>NC_091057.1:5630188-5977822 GCF_000393655.2 Nicotiana sylvestris | reverse complement strand
AATGCCAGCTCTTCTGTCAGATTATTTGTTCCAATATAGGTTCGATATCGGGTCTCGGTATAGATTCCTTGTTTCGAAATAATGTGATGATTGTTGAGGGAAACTAATAGTCATTTTGAGTTCAATTAGTAGTAATTTTCCTAATAAACAGCCAATTTCGTTTATCAATTTCAAATAGGTTAGAGTTTAAAATAAAACTTGGAGGTCGTTAAATATAACTCAGTATATGTTGTTAGTTTGCTTGCAATCTCACTTAGCAAATTAATAAGCGTATTCACTCGATGAAGACAAAGCATGAGGTAACTCTCACCTCATAAACAATCAATCAGGTAATCAAACAAATTTAGGTTCGGCAAACATAATAAAGATTCAGTCTGTATTTGTTCAAACAAGCAAAGTTCGGTATCATCTTTCTTTTTAAAGACAAACGTAGTAGAAATGTAGTCACTGTAGGATACCCTTCTAAAATAATGAGACGAGCCTCGCCAAATAAAAATGCAAATTGCGGGGCCCTCAATAATTGATCATGATAAATACTTAGAATTTGGGACGGACTGTTTAGTGAATTCCACTGCCTTCCCCAAAGATAATAACGTGTTAGATTCTTTAGGCGCGACTTTACGTAAATTATATTCTTAAATTCGGGTGCGCATTGATATGACCCGAATCCAAATCTCAACGGAGTCGAAATGTGTTGACAACCACGGGTGCATTGATTGTGACGTGGTTCGAGATGCATTTTCACGACGTTGCAATTCTATAAAATAAATGATAATAATAAAAGCGGTTTAAACTTAATAAAAGCACGTAAGTCATAACATGTATTTAAATTAGATATTTAGCCATTATAACAATTTAAGCGACCGTGCTAGAACCACGGGATTCGAGGGTGCCTAACACCTTCCCTCGGGTCAACAGAATTCCTTACTTAGAATTTCTGGTTCGCAGACTTCATTTGGAA
This sequence comes from Nicotiana sylvestris, assembly GCF_000393655.2. Lineage (NCBI taxonomy): Eukaryota > Viridiplantae > Streptophyta > Magnoliopsida > Solanales > Solanaceae > Nicotiana > Nicotiana sylvestris. Next base: position 5,976,861 of record NC_091057.1, on the reverse strand, counting down.
AAGTCGAAAATTTCCTCGATTTGGGATTCAAGATAAACCGGTGACTTGGGACACCAAAAGCCAAACCTTTCCCAAGTGGCGACTCTGAATTAAATAAATAATCCCATTTCGAATATTGTCACTTAAATTGGAAAAACTCCCTCGCGCATTTAACCCTTCGGGGCGGGCGCGCAAAAAGGAGGTGTGACAGCTCTAGCGACTCTGCTGGGGATAAGACCCAGAACCACTGGTTCAGGGTTCAAGAATTCGAGCTTAGAATAATTGTTATATTTGGCTTTATTATCTGATATTTATTACATGTTTTTGCATAACGTGCTAAATGTTGTCTTTTACCGCTTTGATATTATCTGAACTGTATATAAACTGTGCCGAAACCCTTCTCTTCTTACCTCCGGGGAGAAGCTCGCTGGTCGAGACTCCCTATTCTGTTAGTGTCAATACCTGAAATAAGAAAGAGGTCGGACAAGTTACAAAGCCGGACGATCTCGCGGGTCCCCGGTACGTAGCCCCCTCCTCGACTCGAGTTGTCCGCTCGGGTACACAGTCTAGAACAAATACCCAGGTTACGAACCTAGAATAACTTGACTTCATGCCGGATCCCTAGTAGGAACGCTTATTTGCATCATGTTGCATTTGACTTAGGGGACTCAACACAGGGGTTGGGTCCGTCTAGGACAGGCAACCTGAAATGAAAAGACCACCCTGCTGCATCCTTTTGTTTTGCGCATTTATGTGCTTCGGTTCCGCATGCTGACCGGTTTCTAAAAAAAAAGAGGAAATAACAGCGTAGGGAGATAATTACTTATTTTGGGAAAAATAAAACCAATGTCCAAGTAGTGTCAAAACCTCGCCGAAATTTTTCTAAAAAAAAAAGAATAAAAGCAAAATTTGTTTTCTTAGTTTGAATTATAAAAAAAATATACAAAAATTTTCTTTTCATCATTTCCAAAATAAAAAAAAAGGGTATTTATTTAAAAGAAAAAAAAACGGAAATTCATAATTCAAAAAAAAAACGTTGTTTCTTTTGTGGTACCCCTTTTATAAATTCAGACTAATAGTCCAAATATTTTCAAAAAAAAAATAATTAGTGATAAATATTTTCTTTAATCTTTATCTCTTTTCAAAAAAAAATAATAAAAATACGTATTCTTGATTTTTGAGTTTATTTGATTTTCCCTATTTACGGCATGCCCGAACTACGCCAGTTTGATTCTCACCGGATGTGAGATACGTAGGCAACCCTCGTCGGGTTCAACCCCATTTTTCTAAATAGCCAAAAATTAATAAATAAATAAATAAAAAATGTGTCAAATTTTTAAAGAGTCGTAAATAAATCGGGTGACGCTGTTTTGTCATAAATAGCCGAATGTTCCCGAAAGGGACGCCAGAAGGCTGACTTTGCATAAATAGCCACCTTTGGGTCTTGTTTAGCATTTTTATCCAGTAGACCTACACAGCCTTAAAAATCTTCGCCCTCGAAATGTTTAAAGGCCGTGTTTAAAACTCGATCCCCTCTGTAAAAAAAAAAAAAAAAAAAAATTTTAGTCAGTTCGTTTTGTTAAAATCACCTTAATAAATGTGCAAGATGAGCACGATGCAAAATGAACATTTTTCAATAATGACCAAAATCCCTGTCAAGTTACGGCTATGGTGGAATGATCTAGGTGTTGAAGGACAAAATGAGGTTAAGAAATATCTGAAAGGTCTTGTGGGTCTGTTGGAAATCCAGCCTCGGGGAGATATCATAAGAGCTTTGGTTACCTATTGGGACCCGGCGCACAATGTTTTCCATTTCTCTGATTTTGAGCTCACCCCGACTTTGGAAGAAATGGCCGGATACATCGGGAATACTGAACTTCCTTTGAGGGAAAAATACTTGGTCGCCCCAAGAGTCGTCACGATACATCAGTTCCTAGATTCATTGAAAATACCTAGAACAGTCCACAACCTGGATCTGCCAGCCGGATTCTGTACTCCATGCTTCATATATGATAGGTACGGTCACGAGGGAGGATTCAATAATCCAATCAACAAACTGTGCAACAAAGGAGTTCGTTAGAAGTGGGACGAGCACAGACGGGTAGCGTTCATGATAATGTTCCTGGGTCTTCTGGTATTTCCGAGGAAAGATGGAAACATTGATTTGAAGATATCTGGGGTCGTCAGCACTTTACTCACGCAAAGTGACAGTACTCTCGCGCCAATGGTGGTATCTGACATCTTTCGAGCTCTCACAGCTTGTAAAGCTGGGGGAAATTTCTTCGAAGGTTGTAACTTGATCCTACAGATATGGATGACCGAGCACCTCTGCCATCATTCCGAGATTTTGAGCCATGGTTCCCCGGAAAAGACCTGCATAGAAGAATCTTACACGAGAACCAGAGAGATCATTTGGCCCAAAGGAGTCCTGGCATGGACCTCGTTCTTGCAAGCTCTTACTGCCAGCCAAATACAATGGACGTTGGGATGGTTGCCTGTTGATGAGATCTTATATATGTCGGCGGCTAAAACTCATTTCTTGCTGATGGGGCTTAAGAGCATTCAACCTTACGCACCCGGCCGAGTTTTGAGACAGTTCGGAAGATGCCAGACAGTACCTCATGAGGAAGATCTTAGCGCTCAAGCAGTTGAGATAAGTCCTAACGGACAGTTCCCAAAAGCAAAGATTCGCCAAATCTGGAATGAGGGTCAATATTTGAAATCAGATACTTGCGTGCGAGATCGAGCCAAAGGAGAAACGGCGCCAGGTTACCTTGCATGGTATAGAAGGGAACTCGAGCATGAAAGGCCAGCTAAGAGACCCCACATCCGGAATTTCACCGAGTCATCGCAAAGGCATTGGGATTGGTTAGCAAAGGAAAGAGGCTATTGTGCCGAAATCAGCAGGTTAAAGCAACAAGTAGAAGGCATGAAATACGAGCACAACGTGCAAATTGCCACCGATCTGGGAGAGCGGAACAGGTTAATTCAAGAAAATGAAATGCTCAGAGCCCAGATCAAACAGATAAGGTTGGATGCAGATAAACAACCAAGGCGTCGATCAGACGAGCACCTGATAAAAAGGCTAAAAAGCGAGATCAGAGAATGGCAAGATGGTTTGGAGAAGTCTGAAAACGTCATAGCAGAGCTCAAAGCGCAGTGGGATACAAGAGCAGATAAGCATCGTCGATACCTGAATCAATTGGAAGGCGACCACGAGAAAACTGTTGCTAAAATAAAGAGAGAGATGGCTGCACTTGAGATCAAAGCAGTTAATCAGGCCAAGGATTTCCAAATTGAGAGCAGATACTGGTACGACTCAATAGCCCAGATGAAGTTGGAAGTACGGCGACTGAAGCATCAGCATGTACAAGACGCTCAAGTCTTCAAGATATGCATCGATCAGATAAAACGCCTGCTCGTAGAGAAGAAGCAAACTAGAGATAGGATCAAGGCCATTGCCCATGCCATCACCAGACGATGCCTACGATGTAAGAACATGTCCAGCGTTACCGTCCTCTCGGCAGTAATGGGTTATGTCAAGCAGACTATGCATGAGCTGGAGCAACTTGAGAGGGATCTCACGCCTAGGACCGCGGCGAGGCCGAACGATGCCCCGCGGACACCAATTTTCAAAACCATAATGCACTCATAAGTCAAGCCTGTATCTTAGCATCTTCTGCCTGTTTTTCCATCAGGGTGATTTTTAGTCTATTTTGAGTCTAGGTTTATTTTCAAAGTTTGCTCTTTCTTTTGCAAAATGTAGTTTGTAATAGACCATTTCAACAATAAAGAGGTTGCTTCTTTTACGCTCATTTGTGTTTTTCGAACTACGTAATGATCTGATTCACGTAGGCATCGTGATACGTAGGCAATCCTCATCGGATCCGGTCGCATTTCTTTTACTGCAAAATAAAAAAAAACATAAAAGAAAACAAAAAGAAAAAAAAAGAGAAAAAGGAAAAACTGATAAAAGGAAAAATGCCGGAATGACGCATGCTCTCGCAACAAACATATAGTAATCCACTTAACTGTATAGGTGCATCATGCCCAACGTGAGATTAACTATCTGTTATTTGCTACAAATTAACCGTGCGTTTGTCGTTGAGTATATCCAAGGTTTTTGAAAGGACGGTTGGTTTGGTGAAAGTCTGGCCTCGCACTCATATTTCACGAGGTCAAGGAGAAGTGTTCAACTACCTGTTGTTAGGGCCAGAAGCAGTACTCACACTTACTTCACCAGGTCAAAAGGGAGTGTGGAAATGTCTTCAGAAATGCCATTGCTAACGATCCCTGTTTCTGAGGAGAGCTCAATCTCAGCCGTCCTCACACCTGAATCCGCAACTGCGGAGGAAAATAGAATCCTGCGGCTCCGCATGTTGGAAATGCTGGACGACTGGAATAATGGGAAAGAGCCGCCAAGTGTCGTCCCCGGATTCCCTGAATTATTCTCCAGATCAAGTGGGACTTCTAATGTCCCCATAAATTATCCTGCTACCCCATTCGGGTACCCAGCCACCTCAGCCTTCTCTGCTGGATCGCCTTCTGAGCCTCATCCCCGAATGTCGGCCAATGATGCAAGCATGAACATCTTTACTGCATTGCCTTGCCCGGTTACAGCACAGCCTACCACGTACAAGCCAAGCTTTGACTCATCCTCTTTTACATTCCAAGCACCATCGTTCTTAATGGAACCAACTAGGTTCGCTACCAGTACTAATCCTCTACCGCCTCAGTGCGAGCTTGCACCCGGGCAGGATCAGAACCCCAGAATTGCAGAACAAAATGAGATTGCCAAGAGAATGAGAAGCCTTGAACAAAGTTTGAAGAATATGCAAGGATTGAGCGGACAAAAGAGCGTCTCTTACGCCGACCTGTGCATGTTCCCTCACGTGCACCTGCCAACGGGTTTCAAGACCCCCAAGTTTGAGAAATACGATGGGCACGGTGACCCCATTGCACATCTTAAGAAATACTGCAACCAATTGCGGGGAGCCGGTGGAAAAGAAGAACTGCTAATGGCATATTTTGGGGAAAGTCTAGTAGGGATAGCTTCGGAATGGTATATGGATCAGGAAATGTCCCGATGGCATATATGGGATGATCTCGCCAGAGATTTTGTAAAACAATTCCAGTATAACATCGACATTGCGCCAGACCGAAACTCTCTGTCGAATTTGAAGAAGAAGCCTTCGGAAAGCTTTAGAGAGTATGCTATTAAGTGGCGTGAACAGGCGTCGAGAGTGAAGCCTCCCATGGATGAAGTGGAAATGGTCACTACCTTTCTCCAGGCTCAAGAGTCTGACTATTTCCAAAACATGATGTCAGCTATGGGTAAGCCATTCGCGGAAGCGATCAAGATTGGAGAGATGGTGGAAAATGGTTTGAAAACGGGTAGGATTCTGAGTCAAGCAGCCATAAGGGCAACTTCCCAGGCCGTCCAAAGCGGGTCTGGAGGAACGACGAGGGGGAAGAAGAAGGAAGAAACGACTATGGCAGCCTCTGAAGCAAGGGAGTATCGTCGTCCCAGGCCCCATTTTCCGGAAAGAGCCCCACAACACTATTACCCCCACTCAAATTTGGCATATGCTCATCCGCCTTATATGGTCATGAATGCCCAACCTTATAACCATCTACCACAACAAGCCAACCGAGGCCCAGCTCCACCTCCCAGAAATCAGCCTCCTTACCGCAACCACTATACCCACAACCCCCGCAGAATAACTACCGCCCCCAGGAGCCACCTCGACGGCGGACTTTCACACCCATCGGTGAACAATACTCGTACTTTGTTCCCTAAGCTAGTCCAGTTGGGTTTCTTGCAACCAATTCCCCAAACGAGGCAAAATCCAACATCGCCTTCTTACAAAGCCGGAGTCAGATGTGCCTATCATTCAGGGGCCGAGGGACATGATATAAATGACTGCTGGTCATTGAAAAGAGTGGTCGAAAATCTGATAGAGCAAGGGAAGATAGTGCTAAGGGACGAGGAGATCCCGAATGTAACTAACAATCCACTACCTGCTCACAATAATGGGCCGCTTATCGGAATGATTTGTGAAGACAAAGAGTTTGACCCTGCTCTGAAAGCCATAATTGCCATTGTCGACACGGGGAAGAGGCCCGAAATGGACCAGAAAAGAGAAAAGGGGGAAGAGGTCAAAGCTATAAAGAAAGTGCCTGAAAAGAAGGTGGAGAAGAAAGTGGTACCTGTAAAAAATGAAGTTCTTTATATACCACGAGGTCAAGCCGAGAAGACGCAGAACTTCGGGATCAAAAAGACAAAACCTATGTACGTGCCGAAAGGGGCCTATGTGGTCCGGGGGACGATTCAACCACCTCGGCTGAATGAGCCAGTGGTTATCGGACGCGTGCCACAAAAGCCAATGACCAACCCGTCCACAGTGCCGTGGAATTATCAAAAGACTTTGGTAATGTACAAAGGTAAAGAGGTCATGGGAGAACTTCCAGAAAATACTTTCATTGGAGGGTACTCAAATACCCAAGAACTGAACAACGCCACACAAAGGCGCTTCCCTCCAAAGAAGCCTGTGAGTGTTGAAGAAGCGGAAGTGTTCTTCCAACAAATGAAGATGCCGGATTACGAAGTGATAGATCAGCTGCGCAAGCACCCTGAGCAAGTATCCATGCTGTCATTATTAATGAGGTCAACCGAGCATCAAAAGATCCTGCTGAAAACCCTGAATGAAGCATATGTACCAGTTGAAACCTCGGTGGAGCAACTAGAGCGGATGACAGAAAGATTCTTCGCCGTCAACCAAATCTCTTTCAGCAAAAACGATTTACCCCCGGAAGGAGCAGCACACAACAAGGCCTTGCATTTAACAGTTAAATGCGAGGACTACTATGTCAAGCGGGTAATGTTGGATGGGGGATCAGGTGTTGACATTTGCCCGCTCTCCACGCTACAAAGAATGGAAATCGGGACAGGAAGAATCCGACCCAACAATGTCTGCGTAAGAGCTTTTGACGGCATCAAGAGAGATACCATGGGAGAAATAGACCTGTTGTTGGTCATAGGACCAGTCAAATTTCGAGTAACCTTCCAGGTAATCGACATGGACACATCCTACAATTTTCTCCTTGGCAGACCTTGGATCCATGCGGCAGGGGCCGTTCCTTCCACTCTTCACCAAATGGTGAAGTTCGAGTACGAAGACCGAGAGATCGTGGTCCATGGGGAAGATGAGCATGCCATTTATCGGGACCCATCCATCCCGTACCTTGAACCAAGAGAAGGAAGCGAACATACAGTCTATCAAGCTTTCGAGGTTGTACTGGCAGAGCAGCACGAAGAGGGAATACCCTGCCCCCAGCCTTTCCTGTCTAACGCCTCGTTTATGGTGGCCAAAGAGATGATCTGGCATGGATTTAGGCCAGGGAAGGGGCTTGGACGAACCCTTCAGGGAATAACAGAACCCATTACTTTGCCAGTCATCAAGAAACCTTTTGGACTAGGCTTCAAACCTACTCCAGTAGACGAAGAATGGGCAAAGAAAAGGAGAAATGAGGGTTGGAAGTTACCTCAACCACTGCCGGATTTATATGCAACTTTCATCAGGCCAAGGTACGTTGAAGAAGATGATGATGAGGTCTTCACGGCTGAGGAAATCGAGGAGATATGCGGGGCAATGGGAGAGATGCTCTACGAGGTCCACATGGTTCAACCAGGTGAAGGCACAAGCGCTGCTGAGATGATGTACATGGGGCCAAACACCAAACTCCAAAACTGGGAGGCCACGCCATTTCCGACTAGATGGAAGTCCGGGTAGACATGTCCTGCCACCTTTCCTGTGTCACAAGTTATCCCAGGACATAACTTGAACGTTTTCTTCTTTTCAATTGTTGCTTTGAATTCCTAGTCGTAAACATTGTTGTCTTCCAACTTTCCAAAGAAAATATATATAAAAAAAATCATCATTGCTTTCCTATTCTTTCTCTTGTTCTGATTTTTATTAGTTTTCCTTTTATCTTCCTTTTCAGTCCTAATAATGCGGCTTTAAATATGACATGCTTGCGGACTTCACGCCCAGATCACAATGAGTTACTTAACTGCGAATTAATGAACCCAGAACCAGAATATGATGCGGAAGAGGCTTTTAGGGAAATAAACCGAGAGTTGGAATATTTCGAGAATAAACCTAAGCCAAATCTGAATGACACTGAACCGGTAAATTTAGGAACCCCGGAAGAAATCCGGGAGACCAAGATAAGCATTCACACGGACAAGAAAATGCGAGAGGCGATAATTCAACTTCTTTTTGAATTTAAAGACGTGTTTGCTTGGTCATATGATGACATGCCGGGACTAGGTGTTGATCTAGTGGTTCATAAATTGCCGATTCATCCTGATTGTCCTCCAGTTCAACAAAAGCAACGAAAGTTCAAAACTGAGGTCAGTGACAAGATTAAAGAGGAGATCACCAAGCAGTTGAAAACAGGAGTGGTCCGGGTAGTCCAATATACAACATTGTTGGCGAATGTGGTTCCAGTACCAAAAAAGGACGGGAAAACTCGGGTATGTGTAGATTACCGAGATCTGAACAAAGCAAGTCCTAAAGATAATTTCCTGTTGCCCAACATCCACATCCTCGTTGATAATTGTGCCAAGCACGAGATACAGTCTTTTGTAGATTGTTATGCTGGGTATCATCAGGTACTGATGGATGAAGAGGACGCCGAGAAAACTGCCTTCACCACGCCTTGGGGCACCTACTGTTACCGGGTCATGCCATTTGGTCTGAAGAATGCTGGGGCTACTTACATGAGGGCCATGACTGCCATTTTCCATGACATGATGCACCAGGAAATAGAGGTGTACGTGGATGACGTGATAGTCAAGTCCAGGACGCAGGATAATCACATCCAAGACTTGAGGAAATTCTTCGAGAGGCTAAGGAAGTATGACTTGAAGCTAAACCCAGCCAAATGTGCTTTCGGAGTTCCGTCGGGCAAACTTTTGGGCTTCATCGTAAGCAGGAGAGGAATCGAGCTAGATCCAACTAAGATAAAATCCATCAGAGATCTACCTCCCCCGAGAACAAAGAAAGACGTGATGAGTCTGTTGGGCAGGTTGAATTACATCAGTCGGTTCATTGCCCAGCTGACAAGCACGTGTGAGCCCATATTCAAGCTGTTAAGGAAAGATGCGGCGATCAAATGGACACCTGAGTGTCAAGAAGCCTTTGATAAAGTCAAAGAATACCTTTCGAATCCCCCAGTCTTGGTCCCTCCAGAACCAGGGAGGCCACTTTTCTTGTATCTGACAGTCTTGGAGAACTCTTTCGGTTGCGTCCTCGGGCAACACGACATAACCGGAAAGAAGGAGCAAGCAATCTACTACTTGAGCAAGAAATTCACCGGCTACGAGGCCAAATACACTCTGCTGGAAAGGACATGTTGCGCTCTGACGTGGGTTGCTCAAAAGCTGAGACATTATCTCCAAGCCCACACTACGTTCCTCATAAGCAGGTTGGATCCTTTGAAGTATATATTTCAAAAACCAATGCCTACTGGGAGACTGGCTAAATGGCAAATTTTGCTTACGGAATTCGACATAGTTTATGTCACTCGCACGACAATGAAAGCCCAAGCGTTGGCAGATCATTTGGCCGAAAATCCGGTCGATGAGGAATACCAGCCATTGGATACCTACTTTCCAGATGAAGAGGTAAACACCGTAGAAGTGATCTCGGAGGAAGCTCGTGTTTGGAAGATGTTCTTTGACGGAGCCGTGAACGCCAAGGGTGTAGGGATTGGGGCAATTTTGATCTCGCCTTCCGGTCAGCATTATCCCGCCACAGCTAGACTTCGTTTCTTTTGCACAAATAATACAGCTGAGTATGAAGCCTGCATTATGGGCATGCATATGGCAATCGATCAGGATGTCGAAGACTTACTGATTATGGGAGACTCTGACCTGATCATCCGGCAAGCTCAAGGCGAATGGGAAACTCGGGATGTCAAACTTATCCCATACCGACAACATGTGGAGGACCTCAGCAAGCGCTTTACATCAATAGAATTCAGGTACATTCCGAGGTGTCACAATGAACTGGCAGATGCACTTGCTACTTTGGCTTCAATGCTACCCTACCCGGGCAACGCCCACGTCGATCCTTTGGAAATCCAAATCAAGGAAAGACACGGTTACTGCAGTGTAATCGAGGCAGGATCAAGTACGCAGCCTTGGTACCATGACATCAGGAAATTCCTGAAGACGCAAGAATACCCAGAGCATGCTACTGGAGATCAGAAGAGGACCATTAGGCGACATGCAAGTGGTTTCTTTCTAAGCGGTGAATTGTTATATAAGAGGACCCCGGACCTCAATCTCCTAAGATGTGTCGATATCGAGGAATCGAGAAAGATCATGCACGAAGTACACGCAGGTGTGTGCGGACCTCACATGAACGGGTATGTCTTAGCGAAGAAAATCCTCCGAGCAGGTTATTACTGGATGACCATGGAAAAAGATTGCTTTAGCTTTGTCCGGAAGTGTCATCAGTGTCAGGTGCACGGTGATTTGATTCATGCACCTCCCACGGAGTTGCATCCCATGTCCGCACCTTGTCCATTTGTTGCATGGGGCATGGACGTCATTGGACCAATCGAACCGAAGGCTTCGAATGGACACAGGTTTATACTGGTAGCCATCGATTACTTCACAAAATGGGTAGAAGCTGTCACTCTCAAGTCGGTCACTAAGAAAGCTGTGGTGGATTTTGTACACTCAAATCTTATCTGTCGTTTCGGTATTCCTGCGACTATCATTACAGATAACGCAGCAAACTTGAACAGTCACTTGATGGGAGATGTATGCGAGCAATTCAAGATAACGCATAGGAATTCCACTCCTTATCGGCCGAAAGCCAATGGTGCTGTGGAAGCTGCAAATAAAAACATCAAGAAGATTTTGAGGAAGACCATCCAAAGTTCCCGACAGTGGCATGAGCAGTTACCATTTGCATTATTGGGGTATCGCACTACGGTACGCACATCAGTAGGAGCGACTCCTTATCTTTTGGTCTATGGGACCGAGGCTGTAATACCGGCAGAGGTAGAAATTCCTTCGCTTCGAATCATTGTCGAAGCAGAAATCGAGGACAGCGAGTGGGTCAAGACTCGGTTAGAGCAATTGACGTTGATTGATGAAAAGCGAATGGCCGCAGTTTGTCACGGACAGTTATACCAACGAAGGATGGCCCGTGCTTACAACAAGAAAGTCCGACCCCGGAATTTCGAAGTAGGTCAGCTGGTACTGAGGCGTATTCTGCCGCATCATGAAGAAGCAAAAGGAAAGTTTGCCCCAAATTGGAAAGGCCCATACATTGTAAGGAAGATATTGCCGAGAGGAGCACTGTATTTGGGTGATATCGAAGGAAATGACCCCGACACAGCAGTAAATGCAGATGCAGTCAAGAGATACTACGTCTAGATCATACTCCAAGTGGTCCTGACACATTTGAAAATGGCGAAGGTTTTATCCCCCACTGCTCCCAAACACTACCCAATCCTCTTTACAAAAAGAAAAAAAAGAAGAAAAAAAAAAGGAAAACAAAAACAAAATTTGATTGAGGCCTGAACTACGTTTGACTTGATTCCGAAAGGATACGTAGGCAGCCTCTCCCTGAGGTTCAGTCACACCAACAATAAAATCCCATTCACCCTGAAATTGAAAACCGGGGCACGTCGAGCAGTTGAGAAGTTAGTATCATCTACCTCTCTTTACCAAGCACAAGCCTTCAAATCAATTACCAAATACGGTGGGGAACCAATAAGCGTCACAAATGGAGACCAGCACACTCTGAATTGAGAGAGATAAAATGAGAGAGTCTCGGCGGTGAAAACCTTCGGGCACCACGGGGCGACGGGAGTAGAGAAACCAAAATGAGAGAGCTTGTTTAGTAAAAACTCACAAAGAGTGCTATCAAGCGATGACAGGAAGAGAAATGGGAGAGGTCAGCCAGCGAAAACCCGCAAAGGGCGCTGTTGGCCGAAAAGGAATGACTCCACCCCAAGGAGGCCTCGGCAAAGTTCCACCGGTTTGGAATCACAGATTTGTTCTGGTTCAGGAAAACGCAAATTCGTGGAAGGTCGGACGTCCAGTCCAAAGAGCATGTCATGTCATTTAAAGCCAGCGTTATCTTCCTCAGATAAGTCTTTCTCATCCCAAAAGGGACACTCCCTTCCTGAATTTGTTGTTCTCCTTTCTTTGCTTCTCTTCAAATCCCTTTTGTGTTTTAACCCCAAGTTCAAGACACACCAGAAAGAGCAAGTGACAGGTTTGTTTGCACGGAATCCCGTCTCATGAAGGAAAGCGCCTCATTTCTTTGGTACGATTGCCCAAGCCTGATGAATCATGACGTTCGATGGTGTTTTAAAGTAAAGAGGAAAGAGAGAAATCTTCCCCGGCAAGTCCACTTTCAGACAAATCCCCCCAGAGTCTCCCTCTGTACAAATCCCCACAGAGTCTCTCCTTTTGAACAAGCTCCCGCAGAGTCTCCCCAATATGAAAAAAAAAATCCTCGATGGAATCTCCCCAGCACATCCCAGCGAGTCCCTTTGTAAAATTCCTCAACAAGCTTACCCCGACAAATCCTAGAAAGCCTGCTTTGAAATAAATCCCCAGCATGCCCCATTGTACAAAAATCCACACAAAGAATCCACTTTGTAAATATTCCCCCACAGAGCTTCCTTTTGTACAAATTCCTACAGAATACCTCCAATAAAATCCTCGTTGAGGACCTCCAAGCAAAACGGGACACAAAAAAAAAAGAAAAAAAAAGAGCCTTACGGGGCAAGTCATCACAGAATATGGAAATGCAAGCTTGAGCAGTCTAAAGGGTTCCGACATATGAATCAAATCGATAGCGGGACTTCGCGACAGAAATAAAGACGCAAGAAAGCAACTGGGAACGATCAAGGTCACCAAACCGACCGTCATTTCCGAACTAACAATTGTTCTTTGTCTGAAAAGTTCAAACAGGTTTAATCCAAGACAACCGTGCAAGAAGCAGGTGTCGCCCAAAGAAGAAGGTACATGGGTGCAAGAAACATCTTGGCAATAAGGAATTCAATCGAAAGGTAAGTTTCCACGAAACTCCCTTTTTATTTCTTGTACTAAAGTAAGAAAATTCAAAAAAAAAAGAAGTCAGTAGTTGTTCTCGAATTTTGTCCCCAGCCAGTCAGCATTAGGGTTTTAAACCCTAAACTGAACTTTTCCATTCAGCTAGCATTAGGGTTTTAAACCCTAAACTGAGCTTTTCCATGCAATCAGCATTAGGGTTTTAAACCCTAAACTGAATTTTCCTTTTAATCAGCATTAGGGTTTTAAACCCTAAACTGAACTTTTTCCTTTCAGCCAGCATTAGGGTTTTAAACCCTAAACTGAGCTTTTTCATGCAATCAACATTAGGGTTTTAAACCCTAAACTGAATTTTCCTTTTAGTCAGCATTAGGGTTTTAAACCCTAAACTGAACTTTTTCCTTTCCGCCAGCATTAGGGTTTTAAACCCTAAACTGAGCTTTTTCCATGCAGTCAGCATTAGGGTTTTAAACCCTAAACTGAACTTTTTCCTTTCAGCCAGCATTAAGGTTTTAAACCCTAAACTGAGCTTTTTCCATGCAGTCAGCATTAGGGTTTTAAACCCTAAACTGAACTTTTTCCATTCCGCCAACATTAGGGTTTTAAACCCTAAACTGAGCTTTTTCCATGCAATCAGCATTAGGGTTTTAAACTCTAAACTGAATTTTCCTTTTAGTCAGCATTAGGGTTTTAAACCCTAAACTGAACTTTTTCCTTTCCGCCAGCATTAGGGTTTTAAACCCTAAACTGAGCTTTTTTCCATGCAGTCAGCATTAGGGTTTTAAACCCTAAACTGAGCTTTTCCATGCAATCAGCATTAGGGTTTTAAACCCTAAACTGAATTTTCCTTTTAGTCAGCATTAGGGTTTTAAACCCTAAACTGAACTTTTTCCTTTTCAGCCAGCATTAGGGTTTTAAACCCTAAACTGAGCTTTTCCATGCAATCAGCATTAGGGTTTTAAACCCTAAACTGAATTTTTCCTTTCCGCCAGCATTAGGGTTTTAAACCCTAAACTGAGCTTTTTCCATGTAATCAGCATTAGGGTTTTAAACCCTAAACTGAATTTTCCTTTTAGTCAGCATTAGGGTTTTAAACCCTAAACTGAACTTTTTCCTTTCAGCCAGCATTAGGGTTTTAAACCCTAAACTGAGCTTTTCCATGCAATCAGCATTAGGGTTTTAAACCCTAAACTGAACTTTTTCCATTCAGCCAGCATTAGGGTTTTAAACCCTAAACTGAGCTTTTCCATGCAATCAGCATTAGGGTTTTAAACCCTAAACTGAATTTTCCTTTTAGTCAGCATTAGGGTTTTAAACCCTAAACTGAACTTTTTCCATTCAGCCAGCATTAGGGTTTTAAACCCTAAACTGAGCTTTTCCATGCAATCAGCATTAGGGTTTTAAACCCTAAACTGAATTTTCCTTTTAGTCAGCATTAGGGTTTTAAACCCTAAACTGAATTTTCCTTTTAGTCAGCATTAGGGTTTTAAACCCTAAACTGAACTTTTTTCTTTCAGCCAGCATTAGGGTTTTAAACCCTAAACTGAGCTTTTCCATGCAATCAGCATTAGGGTTTTAAACCCTAAACTGAATTTTCCTTTTAGTCAGCATTAGGGTTTTAAACCCTAAACTGAACTTTTTCTTTTCAGCCAGCATTAGGGTTTTAAACCCTAAACTGAGCTTTTCCCGTGCAATCAGCATTAGGGTTTTAAACCCTAAACTGAATTTTCCTTTTAGTCAGCATTAGGGTTTTAAACCCTAAACTGAACTTTTTCCTTTCAATCAGCATTAGGGTTTTAAACCCTAAACTGAGCTTTTCCATGCAATCAGCATTAGGGTTTTAAACCCTAAACTGAATTTTCCTTTTAGTCAGCATTAGGGTTTTAAACCCTAAACTGAACTTTTCCCTTTCAGCCAGCATTAGGGTTTTAAACCCTAAACTTAATTTTCCTTTTAGTCAGCATTAGGGTTTTAAACCCTAAACTGAACTTTTTCCATTCGGCCAACATTAGGGTTTTAAACCCTAAACTGAGCTTTTCCATGCAATCAGCATTAGGGTTTTAAACCCTAAACTGAATTTTTCTTTTGGTCAACATTATGGTTTTAAACCCTAAACTGAACTTTTTCCTTTTAGTCAGCATTAGGGTTTTAAACCCTAAACTGAACTTTTTTCTTTCAGCCAGCATTAGGGTTTTAAACCCTAAACTGAGCTTTCCCATGTGATCAGCATTAGGGTTTTAAATCCTAAACTGAATTTTCCTTTTAATCAGCATTAGGGTTTTAAACCCTAAATTGAATCTTTCTTTAGTCAGCATTAGGGTTTTACACCCTAAACTGAATTCTTCCTTTGTTCGGCGTTGGGGTTTTAAACCCTAAACTGAACCTTTCCCCAGCTAGTCGGTATTAGGGCTCCAACCCTGAACTGAGCATGCATATCCTCTTTCATCAATTTTATGAACTTCCTGGCGAATAATTAACGAAATTTTCCTAGTGAAACTGGGGCAGAAAATTTCGTTCGTTTGTTTTCTCCCGCAGATCTAACCTCGAGCCATATGGATCGAAATGACCCACGAGATGAGTCCCAGTTCGGAATCAACGAAGAAAAAGAAGAAAAAGAAAGAAGATGTCCCGAGATATCGGAGTAGATGGAAGGCGGATTGACTCCAACATTTGATTATGGTCCTGAACCCCGCCAATCGCGTCTTACTCAGTATCCTAGAGATTAAACAAGTCACCTCAACTCGCAAGCATCAAGATTCAGATCGGAGTCTACAAGCAGAATCAGCTAAGACCCAAGATCAAGTCATAAAAGAATCATAGATAGGAATCTTGTAACTAGCAGTTGACATGCATATAAGTAGTTAGTTCAGTTTCCAATTTTCGTTTGGTTGTAATAAGGCGGTCAGTGACGCAGCAGTGTCAACAGCAACAGTAGTAGCAGCAAGCATTGCAATCCCATGGTAGTCCCAGCTACCAAAATTTCTCGAACTACATTGACCTGATTCCTGTTTAGCCCAGGATATGTAGGAAATCTTTGAAGCAGGATTCGGTCAGATCTTTCAAAAAACATGCTTCATACGGAGTGGTCCATAGGCAAAAATCGCTCATACACGCTCACTTTATCTTTGCGCGAAAACTCTTCGTGTTTTCGAACAAAGAGGGGCAGCTGTGAGCACGTGATTTTTGTTTCATGGGACAATCGCTCCAAAAGAAATAAAAAATAACGACAATTGATCCTGTTGTATAATTTTCGGATTTTTTATGGCACTTCGTTAATTATTTATGACTTTGGCCCATTTTTACTTTATTAAAACAAAATACAAAAAAAGGTACGTGTCATGCATAATCTGAACTGTAACATGGTTGTTAAATAGAAAGGCATAAAACAGGCATCTTTGTCCGTGATTTTGTTTTGTTTGATTTTACCTGTTTTGAAATATTTTTAGTGTGTGTGCAAATAATTGTATTGAGTGTGTATTTAATTTTAATTTGATTTTTGCTTAGTTTTGTTTTTAAAATAAATAAGGAAAAGAAATAAAAATAATAATAAAAAATAAAAAATAAGAAAAGCTCCCTTCTTCTTCCGGATTGGGCCAATTTATTAAAATTGGCCCAAACAAACAATACCCAAACCAGGCCTGCCCGGTCCAGTCCAGCTGATGCCCAGAGAGTCCAAACGACGTCGTATTGATACAGGTTGATCTGGGCCGTTGATCTCAGATTGATCAACGGCCAAGATCACATTTCCCATAACCCACTAATGGCCCCGACCCGTTTTCACCCGGACCAACCCAAACCCTTTACCCTCAAAACGACACCGTTCCACTTAAGCCCTCAGATCCAGACCGTAGATCTAGATTGATCTAACGGTTGAGATCCGCCCACCCACTAACTATATAAACCCTTTACCATACCCTGCCCCCTAGCCAACACCCCTGCCTTCGTCTTCACCAAACCCATCCCCTTCAAACCCTAGCCGCCCCTGTACCCTTCACCATGAAAGCCGGCGGCACGGACGCCGGTGACCTCGCCCTTAATACTATAGAACCCCCGTGCCATCCTGAACCCAAATCTACCAACCACACACCTCGAATCCTATCCCACCTTCTCGAATCTTCATTTGAAGATTCGAGTCGGAACCTAATCTACACCGATCTGCCTTAAATTCATACCAGACACTCCCCAGACCCCCCTCGTGACCAAACCATACTTGGTTTGGTCCGAATCTGACCAGGGAAGCATGAATCCCGGATCTGGTTTTTGAACCTTAGGGTTCCTCGTCACTGGTCCGTTGTTTTGTTCAAACCGAAGGATTAAGGTCTAATGGACCTTAATCGAAGTGTTTCTCATCTGAGAAACACTTCGATTAAAGTCCGTTCAGCTTTAAGAAAAGTCTGTCCAAATCCGAGTTCAAACTTTTGATTTTTCGAGTTTTAAGGTGAGTTTGCTTTCTTTCCTTTACTTGTTTTAGTCCGTGGGATTTGTTTTAAAAGTCGGTTCATGTTTGTTTTAATTTTATCAACATTTGTTTGTCCACTTTACCTGAACCTCTGTGTTTGTCTGAATCCCCCTCCTATTCTGATAGTGTGTATGTAAGTGTTGGGCAAGTAGCTGATTTTCAAATTTGGACTGACTAGTTGATTCCTCGAGTATATTTTTGCTTAGTCAGTATAATTCGAATCATGTATCGATACTGTTTAAATGTCTGATTTTTGGCTACGATTGTGTATGTTAATGCTAATATAGTCGAGTCGACATGTGTCGTCAATTAGTTTCAACTGCCTGAACAAAATAAATCGATTTGCTTCTATTGAACATTTGCCTGAATCAATTAGGAACCAAGTTCAGTTACTTATAGTTGTTAATATGATTTCAGAAACCTAAGGCTTGATCTGTAATTGAAATCTGAGTTGATGGCATGTGCACTTGTGCACAGCATGTGCATTGTGCACAGCCTGTTTCCTGCATAAAAGGGTTTTTGAGTTAAAAATGTTTTGACAGCATATGCTGTCAGATATATTCCACTGCCCATACCTTGCTTTAGTTTAAAAGTATTAAACCTTTTAAAAGTTAAGTCTGCCAGGGAATGTTGATGGGGGTTAATACTTAAATAACTAATTGGAATCTGAAAATGTGAAGGCACATGGGAGGGTACTGTGATATTCTAAAACAGGCTGTTAAAAGGGGTAGTGTTAAGGCTTATAAAGGAGGGGACATCTGATAAAAGAAAAATGGGAGAACCCTGAGGATTTAGAGGAAAGAAACACACACATTGTGAGGATAGAAGAGAAAAAGAGAGAGCTGATAGAGATACACAGATAGAGCATACAGAGAGCGGGAGAGACACTGAGAGGGAACATCTGAGAGTTCAATTTCTGAAAACAGGAACTGGAAAAGATTTCTTTTAGTAACTTCAGTATAATTTCAAAACTGAAGATTGGTTTTAGATTTTGGAAAGAAAGGAGATAGAGGGTGGATATACAGAAAGCAGAAACTGTCTTTTCTTCCTGCTGTTTGTTCAATTCCCAGTCTGTTTACCCTGTTTCAAATAAGTGTTGATTTCCTCTCAAGTATCAGTTAGGATTCTGTTGTTTGGTTCTTATTGGTTTGCTCTCTTTTGGAATTGGACCACTTGAATTCTGAGCCCACTCCTCTGCTTTTGCTGTCATTTTTGTTGCCTCTTCCCATTGGCCATAACTGCATCTTGCTTTGGGATTTTTGTTACCTGCTGTTACTGCTGCTGCACTTGTTGTCATTGTTACTCTCTGATTTCCCTCTTCTTCAATTGTCAAATATTTCCTGGTACACAACCTCTGAACCATGTATTGTTGAAAGTTTGAAGTTGAAGCAAAAATAAAGAAATGAACATCTATTTATGTTATAACATTGGTGTTGAAAATAGGTTGAATGTTAGTTGGGCCTGTATTTGTTTAACTGCAAACTGCAAACATTCTGTATAAACTAACATACATTCTGTTTGAGATGAACTATTAGATAGCATTGTTCAATAATAATGACAGTATGACATAGACAGTATGTTTGATTTAGTATACATTCAGTTCAGTATAACACTCTGTTTGACTTAGTTATGACTGTATAACATAGAGTCATTGGCAAGCACTTGTATGTATTTTGCCTAGACCACTGAATTGACAAATCTGTGGTACTAGGTCTGGGATAAATGTATCCCAAACAAACTCTCATGCAGTCACGTTAAGAGTCTGGCTATGAATGCTAGCTCTTCTGTCAGATTATTTGTTCCAATATAGGTTCGATATCGGGTCTCGGTATAGATTCCTTGTTTCGAAATAATGTGATGATTGTTGAGGGAAACTAATAGTCATTTTGAGTTCAATTAGTAGTAATTTTCCTAATAAACAGCCAATTTCGTTTATCAATTTCAAATAGGTTAGAGTTTAAAATAAAACTTGGAGGTCGTTAAATATAACTCAGTATATGTTGTTAGTTTGCTTGCAATCTCACTTAGCAAATTAATAAGCGTATTCACTCGATGAAGACAAAGCATGAGGTAACTCTCACCTCATAAACAATCAATCAGGTAATCAAACAAATTTAGGTTCGGCAAACATAATAAAGATTCAGTCTGTATTTGTTCAAACAAGCAAAGTTCGGTATCATCTTTCTTTTTAAAGACAAACGTAGTAGAAATGTAGTCACTGTAGGATACCCTTCTAAAATAATGAGACGAGCCTCGCCAAATAAAAATGCAAATTGCGGGGCCCTCAATAATTGATCATGATAAATACTTAGAATTTGGGACGGACTGTTTAGTGAATTCCACTGCCTTCCCCAAAGATAATAACGCGTTAGATTCTTTAGGCGCGACTTTACGTAAATTATATTCTTAAATTCGGGTGCGCATTGATATGACCCGAATCCAAATCTCAACGGAGTCGAAATGTGTTGACAACCACGGGTGCATTGATTGTGACGTGGTTCGAGATGCATTTTCACGACGTTGCAATTCTATAAAATAAATGATAATAATAAAAGCGGTTTAAACTTAATAAAAGCACGTAAGTCATAACATGTATTTAAATTAGATATTTAGCCATTATAACAATTTAAGCGACCGTGCTAGAACCACGGGATTCGAGGGTGCCTAACACCTTCCCTCGGGTCAACAGAATTCCTTACTTAGAATTTCTGGTTCGCAGACTTCATTTGGAAAAGTCGAAAATTTCCTCGATTTGGGATTCAAGATAAACCGGTGACTTGGGACACCAAAAGCCAAACCTTTCCCAAGTGGCGACTCTGAATTAAATAAATAATCCCATTTCGAATATTGTCACTTAAATTGGAAAAACTCCCCTCGCGCATTTAACCCTTCGGGGGCGGGCGCGCAAAAAGGAGGTGTGACAGCTCTAGCGACTCTGCTGGGGATTACCCAGAACCACTGGTTCAGGGTTCAAGAATTCGAGCTTAGAATAATTGTTATATTTGGCTTTATTATCTGATCTTTATTACATGTTTTTGCATAACGTGCTAAATGTTGTCTTTTACCGCTTTGATATTATCTGAACTGTATATAAACTGTGCCGAAACCCTTCTCTTCTTACCTCCGGGGAGAAGCTCGCTGGTCGAGACTCCCTATTCTGTTAGTGTCAATACCTGAAATAAGAAAGAGGTCGGACAAGTTACAAAGCCGGACGATCTCGCGGGTCCCCGGTACGTAGCCCCCTCCTCGACTCGAGTTGTCCGCTCGGGTACACAGTCTAGAACAAATACCCAGGTTACGAACCTAGAATAACTTGACTTCATGCCGGATCCCTAGTAGGAACGCTTATTTGCATCATGTTGCATTTGACTTAGGGGACTCAACACAGGGGTTGGGTCCGTCTAGGACAGACAACCTGAAATGAAAAGACCACCCTGCTGCATCCTTTTGTTTTGCGCATTTATGTGCTTCGGTTCCGCATGCTGACCGGTTTCTAAAAAAAAAGAGGAAATAGCAGCGTAGGGAGATAATTACTTATTTTGGGAAAAATAAAACCAATGTCCAAGTAGTGTCAAAACCTCGCCGAAATATTTCTAAAAAAAAAAAGAATAAAAGCAAAATTTGTTTTCTTAGTTTGAATTATAAAAAAAATATACAAAAATTTTCTTTTCATCATTTCCAAAATCAAAAAAAAGGGTATTTATTTAAAAGAAAAAAAAACGGAAATTCATAATTCAAAAAAAAAACGTTGTTTCTTTTGTGGTACCCCTTTTATAAATTCAGACTAATAGTCCAAATATTTTCAAAAAAAAAATAATTAGTGATAAATATTTTCTTTAATCTTTATCTCTTTTCAAAAAATAAAAATAAAAATACGTATTCTTGATTTTTGGGTTTATTTGATTTTCCCTATTTACGGCATGCCCGAACTACGCCGGTTTGATTCTCACCGAATGTGAGATACGTAGGCAACCCTCGTCGGGTTCAACCCCATTTTTCTAAATAGTCAAAAATTAATAAATAAATAAATAAAAAATGTGTCAAATTTTTAAAGAGTCGTAAATAAATCAGGTGACGCTGTTTTGTCATAAATAGCCGAATGTTCCCGAAAGGGACGCCGGAAGGCTGACTTTGCATAAATAGCCACCTTTGGGTCTTGTTTAGCATTTTTATCCAGTAGACCTACACAACCTTAAAAATCTTCGCCCTCGATATGTTTAAAGGCCGTGTTTAAAGCTCGATCCCCTCTGTAAAAAAAAAAAAAAAAAAAAATTAGTCAGTTCGTTTTGTTAAAATCACCTTAATAAATGTGCAGGATGAGCACGATGCAAAATGAACATTTTTCAATAATGACCAAAATCCCTGTCAAGTTACGGCTATGGTGGAATGATCTAGGTGTTGAAGGACAAAATGAGGTTAAGAAATATCTGAAAGGTCTTGTGGGTCTGTTGGAAATCCAGCCTCGGGGAGATATCATAAGAGCTTTGGTTACCTATTGGGACCCGGCGCACAATGTTTTCCATTTCTCTGATTTTGAGCTCACCCCAACTTTGGAAGAAATGGCCGGATACATCGGGAATACTGAACTTCCGTTGAGGGAAAAATACTTGGTCGCCCCAAGAGTCGTCACGGTACATCGGTTCCTGGATTCATTGAAAATACCTAGAACAGTCCACAACCCGGATCTAGCAGCCGGATTCTGTACTCCATGCTTCATATATGATAGGTACGGTCACGAGGGGGGATTCAATAATCCAATCAACAAACTGTGCAGCAAAGGAGTTCGTCAGAAGTGGGACGAGCACAGACGGGTAGCGTTCATGATAATGTTCCTGGGTCTTCTGGTATTTCCGAGGAAAGATGGAAACATTGATTTGAAGATATCTGGGGTCGTCAGCACTTTACTCACGCAAAGTGACAGTACTCTCGCGCCAATGGTGGTATCTGACATCTTTCGAGCTCTCACAGCTTGTAAAGCTGGGGGAAATTTCTTCGAAGGTTGTAACTTGATCCTACAGATATGGATGACCGAGCACCTCTGCCATCATTCCGAGATTTTGAGCCATGGTTCCCCGGAAAAGACCTGCATAGAAGAATCTTACACGAGAACCAGAGAGATCATTTGGCCCAAAGGAGTCCTGGCATGGACCTCGTTCTTGCAAGCTCTTACTGCCAGCCAAATACAATGGACGTTGGGATGGTTGCCTGTTGATGAGATCTTATATATGTCGGCGGCTAAAACTCATTTCTTGCTGATGGGGCTTAAGAGCATTCAACCTTACGCACCCGGCCGAGTTTTGAGACAGTTCGGAAGATGCCAGACAGTACCTCATGAGGAAGATCTTAGCGCTCAAGCAGTTGAGATAAGTCCTAACGGACAGTTCCCAGAAGCAAAGATTCGCCAAATCTGGAATGAGGGTCAATATTTGAAATCAGATACTTGCGTGCGGGATCGAGCCAAAGGAGAAACGGCGCCAGGTTACCTTGCATGGTATAGAAGGGAACTCGAGCATGAAAGGCCAGCTAAGAGACCCCACATCCGGAATTTCACCGAGTCATCGCAAAGGCATTGGGATTGGTTAGCAAAGGAAAGAGGCTATTGTGCCGAAATCAGCAGGTTAAAGCAACAAGTAGAAGGCATGAAATACGAGCACAACGTGCAAATTGCCACCGATCTGGGAGAGCGGAACAGGTTAATTCAAGAAAATGAAATGCTCAGAGCCCAGATCAAACAGATAAGGTTGGATGCAGATAAACAACCAAGGCGTCGATCAGACGAGCACCTGATAAAAAGGCTAAAAAGCGAGATCAGAGAATGGCAAGATGGTTTGGAGAAGTCTGAAAACGTCATAGCAGAGCTCAAAGCGCAGTGGGATACAAGAGCAGATAAGCATCGTCGATACCTGAATCAATTGGAAGGCGACCACGAGAAAACTGTTGCTAAAATAAAGAGAGAGATGGCTGCACTTGAGATCAAAGCAGTTAATCAGGCCAAGGATTTCCAAATTGAGAGCAGATACTGGTACGACTCAATAGCCCAGATGAAGTTGGAAGTACGGCGACTGAAGCATCAGCATGTACAAGACGCTCAAGTCTTCAAGATATGCATCGATCAGATAAAACGCCTGCTCGTAGAGAAGAAGCAAACTAGAGATAGGATCAAGGCCATTGCCCATGCCATCACCAGACGATGCCTACGATGTAAGAACATGTCCAGCGTTACCGTCCTCTCGGCAGTAATGGGTTATGTCAAGCAGACTATGCATGAGCTGGAGCAACTTGAGAGGGATCTCACGCCTAGGACCGCGGCGAGGCCGAACGATGCCCCGCGGACACCAATTTTCAAAACCATAATGCACTCATAAGTCAAGCCTGTATCTTAGCATCTTCTGCCTGTTTTTCCATCAGGGTGATTTTTAGTCTATTTTGAGTCTAGGTTTATTTTCAAAGTTTGCTCTTTCTTTTGCAAAATGTAGTTTGTAATAGACCATTTCAACAATAAAGAGGTTGCTTCTTTTACGCTCATTTGTGTTTTTCGAACTACGTAATGATCTGATTCACGTAGGCATCGTGATACGTAGGCAATCCTCATCGGATCCGGTCGCATTTCTTTTACTGCAAAATAAAAAAAAACATAAAAGAAAACAAAAAGAAAAAAAAAGAGAAAAAGGAAAAACTGATAAAAGGAAAAATGCCGGAATGACGCATGCTCTCGCAACAAACATATAGTAATCCACTTAACTGTATAGGTGCATCATGCCCAACGTGAGATTAACTATCTGTTATTTGCTACAAATTAACCGTGCGTTTGTCGTTGAGTATATCCAAGGTTTTTGAAAGGACGGTTGGTTTGGTGAAAGTCTGGCCTCGCACTCATATTTCACGAGGTCAAGGAGAAGTGTTCAACTACCTGTTGTTAGGGCCAGAAGCAGTACTCACACTTACTTCACCAGGTCAAAAGGGAGTGTGGAAATGTCTTCAGAAATGCCATTGCTAACGATCCCTGTTTCTGAGGAGAGCTCAATCTCAGCCGTCCTCACACCTGAATCCGCAACTGCGGAGGAAAATAGAATCCTGCGGCTCCGCATGTTGGAAATGCTGGACGACTGGAATAATGGGAAAGAGCCGCCAAGTGTCGTCCCCGGATTCCCTGAATTATTCTCCAGATCAAGTGGGACTTCTAATGTCCCCATAAATTATCCTGCTACCCCATTCGGGTACCCAGCCACCTCAGCCTTCTCTGCTGGATCGCCTTCTGAGCCTCATCCCCGAATGTCGGCCACTGATGCAAGCATGAACATCTTTACTGCATTGCCTTTCCCGGTTACAGCACAGCCTACCACGTACAAGCCAAGCTTTGACTCATCCTCTTTTACATTCCAAGCACCATCGTTCTTAATGGAACCAACTAGGTTCGCTACCAGTACTAATCCTCTACCGCCTCAGTGCGAGCTTGCACCCGGGCAGGATCAGAACCCCAGAATTGCAGAACAAAATGAGATTGCCAAGAGAATGAGAAGCCTTGAACAAAGTTTGAAGAATATGCAAGGATTGAGCGGACAAAAGAGCGTCTCTTACGCCGACCTGTGCATGTTCCCTCACGTGCACCTGCCAACGGGTTTCAAGACCCCCAAGTTTGAGAAATACGATGGGCACGGTGACCCCATTGCACATCTTAAGAAATACTGCAACCAATTGCGGGGAGCCGGTGGAAAAGAAGAACTGCTAATGGCATATTTTGGGGAAAGTCTAGTAGGGATAGCTTCGGAATGGTATATGGATCAGGAAATGTCCCGATGGCATATATGGGATGATCTCGCCAGAGATTTTGTAAAACAATTCCAGTATAACATCGACATTGCGCCAGACCGAAACTCTCTGTCGAATTTGAAGAAGAAGCCTTCGGAAAGCTTTAGAGAGTATGCTATTAAGTGGCGTGAACAGGCGTCGAGAGTGAAGCCTCCCATGGATGAAGTGGAAATGGTCACTACCTTTCTCCAGGCTCAAGAGTCTGACTATTTCCAAAACATGATGTCAGCCATGGGTAAGCCATTCGCGGAAGCAATCAAGATAGGAGAGATGGTAGAGAATGGGCTGAAAACGGGTAGGATTCTGAGTCAAGCAGCCATAAGGGCAACTTCCCAGGCCGTCCAAAGCGGGTCTGGAGGAACGACGAGGGGGAAGAAGAAGGAAGAAACGACTATGGCAGCCTCTGAAGCAAGGGAGTATCGTCATCCCAGGCCCCATTTTCCGGAAAGAGCCCCACAACACTATTACCCCCACTCAAATTTGGCATATGCTCATCAGCCTTATATGGTCATGAATGCCCAACCTTATAACCATCCACCACAACAAGCCAACCGAGGCCCAGCTCCACCTCCCAGAAATCAGCCTCCTTACCGCAACCACTATAACCCACAACCCCCGCAGAATAACTACCGCCCCCAGGAGCCACCTCGACGGCGGACTTTCACGCCCATCGGTGAACAATACTCTACTTTGTTCCCTAAGCTAGTCCAGTTGGGTTTCTTGCAACCAATTCCCCAAACGAGGCAAAACCCAACATCGCCTTCTTACAAAGCCGGAGTCAGATGTGCCTATCATTCAGGGGCCGAGGGACATGATATAAATGACTGCTGGTCATTGAAAAGAGTGGTCGAAAATCTGATAGAGCAAGGGAAGATAGTGCTAAGGGACGAGGAGATCCCGAATGTAACTAACAATCCACTACCTGCTCACAATAATGGGCCGCTTATCGGAATGATTTGTGAAGACAAAGAGTTTGACCCTGCTCTGAAAGCCATAATTGCCATTGTCGACACGGGGAAGAGGCCCGAAATGGACCAGAAAAGAGAAAAGGGGGAAGAGGTCAAAGCTATAAAGAAAGTGCCTGAAAAGAAGGTGGAGAAGAAAGTGGTACCTGTAAAAAATGAAGTTCTTTATATACCACGAGGTCAAGCCGAGAAGACGCAGAACTTCGGGATCAAAAAGACAAAACCTATGTACGTGCCGAAAGGGGCCTATGTGGTCCGGGGGACGATTCAACCACCTCGGCTGAATGAGCCAGTGGTTATCGGACGCGTGCCACAAAAGCCAATGACCAACCCGTCCACAGTGCCGTGGAATTATCAAAAGACTTTGGTAATGTACAAAGGTAAAGAGGTCATGGGAGAACTTCCAGAAAATACTTTCATTGGAGGGTACTCAAATACCCAAGAACTGAACAACGCCACACAAAGGCGCTTCCCTCCAAAGAAGCCTGTGAGTGTTGAAGAAGCGGAAGTGTTCTTCCAACAAATGAAGATGCCGGATTACGAAGTGATAGATCAGCTGCGCAAGCACCCTGAGCAAGTATCCATGCTGTCATTATTAATGAGGTCAACCGAGCATCAAAAGATCCTGCTGAAAACCCTGAATGAAGCATATGTACCAGTTGAAACCTCGGTGGAGCAACTAGAGCGGATGACAGAAAGATTCTTCGCCGTCAACCAAATCTCTTTCAGCAAAAACGATTTACCCCCGGAAGGAGCAGCACACAACAAGGCCTTGCATTTAACAGTTAAATGCGAGGACTACTATGTCAAGCGGGTAATGTTGGATGGAGGCTTCAGGTGTTGACATTTGCCCGCTCTCCACGCTACAAAGAATGGAAATCGGGACAGGAAGAATCCGACCCAACAATGTCTGCGTAAGAGCTTTTGACGGCATCAAGAGAGATACCATGGGAGAAATAGACCTGTTGTTGGTCATAGGACCAGTCGAATTTCGAGTAACCTTCCAGGTAATCGACATGGACACATCCTACAATTTTCTCCTTGGCAGACCTTGGATCCATGCGGCAGGGGCCGTTCCTTCCACTCTTCACCAAATGGTGAAGTTCGAGTACGAAGACCAAGAGATCGTGGTCCATGGGGAAGATGAGCATGCCATTTATCGGGACCCATCCATCCCGTACCTTGAACCAAGAGAAGGAAGCGAACATACGGTCTATCAAGCTTTCGAGGTTGTACTGGCAGAGCAGCACGAAGAGGGAATACCCTGCCCCCAGCCTTTCCTGTCTAACGCCTCGTTTATGGTGGCCAAAGAAATGATCCGGCATGGATTTAGGCCAGGGAAGGGGCTTGGGCGAACCCTTCAGGGAATAACAGAACCCATTACTTTGCCAGTCATCAAGAAACCTTTTGGACTAGGCTTCAAACCTACTCCAGTAGACGAAGAATGGGCAAAGAAAAGGAGAAATGAGGGTTGGAAGTTACCTCAACCACTGCCGGATTTATATGCAACTTTCATCAGGCCAAGGTACGTTGAAGAAGAAGATGATGAGGTCTTCACGGCTGAGGAAATCGAGGAGATATGCGGGGCAATGAGAGAGATGCTCTACGAGGTCCACATGGTTCAACCAGGTGAAGGCACAAGCGCTGCTGAGATGATGTACATGGGGCCAAACGCCAAACTCCAAAACTGGGAGGCCACGCCATTCCCGACTAGACGGAAGTCCGGGTAGACATGTCCTGCCACCTTTCCTGTGTCACAAGTTATCCCAGGACATAACTTGAACGTTTTCTTCTTTTCAATTGTTGCTTTGAATTCCTAGTCGTAAACATTGTTGTCTTCCAACTTTCCAAAGAAAATATATAAAAAAAAATCATCATTGCTTTCCTATTCTTTCTCTTGTTCTGATTTTTATTAGTTTTCCTTTTATCTTCCTTTTCAGTCCTAATAATGCGGCTTTAAATATGACATGCTTGCGGACTTCACGCCCAGATCACAATGAGTTACTTAACTGCGAATTAATGAACCCAGAACCAGAATATGATGCGGAAGAGGCTTTTAGGGAAATAAACCGAGAGTTGGAATATTTCAAGAATAAACCTAAGCCAAATCTGAATGACACTGAACCGGTAAATTTAGGAACCCCGGAAGAAATCCGGGAGACCAAGATAAGCATTCACACGGACAAGAAAATGCGAGAGGCGATAATTCAACTTCTTCTTGAATTCAAAGACGTGTTTGCTTGGTCATATGATGACATGCCGGGACTAGGTGTTGATCTAGTGGTTCATAAATTGCCGATTCATCCTGATTGTCCTCCAGTTCAACAAAAGCAACGAAAGTTCAAAACTGAGGTCAGTGACAAGATTAAAGAGGAGATCACCAAACAACTGAAAACGGGAGTGATTCGGGTAGTCCAATATACAACATGGTTGGCGAATGTGGTTCCAGTACCAAAAAAGGACGGGAAAACTCGGGTATGTGTAGATTACCGAGATCTGAACAGGGCAAGTCCTAAAGATAATTTCCCGTTGCCCAACATCCACATCCTCGTTGATAATTGTGCCAAGCACGAGATACAGTCTTTTGTAGATTGTTATGCTGGGTATCATCAGGTACTGATGGATGAAGAGGACGCCGAGAAAACTGCCTTCACCACGCCTTGGGGCACCTACTGTTACCGGGTCATGCCATTTGGTCTGAAGAATGCTGGGGCTACTTACATGAGGGCCATGACTGCCATTTTCCATGACATGATGCACCAGGAAATAGAGGTGTACGTGGATGACGTGATAGTCAAGTCCAGGACGCAGGATAATCACATCCAAGACTTGAGGAAATTCTTCGAGAGGCTAAGGAAGTATGACTTGAAGCTAAACCCAGCCAAATGTGCTTTCGGAGTTCCGTCGGGCAAACTTTTGGGCTTCATCGTAAGCAGGAGAGGAATCGAGCTAGATCCAACTAAGATAAAATCCATCAGAGATCTACCTCCCCCGAGAACAAAGAAAGACGTGATGAGTCTGTTGGGCAGGTTGAATTACATCAGTCGGTTCATTGCCCAGCTGACAAGCACGTGTGAGCCCATATTCAAGCTGTTAAGGAAAGATGCGGCGATCAAATGGACACCTGAGTGTCAAGAAGCCTTTGATAAAGTCAAAGAATACCTTTCGAATCCCCCAGTCTTGGTCCCTCCAGAACCAGGGAGGCCACTTTTCTTGTATCTGACAGTCTTGGAGAACTCTTTCGGCTGCGTCCTCGGGCAACACGACGTAACCGGAAAGAAGGAGCAAGCTATCTACTACTTGAGCAAGAAATTCACCGGCTACGAGGCCAAATACACACTACTGGAAAGGACATGCTGCGCTCTCACATGGGTTGCACAAAAGCTGAGACATTATCTCCAAGCCCACACTACGTTCCTCATAAGCAGGTTGGATCCTTTGAAGTATATATTTCAGAAACCAATGCCTACTGGGAGACTGGCTAAATGGCAAATTTTGCTTACGGAATTCGACATAGTTTATGTCACTCGCACGGCAATGAAAGCCCAGGCGTTGGCAGATCATTTGGCCGAAAATCCGGTCGATGAGGAATACCAGCCATTGGATACCTACTTTCCAGATGAAGAGGTAAACACCGTAGAAGTGATCTCGGAGGAAGCTCGTGTTTGGAAGATGTTCTTTGACGGAGCCGTGAACGCCAAGGGTGTAGGGATTGGGCCAATTTTGATCTCGCCTTCCGGTCAGCATTATCCCGCCACAGCTAGACTTCGTTTCTTTTGCACAAATAATACAGTTGAGTATGAAGCCTGCATTATGGGCATGCATATGGCAATCGATCAGGATGTCGAAGACTTACTGATTATGGGAGACTCTGACCTGATCATCCGGCAAGCTCAAGGCGAATGGGAAACTCGGGATGTCAAACTTATCCCATACCGACAACATGTGGAGGACTTCAGCAAGCGCTTTACATCAATAGAATTCAGGTACATTCCGAGGTGTCACAATGAACTGGCAGATGCACTTGTTACTTTGGCTTCAATGCTACCCTACCCGGGCAACGCCCACGTCGATCCTTTGGAAATCCAAATCAAGGAAAGACACGGTTACTGCAGTGTAATCGAGGCAGGATCAAGTACGCAGCCTTGGTACCATGACATCAGGAAATTCCTGAAGACGCAAGAATACCCCGAGCATGCTACTGGAGATCAGAAGAGGACCATTAGGCGACATGCAAGTGGTTTCTTTCTAAGCGGTGAATTGTTATATAAGAGGACCCCGGACCTCAATCTCCTAAGATGTGTCGATATCGAGGAATCGAGAAAGATCATGCACGAAGTACACGCAGGTGTGTGCGGACCTCACATGAACGGGTATGTCTTAGCGAAGAAAATCCTCCGAGCAGGTTATTACTGGATGACCATGGAAAAAGATTGCTTTAGCTTTGTCCGGAAGTGTCATCAGTGTCAGGTGCACGGTGATTTGATTCATGCACCTCCCACGGAGTTGCATCCCATGTCCGCACCTTGGCCATTTGTTGCATGGGGCATGGACGTCATTGGACCAATCGAACCGAAGGCTTCGAATGGACACAGGTTTATACTGGTAGCCATCGATTACTTCACAAAATGGGTAGAAGCTGTCACTCTCAAGTCGGTCACTAAGAAAGCTGTGGTGGATTTTGTACACTCAAATCTTATCTGTCGCTTCGGTATTCCTACGACTATCATTACAGATAACGCAGCAAACTTGAACAGTCACTTGATGGGAGATGTATGTGAGCAATTCAAGATAACGCATAGGAATTCCACTCCTTATCGGCCGAAAGCCAATGGTGCTGTGGAAGCTGCAAATAAAAACATCAAGAAGATTTTGAGGAAGACCATCCAAAGTTCCCGACAGTGGCATGAGCAGTTACCATTTGCATTATTGGGGTATCGCACTACGGTACGCACATCAGTGGGAGCGACTCCTTATCTTTTGGTTTATGGGACCGAGGCTGTAATACCGGCAGAGGTAGAAATTCCTTCGCTTCGAATCATTGTCGAAGCAGAAATCGAGGACAGCGAGTGGGTCAAGACTCGGTTAGAGCAATTGACGTTGATTGATGAAAAGCGAATGGCCGCAGTTTGTCACGGACAGTTATACCAACGAAGGATGGCCCGTGCTTACAACAAGAAAGTCCGACCCCGGAATTTCGAAGTAGGTCAGCTGGTACTGAGGCGTATTCTGCCGCATCATGAAGAAGCAAAAGGAAAGTTTGCCCCAAATTGGAAAGGCCCATACATCGTAAGGAAGATATTGCCGAGAGGAGCACTGTATTTGGGTGATATCGAAGGAAATGACCCCGACACAGCAGTAAATGCAGATGCAGTCAAGAGATACTACGTCTAGATCATACTCCAAGTGGTCCTGACACATTTGAAAATGGCGAAGGTTTTATCCCCCACTACTCCCAAACACTACCCAATCCTCTTTACAAAAAGAAAAAAAAGAAAAAAAAAAAAAGGAAAACAAAAACAAAATTTGATTGAGGCCTGAACTACGTTTGACTTGATTCCGAAAGGATACGTAGGCAGCCTCTCCCTGAGGTTCAGTCACACCAACAATAAAATCCCATTCACCCTGAAATTGAAAACCGGGGCACGTCGAGCAGTTGAGAAGTTAGTATCACTACCTCTCTTTACCAAGCACAAGCCTTCAAATCAATTACCAAATATGGTGGGGAATCAATAAGCGTCACAAATGGAGACCGGCACACTCTGAATTGAGAGAGATAAAATGAGAGAGTCTCGTCGGTGAAAACCTTCGGGCACCACGAGGCGACGGGAGTAGAGAAACCAAAATGAGAGAGCTTGTTTAGTAAAAACTCACAAAGAGTGCTATCAAGCGATGACAGGAAGAGAAATGAGAGAGGTCAGCCAGCGAAAACCCGCAAAGGGCGCTGTTGGCCGAAAAGGAATGACTCCACCCCAAGGAGGCCTCGGCAAAGTTCCACCGGTTTGGAATCACATATTTGTTCTGGTTCAGGAAAACGCAAATTCGTGGAAGGTAGGACGTCCAGTCCAAAGAGCATGTCATGTCATTTAAAGCCAGCGTTATCTTCCTCAGATAAGTCTTTCTCATCCCAAAAGGGACACTCCCTTCCTGAATTTGTTGTTCTCCTTTCTTTGCTTCTCTTCGAATCCCTTTTGTGTTTTAACCCCAAGTTCAAGACACACCAGAAAGAGCAAGTGACAGGTTTGTTTGCACGGAATCCCGTCTCATGAAGGAAAGCGCCTCATTTCTTTGGTACGATTGCCCAAGCCTGATGAATCATGACGTTCGAT
The DNA here is from genome assembly GCF_000393655.2 of Nicotiana sylvestris. Taxonomy (NCBI): domain Eukaryota; kingdom Viridiplantae; phylum Streptophyta; class Magnoliopsida; order Solanales; family Solanaceae; genus Nicotiana; species Nicotiana sylvestris. Next base: position 5,944,212 of record NC_091057.1, on the reverse strand, counting down.
GGTGTTTTAAAGTAAAGAGGAAAGAGAGAAATCTTCCCCGGCAAGTCCACTTTCAGACAAATCCCCCCAGAGTCTCCCTCTGTACAAATCCCCACAGAGTCTCTCCTTTTAAACAAGCTCCCGCAGAGTCTCCCCAATATGAAAAAAAAAATCCCCGATGGAATCTCCCCAGCACATCCCAGCGAGTCCCTTTGTAAAATTCCTCAACAAGCTTACCCCGACAAATCCTAGAAAGCCCGCTTTGAAATAAATCCCCAGCATGCCCCATTGTACAAAAATCCACACAAAGAATCCACTTTGTAAATATTCCCCCACAGAGCTTCCTTTTGTATAAATTCCTACAGAATACCTCCAATAAAATCCCCGTTGAGGACCTCCAAGCAAAACGGGACACAAAAAAAAAAGAAAAAAAAAAAGAGCCTTACGGGGCAAGTCATTACAGAATATGGAAATGCAAGCTTGAGCAGTCTAAAGGGTTCCGACATATGAATCAAATCGATAGCGGGACTTCGCGACAGAAATAAAGACGCAAGAAAGCAACTGGGAACGGTCAAGGTCACCAAACCGACCGTCATTTCCGAACTAACAATTGTTCTTTGTCTGAAAAGTTCAAACAGGTTTAATCCAAGACAACCGTGCAAGAAGCAGGTGTCGCCCAAAGAAGAAGGTACATGGGTGCAAGAAACATCTTGGCAATAAGGAATTCAATCGAAAGGTAAGTTTCCACGAAACTCCCTTTTTATTTCTTGTACTAAAGTAAGAAAATTCAAAAAAAAAAGAAGTCAGTAGTTGTTCTCGAACTTTTCCTTCCAGTCAGCATTAGGGTTTTAAACCCTAAACTGAACTTTTCCATTCAGCCAGCATTAGGGTTTTAAACCCTAAACTGAGCTTTTCCATGCAATCAGCATTAGGGTTTTAAACCCTAAACTGAATTTTCCTTTTAATCAACATTAGGGTTTTAAACCCTAAACTGAACTTTTTCCTTTCAGCCAGCATTAGGGTTTTAAACCCTAAACTGAGCTTTTTCATGCAATCAGCATTATGGTTTTAAACCCTAAACTGAATTTTCCTTTTAGTCAGCATTAGGGTTTTAAACCCTAAACTGAACTTTTTCCTTTCCGCCAGCATTAGGGTTTTAAACCCTAAACTGAGCTTTTTTCCATGCAGTCAGCATTAGGGTTTTAAACCCTAAACTAAACTTTTTCCTTTCAGCCAGCATTAGGGTTTTAAACCCTAAACTGAGCTTTTTCCATGCAGTCAGCATTAGGGTTTTAAACCCTAAACTGAACTTTTTCCATTCCGCCAACATTAGGGTTTTAAACCCTAAACTGAGCTTTTTCCATGCAATCAGCATTAGGGTTTTAAACCCTAAACTGAATTTTCCTTTTAGTCAGCATTAGGGTTTTAAACCCTAAACTGAACTTTTTCCTTTCCGCCAGCATTAGGGTTTTAAACCCTAAACTGAGCTTTTTTCCATGCAGTCAGCATTAGGGTTTTAAACCCTAAACTGAACTTTTTCCTTTCAGCCAGTATTAGGGTTTTAAACCCTAAACTGAGCTTTTTCCATGCAGTCAGCATTAGGGTTTTAACCCCTAAACTGAACTTTTTCCCTTTCAGCCAGCATTAGGGTTTTAAACCCTAAACTGAACTTTTTCCTTTCCGCCAGCATTAGGGTTTTAAACCCTAAACTGAGCTTTTTCCATGTAATCATCATTAGGGTTTTAAACCCTAAACTGAATTTTCCTTTTAGTCAGCATTAGGGTTTTAAACCCTAAACTGAACTTTTCCTTTCCGCCAGCATTAGGGTTTTAAACCCTAAACTGAGCTTTTTCCATGCAATCAGCATTAGGGTTTTAAACCCTAAACTGAACTTTTCCTTTCCGCCAGCATTAGGGTTTTAAACCCTAAACTGAGCTTTTTCCATGCAATCAGCATTAGGGTTTTAAACCCTAAACTGAATTTTCCTTTTAGTCAGCATTAGGGTTTTAAACCCTAAACTGAACTTTTCCCATTCAGCCAGCATTAGGGTTTTAAACCCTAAACTGAGCTTTTCCATGCAATCAGCATTAGGGTTTTAAACCCTAAACTGAATTTTCCTTTTAGTCAGCATTAGGGTTTTAAACCCTAAACTGAATTTTCCTTTTAGTCAGCATTAGGGTTTTAAACCCTAAACTGAACTTTTTTCTTTCAGCCAGCATTAGGGTTTTAAACCCTAAACTGAGCTTTTCCATGCAATCAGCATTAGGGTTTTAAACCCTAAACTGAATTTTCCTTTTAGTCAGCATTAGGGTTTTAAACCCTAAACTGAACTTTTTCCTTTCAGCCAGCATTAGGGTTTTAAACCCTAAACTGAGCTTTTCCCGTGCAATCAGCATTAGGGTTTTAAACCCTAAACTGAATTTTCCTTTTAGTCAGCATTAGGGTTTTAAACCCTAAACTGAACTTTTTCCTTTCAATCAGCATTAGGGTTTTAAACCCTAAACTGAGCTTTTCCATGCAATCAGCATTAGGGTTTTAAACCCTAAACTGAATTTTCCTTTTAGTCAGCATTAGGGTTTTAAACCCTAAACTGAACTTTTCCCTTTCAGCCAGCATTAGGGTTTTAAACCCTAAACTGAATTTTCCTTTTAGTCAGCATTAGGGTTTTAAACCCTAAACTGAACTTTTTCCATTCGGCCAGCATTAGGGTTTTAAACCCTAAACTGAGCTTTTCCATGCAATTCAGCATTAGGGTTTTAAACCCTAAACTGAATTTTCCTTTTGGTCAGCATTATGGTTTTAAACCCTAAACTGAACTTTTTCCTTTTAGTCAGCATTAGGGTTTTAAACCCTAAACTGAACTTTTTCCTTTCAATCAGCATTAGGGTTTTAAACCCTAAACTGAGCTTTTCCATGCAATCAGCATTAGGGTTTTAAACCCTAAACTGAATTTTCCTTTTAGTCAGCATTAGGGTTTTAAACCCTAAACTGAACTTTTCCCTTTCAGCCAGCATTAGGGTTTTAAACCCTAAACTGAATTTTCCTTTTAGTCAGCATTAGGGTTTTAAACCCTAAACTGAACTTTTTCCATTCGGCCAGCATTAGGGTTTTAAACCCTAAACTGAGCTTTTCCATGCAATTCAGCATTAGGGTTTTAAACCCTAAACTGAATTTTCCTTTTGGTCAGCATTATGGTTTTAAACCCTAAACTGAACTTTTTCCTTTTAGTCAGCATTAGGGTTTTAAACCCTAAACTGAACTTTTTTCTTTCAGCCAGCATTAGGGTTTTAAACCCTAAACTGAGCTTTCCCATGTGATCAGCATTAGGGTTTTAAACCCTAAACTAAATTTTCCTTTTAATCAGCATTAGGGTTTTAAACCCTAAACTGAATCTTTCTTTAGTCAGCATTAGGGTTTTACACCCTAAACTGAATTCTTCCTTTGTTCGGCGTTAGGGTTTTAAACCCTAAACTGAACCTTTCCCCAGCTAGTCGGTATTAGGGCTCCAACCCTGAACTGAGCATGCATATCCTCTTTCATCAATTTTATGAACTTCCTGGCGAATAATTAACGAAATTTTCCTAGTGAAACTGGGGCAGAAAATTTTGTTCGTTTGTTTTCTCCCGCAGATCTAACCTCGAGCCACATGGATCGAAATGACCCACGAGATAAGTCCCAGTTCGGAATCAACGAAGAAAAACAAGAAAAAGAAAGAAGATGTCCCGAGATATCGGAGTAGATGGAAGGCGGATTGACTCCAACATTTGATTATGGTCCTGAACCCCGCCAATCTCGTCTCACTCAGTATCCCAGAGATTAAACAAGTCGCCGCAACTCGCAAGCATCAAGATTCAGATCGGAGTCTACAAGCAGAATCAGCTAAGACCCAAGATCAAGTCGTAAAAGAATCATAGATAGGAATCTTGTAACTAGCAGTTGACATGCATATAAGTAGTTAGTTCAGTTTCCAATTTTCGTTTGGTTGTAATAAGGCGGTCAGTGACGCAGCAGTGACAACAGCAACAGCAGTAGCAGCAAGCATTGCAATCCCATGGTAGTCCCAGCTACCAAAATTTTCTCGAACTACATTGACCTGATTCCTGTTTAGCCCAGGATATGTAGGAAATCTTTGAAGCAAGATTCGGTCAGATCTTTCAAAAAACATGCTTCATACGGAGTGGTCCATAGGCAAAAATCGCTCATACACGCTCACTTTATCTTTGCACGAAAACTCTTCGTGTTTCCGAACAAAGAGGGGCAGCTGTGAGCACGTGATTTTTGTTTCACACGACAATTGCTCCAAAAGAAATAAAAAATAACGACAATTGATCCTGTTGTATAATTTTCGGATTTTTTATGGCACTTCGTTAATTATTTATGACTTTGGCCCATTTTTACTTTATTAAAACAAAATACAAAAAAAGGTACGTGTCATGCATAATCTGAACCGTAACATGGTTGTTAAATAGAAAGGCATAAAACAGGCATCTTTGTCCGTGATTTTGTTTTGTTTGATTTTACCTGTTTTGAAATATTTTTAGTGTGTGTGCAAATAATTGTATTGAGTGTGTATTTAATTTTAATTTGATTTTTGCTTAGTTTTGTTTTTAAAATAAATAAGGAAAAGAAATAAAAATAATAATAAAAAATAAAAAATAAAATAAAAAATAAAAAATAAGAAAAGGTCCCTTCTTCTTCCGGATTGGGCCAATTTATTAAAATTGGCCCAAACAAACAATACCCAAACCAGGCCTGCCCGGTCCAGTCCAGCTGATGCCCAGAGAGTCCAAACGACGTCGTATTGATACAGGTTGATCTGGGCCGTTGATCTCAGATTGATCAACGGCCAAGATCACATTTCCCATAACCCACTAATGGCCCCGACCCGTTTTCACCCGGACCAACCCAAACCCTTTACCCTCAAAACGATACCGTTCCACTTAAGCCCTCAGATCCAGACCGTAGATCTAGATTGATCTAACGGTTGAGATCCGCCCACCCACTAACTATATAAACCCTTTACCATACCCTGCCCCCCTAGCCAACACCCCTGCCTTCGTCTTCACCAAACCCGTCCCCTTCAAACCCTAGCCGCCCCTGTACCCTTCACCATAAAAGCCGGCGGCACGGACGCCGGTGACCTCGCCCTTAACACCATAGAACCCCCGTGCCATCCTGAACCCAAATCTACCAACCACACACCTCGAATCCTATCCCACCTTCTCGAATCTTCATTTGAAGATTCGAGTCGGAACCTAATCTACACCGATCTGCCTTAAATTCATACCAGACACTCCCCAGACCCCCCTCGTGACCAAACCATACTTGGTTTGGTCCGAATCTGACCAGGGAAGCATGAATCCCGGATCTGGTTTTCGAATCTTAGGGTTCCTCGTCACTGGTCCGTTGTTTTGTTCAAACCGAAGGATTAAGGTCTAATGGACCTTAATCGAAGTGTTTCTCATCTGAGAAACACTTCGATTAAAGTCCGTTCAGCTTTAAGAAAAGTCTGTCCAAATCCGAGTTCAAACTTTTGATTTTTCGAGTTTTAAGGTGAGTTTGCTTTCTTTCCTTTACTTGTTTTAGTCCGTGGGATTTGTTTTAAAAGTCGGTTCATGTTTGTTTTAATTTTATCAACATTTGTTTGTCCACTTTACCTGAACCTCTGTGTTTGTCTGAATCCCCCTCCTATTCTGATAGTGTGTATGTAAGTGTTGGGCAAGTAGCTGATTTTCAAATTTGGAATGACTAGTTGACTCCTCGAGTACATTTTTGCTTAGTCAGTATAATTCGAATCATGTATCGATACTGTTTAAATGTCTGATTTTTGGCTACGATTGTATATGTTAATGCTAATATAGTCGAGTCAACATGTGTCGTCAATTAGTTTCAACTGCCTGAACAAAATAAATCGATTTGCTTCTGTTGAACATTTGCCTGAATCAATTAGGAACCAAGTTCAGTTACTTATAGTTGTTAATATGATTTCAGAAACCTAAGGCTTGATCTGTAATTGAAATCTGAGTTGATGGCATGTGCACTTGTGCACAGCATGTGCATTGTGCACAGCCTGTTTCCTGCATAAAAGGGTTTTTGAGTTAAAAATGTTTTGACAGCATTCCACTGCCCATACCTTGCTTTAGTTTAAAAGTATTAAACCTTTTAAAAGTTAAGTCTGCCAGGGAATGTTGATGGGGGTTAATACTTAAATAACTAATTGGAATCTGAAAATGTGAAGGCACATGGGAGGGTACTGTGATATTCTAAAACAGGCTGTTAAAAGGGGTAGTGTTAAGGCTTATAAAGGAGGGGACATCTGATAAAAGAAAAAGGGGAGAACCCTGAGGATTTAGAGGAAAGAAACACACACATTGTGAGGATAGAAGAGAAAAAGAGAGAGCTGATAGAGATACACAGACAGAGCATACAGAGAGAGGGAGAGACACTGAGAGGGAACATCTGAGAGTTCAATTTCTGAAAACAGGAACTGGAAAAGATTTCTTTTAGTAACTTCAGTATAATTTCAAAACTGAAGATTGGTTTTAGATTTTGGAAAGAAAGGAGATAGGGGGTGGATATACAGAAAGCAGAAACTGTCTTTTCTTCCTGCTGTTTGTTCAATTCCCAGTCTGTTTACCCTGTTTCAAATAAGTGCTGATTTCCTCTCAAGTATCAGTTAGGATTCTGTTGTTTGGTTCTTATTGGTTTGCTCTCTTTTGGAATTGGACCACTTGAATTCTGAGCCCACTCCTCTGCTTTTGCTGTCATTTTTGTTGCCTCTTCCCATTGGCCATAACTGCATCTTGCTTTGGGATTTTTGTTACCTGCTGTTACTGCTGCTGCACTTGTTGTCATTGTTACTCTGCTGATTGCCCTCTTCTTCAATTGTCAAATATTTCCAGGTACACAACCTCTGAACCATGTATTGTTGAAAGTTTGAAGTTGAAGCAGAAATAAAGAAATGAACATCTGTTTATGTTATAACATTGGTGTTGAAAATAGGTTGAATGTTAGTTGGGCCTGTATTTGTTTAACTGCAAACTGCAAACATTCTGTATAAACTAACATACATTCTGTTTGAGATGAACTATTAGATAGCATTGTTCAATAATAATGACAGTATGACATAGACAGTATGTTTGATTTAGTATACATTCAGTTCAGTATAACACTCTGTTTGACTTAGTTATGACTGTATAACATAGAGTCATTGGCAAGCACTTGTATGTATTTTGCCTAGACCACTGAATTGACAAATCTGTGGTACTAGGTCTGGGATAAATGTATCCCAAACAAACTCTCATGCAGTCACGTTAAGAGTCTGGCTATGAATGCCAGCTCTTCTGTCAGATTATTTGTTCCAATATAGGTTCGATATCGGGTCTCGGTATAGATTCCTTGTTTCGAAATAATGTTATGATTGTTGAGGGAAACTAATAGTCATTTTGAGTTCAATTAGTAGTAATTTTCCTAATAAATAGCCAATTTCGTTTATCAATTTCAAATAGGTTAGAGTTTAAAATAAAACTTGGAGGTCGTTAAATATAACTCAGTATATGTTGTTAGTTTGCTTGCAATCTCACTTAGCAAATTTGATAAGCGTATTCACTCGATGAAGACAAAGCATGAGGTAACTCTCACCTCATAAACAATCAATCAGGTAATCAAACAAATTTAGGTTCGGCAAACATAATAAAGATTCAGTCTGTATTTATTCAAAACAAGCAAAGTTCGGTATCATCCTTCTTTTTAAAGACAAACGTAGTAGAAATGTAGTCACTGTAGGATACCCTTCTTAAATATTGAGACGAGCCTCGCCAGATAAAAATGCAAATTGCGGGGCCCTCAATAATTGATCATGATAAATACTTAGAATTTGGGACGGACTGTTTAGTGAATTCCACTGCCTTCCCCAAAGATAATAACGCATTAGATTCTTTAGGCGCGACTTTAAGTAAATTATATGCTTAAATTCGGGTGCGCATTGATGTGACCCGAATCCAAATCTCAACGGAGTCGAAATATGTTGACAACCACGGGTGCATTGATTGTGACGTGGTTCGAGATGCATTTTCACGACGTTGCAATTCTATAAAATAAATGATAATAATAAAAGCGGTTTAAACTTAATAAAAGAACGTAAGTCATAACATGTATTTAAATCAGATATTTAGCCATTATAACAATTTAAGCGACTGTGCTAGAACCACGGGATTCGAGGGTGCCTAACACCTTCCCTCGGGTCAACAGAATTCCTTACTTAGAATTTCTGGTTCGCAGACTTCATTTGGAAAAGTCGAAAATTTCCTCGATTTGGGATTCAAGATAAACCGGTGACTTGGGACACCAAAAGCCAGACCTTTCCCAAGTGGCGACTCTGAATTAAATAAATAATCCCATTTCGAATATTGTCACTTAAATTAGAAAAACTCCCCTCGCGCATTTAACCCTTCGGGGGCGGGCGCGCAAAAAGGAGGTGTGACAAGAAGAAGAAAAATTAACCTCAAAAATTGAATTTCTTCATTTAGTGAAAAATCAGCCAACCCGTTTAGCTTTACTAATATCTTCAACGGCTTGCCACTTCTTCATTGTTATATATATTTTTTGTTGATTTTATCTATTATGGTTTTGGTTGTGTTTTATAATCTATTGTATAAATTTTCTCATCCTAATTCAAATAGTACTTTCTCATCTCAAATCAAATAAATCTTATTTCTCTATTTTATAATAAAAAATTTTAGGTTTTTTTATGAGTAAGATTATTTATCGCTACTTGAAATTCTTCCACTACTTAGTTATTTTGGTTTTAATTTTATTAAGAATAAAGTTATGTGGTAATATCTATTATATGGCTTTTCTCATCATAATAGGATTTCTCATCCCAAATTTAAATAAGTGTCATCCCTTTAAAGATTTTTTTTCTTTTCTGTTTATTATTATTTGTCATTATTGCATTATTTATTACAGCGGCCAAGACTGCTTTTAGTCGTTTGTGTGAGGAATTCGAGGGCTGAGGTGGGAGATAAGAGGTTGTTTAGGTTAGTCAAGGCGCGTGACTTGGATCAAGTGAAGTGCATCAAGGACGAAGAAGGTAGATTGTTGGATGAGGGGCTTATCCGTCGGAGATGGTATACTTACTTCCATAGTCTCTTGAATGAGGAGGAGGACATGAGCATTGTACTGGGTGATTTGGAACTCTCCGGGAGTCATTGTGACTTTGGATATTGTAGGCGGATTAGAGTTGATAAAGTTGAGGGAGCCGTAAGTTGAGTAGGGGCAAAGTGACCGGGCCGAATGAAATTCTGGTAGAGTTTTGGAAGAGTGCAGGCAAGGCAGGGTCTGGTGTGACTCACTAGGTTATTTAATGTCATTTTTAGAATGAAGAAGATGCCCGAAGAGTGGAGATGGAGCACGATGGTTCCTATATACAAGAACAAGAATGATATCCAAAATTGCAATAACAATCGGGGTATCAAGCTGCTTAGACATACTATGAATGTCTGGAGAGAGTAGTAGAGCTAAGGGTGATGAGGAGTGTGTCTATTTTTGAGAACTAGTTCGGGTTTATACGGGGGAGTTCGACTACAGAAGCCATCCACCTTGTTAGGAGATTGATAGAGCAGTATACAGAGAGAAAGAAGGACTTGCATATGGTGTTCATCGACTTAGAAAAGACGTACGATAAAGTTCTGAGGGAGATTTGTGGGGATGTTTGGAGGCTAGAAGTGTATTTGTTGCCTACGTTAGGTTGATTAAGGACATGTATGATGGAGCAAAGACCCGAGCGAGGACGGTGGGTAGGGACTCGGACCATTTTTCAGTTATGATGGGGTTGCATCAGGGGTCGGCACTCAACCCTTTTTTGTTTGCTCTAGCGATGGACGTACTGACGCGCCGCATCCAAGGGGAGGTGCCGTGGTGCATACTATTTGCAGATGATATTGTATTGATCGACGAGACATGAGATGGTTTGAACGCGCAATTAGAGGTATGGAGGCAGGCCCTGGAGTCTAATGGTCAGGATTAAGACGGAATACTTTGAGTGTAAGTTTAGTGGCGAGACTCAAGGAGGGGAAGGGAATGTGAGGCTGGACTCGTAGGTCATCCCTAGGAGAGAAAGTTTAAGTACCTTGGGTCTTTTATTAAGGGGGATGGTGAGATTGATGAAGATGTCATGCATCGTATTGGGGCGGGATGGATGAAATAGAGACGCACTTCTGGTATTTTGTCCGATAAAAGGGTACCACCAAAACTTAAAGATAAGTTCTACAGAGTGGTGGCCAAACCAATGATGTTGTACAGGGCTAAGTGTTGGCCAGTCAAGTTCACTCATATCGAAAAGATGAAGGTAGCAGAGATGAGGATGTTGAGATGGATGTGCAGGCACACCAGGTTAGATAGGATCAGAAATGAGGTTATTCGCGATAAGGTGAGTGTGTCCCTATTAAGGACAAGATGCGGAAAGCGCGACTTAGGTGGTTTGGTCATGTGAGGAGGAGGAGCACAGTAAGGAGGTGTGAGAGGTTGACATTGGAGGGCTTATTGAGAGGTAGATATAGGCCAAATAAGTGCTGGGAGGGGTGATTAGGTAAGACATGGCGCATCTTCAGCTGACTGAGAACATGACCCTTGATAGGAAGGTATGGAGGTCGAGGATTCGGGTAGTAGAGAAGGTAATTTAGGGTATTTATAACAGTAGTATTGGCACGCAGTCTCGCTTTCTCTTGGTAGTAGGTTTTTATGACTAATTGTAAATTTTTTCATTGTTGATCACCTTACTATCTTCTTGTTTTTATTCTACTTTTATATGGCTTTTTGGTACTTTCCCTTCTTATCTATACTTTTATTAATGTGGTGCTTATGCTAGGGTCTATTAGAAACATCATTTCTATCTTCACAGGGTAAGGATAAAATCTGTGTACATATTATCCTCCCCAGACCCCACGGTGTGGAATAGTACTGGGTATATTATTGTTGTTGTTGTTGTATATTTTTATGTGACATTTTATTAGTTTATCATTTGATGAAATATCCTTTCTTAATATAAAAAAAATTAATACAATTTTGTTCCGCTCCTGGAAATTTAATTTACTCAAGTTAATTATATTGTTAAAAATATTCAGGTATTATTTAAATTTGTCAATAATATTTTTTGATTAAGATCTTATTTTGCTGGTTGCAGTTTTTTGAATTTTTAAAGTCATCAAATCTTTAAAATGTTCAGTAAATTAATTTACCCTGCCAGAGCTAGAGTACCAAACATGTTCAGGAACTATGCAAGGGTCTCTTGAAAAGCTGATGTAGTAGTGTTAGGCACCTCAAGTATCTGCGCTCCGACTGGGCTACTGGTGGCTTCTCTGTAGCAGCTCGCTCGGGGGCTCTGGCTGCACCATGTGGGCATCCTCGGCCTCTACACCGGCCCCGGACTCGGGCGGCTCTAGCAAGGGGCGCGAGTGTTTGGTTATCTTCGGCTGCACGTGTCCTCACTATTTGTGAGATAATAGAAGACAGAAGTTTAAAATTTCGAAGTCAATAATCTCATACGATAAGGAATCAAATGAAGTGAAATTTTCCTAACAGTTCCATAGTCTCCCGAAGATAAGTACAAACGTCTCCGTACCGATCTGCAAGACTCTAATAACCAGCTTGTGCCTCACGATTGCTATGAGCCTATAACACTGATACCAACTTGTTAAAATCCAAGTTCTCCCTCCATGGACCATCGTGACGGCATCTAGTCTTTACGACTAGGTAAGCCTAACATTTGTAGAAAAAGAAATGAAAACGTAACAGCTAACAACTAATAGGTAAATTTTAATAAGAAATTAAGATGTCGCGTGGCATATACAATAACCAATCTCGAAGTGTGCATGAACTCTCCCAAAATCCGGAATATCGTAAGTCACAAGGAACAGAAAAAACAGCGCTTCTATACTCCATAGTATAACAAAAGGAAATATAAGAAGTGTTTGACATGGGGAAGAGTAGAAGGCGATTTTGAGGTCTACAGACGTAGCAGATATACCTTAAAGTCTCTAAAGCTATCTCGCCTCACTAATAATGCGGCTGATAAGCAGTACTTGAATCTGCACACGAAAAATATGTGCAGGGAAAGGCATGAGTACACCACAACGGTACCCAGTAAGTGCCAAGCCTAATCTCAGACAAGTAGTGACGAGATCAGGTCAGGGCCATACTGGTATAAATATAATAAAATAAGACAGTGAAATATCGAAGTAAAAATAAATACGAAAATCTAACAGGAATGGAATCATTGAAAGACAATAGCTCAGAACACAAATAACAATAGGAGATCTCCCGAGATACCATTTCGTAGTCCCAAACGTAAATGTGCAGAGAGATCTTCCATAATATCATTCTGTAGTCCCAAAGTAAATATGCAGAACAGGGGGATCTCTCAAAATATCGTTCTGTTGTCCCAAAGTAAATATGCAGTACAAGTGATCTCCTGTAATACCGTTCCATAGTCTCAAAGTAAATATGCAGCTCAACCACCAGAAATAATAGTTACAGCAAGAAAACCTACAATTGTGATTGAGTTCAAGTCAAAGAAAGCAGGAATTTCACTAAACATGTTGCATAGAGTTCAAATAGGTAGTTAAGACATGTAGGCATGCTATTCTAACTAAACAGGATAGTTACATATGCTAGTGTAGCTCAAATAAGGAGAAACATGCTATTACTTAGTGAAAAATAAAGTTTTACAACAAATAGCCCGTATACTTACTCGTCACCTCACGTACACGGCGGTCACATATCAAAACAGTACAAAATCTTAAGGGGAGTTTCCCCCACATAAGGTTAGGCAAGCCACTTACCTCGAACCAAGCTCAAATCAATCTGTCACAATGCTCTTTCCATGAATATCTGACTCCGAATGGCCCAAATCTAACCAAAACCAATTACATAGCATGAATATAACTACAAGAAACTAATATATCTAATAAAATCAAAGCTAAGGCAAGAAATTAAAAAATCACCCAAAAAGCCTCCCCCGGCCCACGTCTCGGAATCGGATAAAAATTACAAATTATGAACACTCATTCACTCACGAGTCTAATCATACCCAATTTACTTAAATTCGATACCCAAATCTTGATCAAAACCCAAAAATTCGGCCTAAGAACTTTTCTCAAATTTCCCCAATTTTTCATCCCAAATCACTAATTTAATGATGAAATTAAAGACTTAATCATGGGTATTAACCAAAATTAGGTAAGAATCACTTACTCCAAACACCCACGCAAGAATCTCTCCAAAAATCGCCTTCTACCGAGCTCCCAATTCAATTTTGTGATATGAACTCAAAACCCTTATTTTTGAATCTTTAATACTGCCCAGTGATTTCTTAATCGCGATCGCGGAAATAACCTCACGACCGTGAAGAACGACTTTGCTTCCTCAGAATTAACTCTACACAAATGCGAAACACCCCACGCGAACACGATGCACTAGATGCTCGCACCTATGCGATCACGATTGTCCTCACGTGACCACGAAGAGTAACTCTTAAACTCCACTGCTGCCTCACTTCCTCTTCGCGAACGCGGCCTAGCCCACGTGTTTGCGATGCACAACCTGATAAACCTTACGCAACCGCGTCTTCATCTTCGCGAATGCAAAGAGAAACTTTAGCGGACCTCTCATATGACCTACGCGATCGCGAGACCTCTCTCGCAAATGCGGTGAAGAAAATATCTGCAATAAAACACCAGAAAATCTGCCAACTCTTAAAGTCCAAAAATTAAGTATCTGGAAGTCACCTGGGGCGCCTGGGACCTCAACCAAACATATCAACCAATCCTAAAATACTATACAAACTTAGTCGAGCCATCAAATCACATCAAACAATGCTAAAATCACGAATCACCCTCCAATTCAAGCTTAAAGAACTTGAAACTTCAAAATTCTACAACCTATGCCGAAACCTATCCAAGCGTCCGAATGACCTTAAATTTTGCACATAGGTCATATTCAACATTGCGGACCTATTCCAACTTTCGGAATTGGATTCCGATCCCGATGTCAAAAATTGCACTACCAATCCATATCTCCAAAAATTCGACTTTCGTCATTTCAAGCCTAAATGAGCCACGGATCTCCAAAACATGATTCAGACATGTCCCTAAGCCCAAAATCATCCAACGGAGCTCACGGAATCCACGGAACTTCATTTCGGAGTCGTCTTCATACAGTTCCAACTACGGTTTAAATTCTAAGACGTAAGCCTCCGTTTAGGGACTAAGTATCCCAAAAACACTCCAAAAACTAAAATGAACCTCCCGACAAGTCACAATAGCAGAAATAAATATAGGAGAAGCAGTTAATAGAGGATTGGGGCTATAACTCTCAAAACGACCGGCCGGATTGTTTTGACTCCCCTTGAATATATATATATATATATATATATGACACGTTGACTCCCATAAACTTTTCGGGTATCTATTTTTTAAAATTTGACACCCCTTGGTGAAAATTATGGCTTAACCATGAGTCATCGCAAAATTTTGTATAACTTAAACTAGTAGGAGTGGATGATGTAGCAATATCTTTCATTTTTAAGGTTCTTGTAGATCGAGTTTAGAATGACAACAGTCTCACTCCATCTTTCTTTTATATTTTTAGATTTTAGAAGTAACAAAAACAAATATGTTTTTTTCTGTAGCTCTGATACCAAAGTTCACGTTTAACTTTTTCAAGGACTGGATTTTTTAAAATCTTTCTTTCTTTTTTCAAATTGAATTTCCATTTAATTTATTACATGGCAAATTTTGGCTCCACAAATATGGTGATATTTTCTCTTTCAACTTTTCTTGAATTTCATGATCAAGTAAAAGCATAGTTTAATGATGAAATAATTCATTATCCTTTTCTCCTTATTTTATTAGTCAAACTTTCTAACACTGGCGTTCAAAGAAACAAGTGAACCTCAACTGAACGCAAGCTCGTATAAGAGTAACTTAATTTCTAGAGCAAGAACAAGTTAAAACTTGGATACTCTCATTTTGTGTGTTATGGCACAGATGACTTTCACAAGAATATTTAAATTTTACATATTCTATTACCGATAAATTTATACTTAAAGCTACATATAATGTTTTGGAAAAAAGACAAAATTACATTCCAAACATGCTACTTACTTTAGCAGAAATTTCCAAGCTCAGTTTAAGGAGGGACAAATTTTTTTTTCTGCTTTCAAATGAGTAAGAACGATATTAGCTAGTATATTTTCGTGGAAGGTAGCTTATCTCACCTGTTTTCAGACAAAAATAAAGAGTAATAGAGCTGGGAGTTAGCTTTTTAGGAGTGAATGGAGGTTTTGACTGAGGAAGGAGTATACGTACTATCTATTGGGCCTCTAACTGCCATGTTCGTTGCTGTTCTCCTAAGCTTCAGAGGGCCAAGTGTAGGGCTGTATGACTTTTTCCTAAGTTCCCTCTCAGCGTTTTCTAGTAACTTATGTACCTCAATATTTTGGCTGTTTCTACCCTTTATGTGGGTTGGTCGTAAGCCTTTCCGTAAAAGATTATGACTGCTCAACAAGTACATAGTTTAATATTGGTTTTGTGCTATTCTTATGCTTTTGAGGGCTCATTTTGAGCCATATGTGTCGCACCTCCTTTTTGTCGCGCCCGCGGGGCGCGTGGGGAGTTTTCTCCAATTAAAGGACAGTCGAAACGGGATTTATTTAATCATTTAAGAGTCGCCACCTGGGAATTTTAAGGCGTCCCAAGTCACCAATTTCAATTCCTGAATCGAGGAGAATATGACTCTGTTTATTATTCTGCGAACCAGAAATCCTGAGTAAGGAATTCTGTTAATCCGGAAGAAGGTGTTAGGCATTTCCGAATTCCGTGGTTCTAGCACGGTCGCTTAACTGTTTTTATTATTGGCTTAATTATCTTGATTTTATTAAATATATTGATGTTACATGATTTTACTACTGCTTATACTTATTGTGATTGAGGATCCTTCTTTTGAATCGAATTACGCGTACGTATATTCGTGTTATAAATTTAAAAAAATGCGGAATTGTGTCACGCGTACGTGTACACGATAACTTTTGGTAATATATTTATTAAACAATCATTTTTCGAAATTTGTGTCGAATCAAGAATATTTGTTTTTCTTGAATAGTGAACCGTACATCTCGGGTTTTTATGAAATTGATTTAACGCCTTTGGAAAAATCCTTTTATTAAATATTCGCTCGAAATTGCGCGTACGCATAATCTGAATTTTTGCTTTTAAAAATATAATCAGGGTACGCGAACGTATCCCTAATTGCGTTTATAATGATATTAGGGATTTTTCCACAAATTGTTTATTATATTATGAGAAATCTTCATTTAAAATACTCTTAATTCTTAAAAAAAATTCACAATTTATTGAATGTCGCCCATTGATTATAATTTCGCGTATGAATTACATTCCTCCAAACTATTCAAATTTAAAGAAAAGAATAAACATATGATTAACACTATTTTTAGTAAATACAACATATGTATACTAAAATGTGAATAACGTATGAAACTAAAAAAAATTTCAATTCTTGAAAGGAAATGATATTTTCGAAGAGTTCTCAATATTCTTTTTGCAACGAATGCTACTATTTACACTCTTAAACTTGTTATACATTATAAATCTAATCTCTTTCTACATTGCTTGTTCTTAATTTGATAGGCCTAATAATTTTTGATTAATTGCTATTGATTGAATTCGAGATATACTTAATCAACCCAATTTTTATTCTCAACATATACGAGTTATTTGGCCGACAAAAAAAAATCGTTGACTTAAGAAGACAATATCACATATAACATGAATATACCCCTACACCATTCACCATATGCCAATATCGTGAATATAACAGATTTTATCGATGCATCTTTCGGCTATTGATTATGAACATGAACATTATTATGCTAAATATGAACAAGACACAATCAATACTATCTTAGCCTTAAAAATCAGATGTTTAACAACATAGACTAGTAATGCTGTTATCTTGAAATTTCCATACTAGTCTATACTAGCAATTTTAAGAGATGCGATTAATGGCCAGTTTTCTGCCATGTTCCCTATTTTGATGATTCAAATACAACTTATACTGAATGAAAATTCGAAATAAATAACTTTGTTACAATATTTATACAAAACTTCAAAAGGAAATAATTAGCTAATAGTTATCGTATCAAGCATATTGTCATATTAACCTACACGAAACAAAACAGAAGTTTGAACTACTGAATTTAAACACGTGGAAGACAAAATTATAATTCTCAAACTTCATCTATTCATCATGTTGGAGCTTTTCACCACATGATTTTAAAAGACATATACCTGGAAAACGAAGGCAGAAGGAGAAAATTTCAGCAGTAGCAGCAGTAACAAAATCAGCAGAATACCAGTTTTTCCACAGATTTGAGCAATACTAAGACCCGAGGAACCCAGATGAATAGTGACAGAAACTTGAGAAAAATTTCAGATTTGAACCGAACAATATTCACAAGCAAACAACGGACAGATTCTAGAAAAATAACATTTTTCAGATTTCAGTTTCTTTCCTCTATCTGTTTCAAATTCCTATTTCTGATTTTTCTGTTTCTGCTTTTGTATCTGTTTCAGATTGTGTGTGTGTGTGTGAATGTTCTCTTTTCTATTTCTTTTTCTGTTTTCTTCCTCTCTTTCCTTTTCTTAAAAAAAAATATCAGTCCTTAAAATCTGAGTAAATTTCCCTTTTCAAATCTGATTTCTTCTCTTAAAATCTCTTCAAGTCTCTCCAACTCTCCTAAAACTGATCTTAATTCTAAAAAAAACTGACTGCCCTCTATTATGAAAAGCTGATTTCCCTCTCTCCGGAAACTGATCTTAATTCTAAAAAAAAAAACTGACTGCCCTCTATTATGAAAAGTTGATTTCCCTCTCTCCGGAAACTGATCTTAATTCTAAAAAAAAAAAAATTGACTGCCCTCTATTATGAAAAGCTGATTTCCCTCTCTCCGGAAACTGATCCCTTTCTGTCTGTCCAGCTCCTGTATTTATACAGGGCTGGTTGCACCCTTTTAGTGCTGGATGGACCCTTTATCCCTTTAAAAATTAGAAAGTTTCCATTAAAAACTACTTTTTAATACTTTATATGATCCTAACATGATTTTCAGCAGCCCCATTATCCCTTGTTTCCCATTAGTATCTTAAACTATAGCCACTAACATTACATTATAATACACTAGCATTAACACCCTGTTTTTACTGTTTCATTCCCAGAAATGCCCCTGACCTACTGTAATTACTGAAAAATCAGAACCTACTGCAAAACAGATTCTAAAATCTGTATAAACTTAACTATCTTTCTGATTTACAGCTAAAACCAATCCTATTAACCTCCTAACACAATTGTATTTGACCAACTTTTGTAAACTTGAATTCAAACTGGACATTACAGCAATATTACACTGAATTCAGAACTAACATCATAACAACATATTACTGAAATTATCATAATAATTCAGACTGGATTTAACATTGAACCAAAATCAAACACATACAGGATCATTGTCAATACTGACAATGCCCTGAAACTTTAATGTTCAGACAATAACATATATACAACACTTATTTTGACAGATTCATATAAACCAGGATGATTTAACTGACGAGTATTAGTTAAAAATGATTATCTACAATATCTGTCAACAAACAGTACATAATAATAGAAAACAGGTTGTTTCAATCAGTATTATTATGAATGAGAATTCATAATATAACTAATCGACGAACTAAATCGAGTCGATTGCTTACATTATAAATAGTCACAACCAACAGAAATAATTTCATATTTGACCATATATACGGGCATGAGACAAAGATGACAGAATTAATCAAATAAATATGAAAAATTAAAAAGCTATTGACACAGACAACAATACACGTAGAATACACAAAATAATAGAAAAAATACCTTTGAATCTTCAAACTTCATACGGACTCGAACTCAAATTTGGATTCGGACTTTGTTTGAAATCAAACAGACTTTATTCGAAGTATTCTCAGTTGAGAATACCTCGAATTAAAGTCTCTTAGACCTCAACCCTTTACTCGAATTGGAAAAATTCCAAGATTGGAAATTTTTAGGGTTTCAGGTTCTTAAATCTTAAATCCGAACATTTCCGGGCAGATTCGAAGGGAACCAAACATGATACAAGGGTGAGGGTAGCCTAGGGGTCATTTGGTGTTAGTTTGAAACGGATCTGAGTTTGTTCTTGTTTGGTCCGAATCTTCAAAAGAAGATTCGAGAAGTTCAGAGCTGATTCGAACCAAACTAACTTCAGATCCATAACAAGGGTTGTTAGGGGAAGCGATGGTGTTAATTTGGGGCTGATTGGTTTAGATCAGGTTTTCAGGCCAACCTTCGATTTAAGATTCGAAGGGTTGGGGCCTGATTCGAAGGAATCTAAGGTCATATTCGTGTAGAGGACGTTCAGAGGGTTCTGGGGTGTCAAGGTGGTGACCGGCGGCGTTGATGCCGCCGGGTTTCAGGCTTTGGGGTCTTAGGGCGGCTAGGGTTAGGTGGGAGGGTCTGAAGAAGATGGTGAACAGTGAGAGGAGGGGGGGGTGTTCAGTTAGGGGCCGGGGTAAGGCTTGGGATTTATATAGGGGTGGGGTGGATTGGTATTGTCCGTCCGATCAAGTAAGATGAAGGGCCAGGATCAATCCACTAATCCAAACGACGTCGTTTGGTTTAACGTTGGGGTCGGACTGAGTCGGGTCAATGGGTCGGGTTATGGGTTGCGGGTAAGGGCAGGGGATCTTGACCGTTGGTTGGATTTAATCCAACGGCCCTTGATGAGAGGTGACCAAACGACGTCGTTTGGTCTTAGCTTGGGACTGGGTCAGACTTGGGCTGTTTGGATTGGGCTGTGGGGGGGGGGGGGGTGATTTGATTTGGGCCTGGATTTAAATCCAGGTCCGATTTTTTTTATTTCCTTTTCAATTATTTTCTAATTTTATTATTAATAAAAAAAATCCTAATAAAATTATAAAACAATTTTTAACCTTACACAAAATATTAATTACTTCATAACAACTATTTAACACATAGTCAAAACATTAATCACACAGTAACACATTTAAAAATAGAACGAATGCATATTTTTTTGTGATTTTATTTTTTAATTAATTCTTAAATGCATAATTAAATCCTATATGCATGCAATATGTATTTTATTTTATTTTTCATTTCATTATGATAAAGTAAACATTTACGGACATAACACAAGTATTTAATACCACGCAAAATTCAAAAATTACACAGTACGAGAAATTTATTTTATTTTTTGATTTCTTTTTGGAGTAGTTTTCGTTAACGCAAAAATCACGTGCTCACAATATGCTCTGGCCACAATTTATGATTTTCTGGGCCATTATTAAGACCATTACTAATTGGGGTACTTCTGGCAGGTTCTTTTTGTCAAACTAGTTTTAGTATACGTACGTTGCACGTGTGCATCACATTAATCAATATAAAGCGTATACAAGTTATTACAAAATAGCAACATAGGTAAAATTAAACGCAATATATGTTTAAATGATATAAAAAATATTAGTACATTGATATAATATATAGCTGAATTCAACATTTTCCGAATGAATTTAGTTATAATTAGTTCTATAGTATTATAGTTATAAATATTTTATTATATAAGATACAAATATGCTATGTTGTTGTATCTCATCTAGTATGGTCTCTTTGTAAACTCTACGTTCATAATGTCGTTATACCAAAAAATATATCTTCATTCAAATTTAATCAAAATTATATCCAAATGAACCTCTTCTTGTGTAAAAAGGTTGTCTAGATTTATATTGATTTTAGTCTAAATTTTTTTCTTTGCACGTTCATCTAATACCAAATAAAAGTAGATTAGGGTACAGGAATTATAAAAATCTTATCTAGATCATGCCCTTGCGTTTCTTGTTGTCTTGATATCTTGGTGACTCTTGGGCATTTGGCTTATTCCGTATTCCTTTTGGAACTCTTGTTGTTTCTTGCTAGGGATTCTGTTGGACTCCTCTGCTTTATTGATTCTAAGTGTGCTCCTTTTCCATATGAGCGGGCTTTTGATTTCAACATTTCAATTTCATTCCCTCGTTCTTCAGGTGGGTGCCTTGACTGTTTCTTTTCTTTCTTCATCCTCATTCTCCAGGTGGACGCCTGACTTCTTCAATTCTTCATCCTCATTCTCCAGGTGGACGCCTGATTTCTTCAATTTCTTTATCCTCATTCTCCAGGTGGACGCCTGACTTCTTTAATTCTTCATCCTCATTCTCCAGGTGGACGCCTGACTTCTTCTTTTCTCATCCTCATTCTCCAGGTGGACGCCTGACTTCTTTTTAACTTCTCCATCCTCATTTTCCAGGTGGACGCCTGACTTCTTCAATTCTTCATCCTCATTCTCCAGGTGGACGCCTGACTTCTTCAATTTCTTCATCCTCATTCTCCAGGTGGACGCCTGACTTCTTCTTTTCTCATCCTCATTCTCCAGGTGGACGCCTGACTTCTTCAATTTCTTCATCCTCATTCTCCAGGTGGACGCCTGACTTCTTCTTTTCTTCATCCTCATTCTCCAGGTGGACGCCTGACTTCTTCTTTTCTTTGTCCTCATTCTCCAGGTGGACGCCTGACTTCTTCAATTCTTCATCCTCATTCTCCAGGTGGACGCCTGACTTCTTTAATTTCTTTATCCTCATTCTCCAGGTGGACGCCTGACTTCTTTTTAACTTCTTCATCCTCATTCTCCAGGTGGACGCCTGACTTCTTTAATTTCTTTATCCTCATTCTCCAGGTGGACACCTGACTTCTTTTTAATTTCTTTACCCTCATTCTTCAGGTGGACGCCTGACTTCTTTTTAATTTCTTTATCCTCATTCTCTAGGTGGACGCCTGACTTCTTTTTAATTTCTTTATCCTCATTCTCCAGGTGGACGCCTGACTTCTTTAATTTCTTTATCCTCATTCTCCAGGTGGACGCCTGACTTCTTTTTAATTTCTTTATCCTCATTCTCCAGGTGGATGCCTGACTTCTTTTTAATTTCTTTATCCTCATTCTCCAGGTGGACGCCTGACTTCTTCTTTTCTCATCCTCATTCTCCAGGTGGACGCCTGACTTCTTTAATTTCTTTATCCTCATTCTCCAGGTGGACGCCTGACTTCTTTAATTCTCTGTCCTCATTCTCCAGGTGGACGCCTGACTTCTTCTTTTCTCATCCTCATTCTCCAGGTGGACGCCTGACTTCTTTAATTCTCATCCTCATTCTCCAGGTGGACGCCTGACTTCTTTTTAACTTCTTCATCCTCATTCTCCAGGTGGACGCCTGACTTCTTTAATTCTCATCCTCATTTTCCAGGTGGACGCCTGACTTCTTTTTAATTCCTTATCCTCATTTTCCAGGTGGACGCCTGACTTCTTTTTAATTTCCTTATCCTCATTCTCCAGGTGGACGCCTGACTTCTTTTTAATTTCTTTATCCTCATTCTCCAGGTGGACGCCTGACTTCTTTTTAACTTCTTTATCCTCATTCTCCAGGTGGACACCTGACTTCTTCTTTTCTCATCCTCATTCTCCAGGTGGACGCCTGACTTCTTTAATTTCTTTATCCTCATTCTCCAGGTGGACGCCTGACTTGTTTAATTCTCTGTCCTCATTCTCCAGGTGGATGCCTGACTTCTTCTTTTCTCATCCTCATTCTCCAGGTGGACGCCTGACTTCTTTAATTCTCATCCTCATTCTCCAGGTGGACGCCTGACTTCTTTTTAACTTCTTCATCCTCATTCTCCAGGTGGACGTCTGACTTCTTCTTTTCTTTGTCCTCATTCTCCAGGTGGACGCCTGACTTCTTCAATTCTTTGTCCTCATTCTCCAGGTGGACGCCTGACTTCTTCTTTTCTTTGTCCTCATTCTCCAGGGACGCCTGACTTCTTTAATTCTCATCCTCATTCTCCAGGTGGACGCCTGACTTCTTTAATTCTCATCCTCATTCTCCAGGTGGACGCCTGACTTCTTCAATTCTTCATCCTCGTTCTCCAGGTGGACGCCTGACTTCTTTAATTCTTATCCTCGTTCTCCAGGTGGACGCCTGACTTCTTCAATTCTCATCCTCATTCTCCAGGTGGACGCCTGACTTCTTCCTTTCTTTACCAGGTATTTCCTGACACAAATATTGTATTTGCCGCTATTTTTAAAGCAAAGAAAACTTCGTTAGTTTAAAGCAGGGTGGTTGACTGGGGTATTCTTGCCGATGGTGATGCTTCTCTTCATTTCTCTTTGTTGCTTTGGAATGGTTGAAAAGACCGTTTTGTCCTTGTAATTGATTCTTGACTATAGGATTCCCCTCTGTATGTTTACCTTCAAAACCTTTTAACTGTAATCATATGTCCCTTCTGACTTTGCTGATCCACTTTCGATTTCACCTTTCTTACACCCATATCTTTTATCTCCCACCTTTCGTGGCCGTATTTTGTAACCTTGAATCTTGGTAGTATATCTTGACATTCCTTCTTATTTGTTTGGAATAAAACTTATCTCAAAGCTTTTAGAAAAGTAAGATTATTAGTGACGAAAACACGTTGATTTCGACAATTATAGAATGAAAAGAAAAATCCAATTTTGGATGACTGTTGGAGCAAGAATGAAAACTTATTTGATTGGAGTTACTGGCACCAATGATCATGGTATGCATTTCGGATTAATCAAACCAGTCTTTTAATCAATCTCCTTTCAATTGTCTCATTTTTGTTTTTGCCAAAATTTCCATAACCCAACTTCATTTCTCATTTCACAGACCTGTTGGACTTGCAATGTCTTAAAAGGTTTTCACTGATAAACTTTCCTCATTTGTTTATTTCTCACTTCCTTTTCGCCTTATGGTGCCTACAAAGGTTTTCACCAATAAGACTCTCTCATTTTTACTTTTCTCTCAACTTCCGTCGCCTTATGGTGCCCGTTTGGGTTTTCACCTATAAGACTCTCTCGTTTTTACTTTCTTTTCTTGTTTGTACCAGAATGTTATGAACCATCTTCATTTGCTTGACTTAGCATTTTTCTAAGATTGGTCGAAAGGTCTTTCTGGTATGGGGTTAGAAATGGAAAAGCTAAACAATTTTGGTATGTGTTTAAAATTACGACTCTTGGAATCTTTTCTTGTTTCCAATACAATTCTTGCCCCAGTTCCTTGATTGGGGTCGCTTGATGTTTCTTTTTGTGCACATTTTATGTATATTGTGCACCTTATGACCGAGCCGTAAAGCGCCTACGTATCCTTCTTTGAGGAATCAGGTCAAACGTAGTTCACCGAATAATAGTGATGATTTTTTTTTTTCAATTTTTTCTTTTTTGCATTATTGATTCCAAGAGAGGGTAGGAAAGAAACAAGTATGGCTCAAAGGGGAAGCAAATGGTATAGTGTTTGGATAGCAGAATAAATTGCCTTTGTCATTCCAGTCTTCGAAATAATGCTAAATACAAACACTCAAAAAGTTATGCATAATATCTCTTTACCGCGTCAGAATTGATTGCCATATCTATGCATTTGCCTTCAATGTCTGTTAAGCATAGTGCACCATTCGATAATACTCTGGTCACAATGAATGGTCCTTGCCAATTTGGGGCAAATTTTCCCTTTGCCTCGACCTGATGTGGAAGAATACGTTTCAGCACATGCTGACCTACTTCAAATTTCCGGGGACGTACCTTTTTGTTGTATGCTCTTTCTATTCTTCTTTGATATAATTGACCATGGCATACTGCGGTCAATCATTTTTCATCAATCAAGTTTAACTGTTCTAGACGGGTTTTGACCCACTCATCATCATCAATCTTTGCTTCGGCGATGATCCGAAGGGAAGGAATCTCAACTTCTGCAGGAATTACTGCTTCAGTGCCATATACCAACAAATAAGGAGTGGCTCCTACTGAAGTGCGAACAGTAGTGCGGTATCCCAATAATGCAAATGGTAATTTTTCATGCCATTGTTTTGAACCTTCTACCATTTTCCGAAGTATCTTCTTTATGTTTTTGTTGGCTGCTTCTACTGCTCCATTCGCCTTGGGCCGATATGGGGTAGAGTTACGATGTGTAATCTTAAACTGTTGACATACTTCCTTCATTAAGTTGCTGTTAAGATTAGCACCGTTATCTGTGATGATCACCTTCGGGATTCCGAATCGACATATGATATTTGAGTGGACAAAATCGACCACAGCTTTCTTGGTCACTGATTTGAATGTCTTGGCCTCAACCCATTTGGTAAAATAATCAATAGCTACCAGAATGAACCTGTGCCCATTGGATGCTGCCGGCTCAATTGGTCCAATCACATCCATGCCCCAGGCAACGAAGGGCCATGGTGCCGACATTGTGTGCAACTCGGATGGTGGAGAATGAATCAAATCTCCGTGTATTTGGCATTGATGACACTTGCGCACAAAACTGATACAATCTCGCTCCATGGTAAGCCAATAGTAACCAGCTCGGAGGATTTTCTTTGCCAACACATATCCACTCATGTGGGGTCCGCAAACTCCTGAATGTACTTCAGACATGACAGCTGTAGCTTGTCTGGCATCTATGCATCTTAATAATCCAAGATCTGGTGTTCTTTTATACAAAACTCCTCCGCTTAAGAAGAATCCATTTGCTAATCGCCTAATGGTCCTCTTTTGATCTCCTGTGGCTTGTGCGGGATATATCCTCATTCTGATATACTCCTTGATGTCGTGGAACCATGGTTCACCATCAAATTCTTCTTCAACCATATTGCAATAAGCGTGTTGATCGTGGACTTGAATATGTATTGGATCTACATAAGCTTTGTCCGGATGATGCAACATTGATGCTAGGGTAGCCAATGCATCGGCAACCTCATTATGGATTCTTGGAATATGTTGGAATTCCACTGATTGAAACCGTTGACAAAGATCATGTAGACATTGCCGGTATGGGATGAGCTTCAAGTCTCGGGTTTCCCATTCTCCTTGAATTTGATGTACCAAAAGATCTGAATCTCCCATGACTAAGATTTCTCGGACACCCATGTCTGCAGCTAGTCTTAACCCCAAAATGCAAGCTTCATATTCAGCTAGTGATTCCCTGTTTCAGAAATGATTACAGCTCCTATTCCGACTCCTTTCATGTTGGCGGCTCCATCAAAGAAAAGTTTCCAGCCAGGTTTTTCGATTTGTTCCACCTCGTCGATATGCATTGTTTCTTCATCAGGAAAATAAGTCTTCAACGGCTCATATTCCTCATCGACCGGGTTTTCGGCTAAATGATCGGCCAGTGCTTGAGCCTTCATTGCAGTTCTAGTCACATAGATGATGTCGAATTCCGTGAGCAATATCTGCCACTTTGCAAGTCTTCCCGTTGGCATAGGCTTTTGAAAAATGTATTTCAATGGATCCAACCGAGAAATGAGGTAAGTAGTGTAGGATGACAAATAGTGTTTCAATTTTTGAGCTACCCATGTTAGGGCGCAACATGTCTTTTCCAGATGAGTATACTTAACCTCATAAGCTGTGAACTTCTTGCTAAGGTAGTAGATGGCCTGTTCTTTTCTGCCAGTGAGGTCATGCTGCCCCAATACACAACCAAATGAATTTTCCAAAACCGTCAAGTAAAGAATCAAAGGTCTTCCTGGCTCTGGCGGGACCAACACGGGTGGGTTTGACAAGTACCCTTTTATTTTATCGAACGCTTCTTGACACTCATCGGTCCATTTGACTGCAGCATCCTTTTTTTAACAATTTGAAAATTGGCTCACAGGTTGTTGTGAGCTGAGCAATAAACCTGCTGATATAATTTAACCTCCCCAACAAACTCATTACTTCAGTTTTGTTTTTTGGAGGTGGCAGTTCTTGGATGGCTTTAATCTTTGACGGATCTAGCTCGATGCCTCGTCGACTGACTATGAATCCCAGCAACTTTCCGGATGGAACTCCAAATGCGCATTTGGCAGGGTTAAGCTTGAGGTTGTATCTGCGAAGTCTCAAGAAAAACTTCCTCAAATCCCCAACGTGGTCGGCCTGATGCTTTGATTTTATGATCACATCATCCACATACACCTCAATTTCCTTGTGTATCATATCATGAAACACTGTGGTCATTGCTCTCATATAGGTTGCCCCGACGTTCTTTAAACCGAATGGCATTACCCGATAGCAATAAGTTCCCCATGGTGTGATGAATGCCGTCTTTTCTGCATCTTCTTCATCCATTAGAATTTGATGATACCCGGCATAACAATCCACGAAAGACCCTATATCATGCTTGGCACAATTGTCGATCAAAATATGGATATTGGGTAATGGGAAATTATCCTTTGGACTTGCTTTGTTGAGATTGCGATAGTCGACGCATACTCTAATTTTGCCGTCTTTCTTTGGCACAGGAACGACATTAGCTAACCAAACAGGATATCGAGTGACTCGAATGACCTTTGCTTCCAATTGTTTGGTGATTTCTTCCTTAATTCTCACACTCATATCAGGCTTGAATTTTCTCAGCCTCTGCTTGACAGGAGGCACCGTTGGATCGGTGGGCAATTTGTGGACCACTAAATCAGTGCTCAAGCCCGGCATGTCGTCATACGACCATGCAAAAACATCTTTGAATTCTATGAGTGCTTTAATTAACTCTTCTCGGATCTTTGGTTCGAGATGGACACTTATTTTAGTTTCCCGGACATTACTCGTGTCCCCTATATTGACGTCCTCGGTATCACTCAAGTTAGGTTTGATTTTTTCCTCAAAGTGAATTAACTCTTTACTAATCTCTTCAAAAACCTCATCTTCATCATATTCTGATTCATAATCACAATATATTTCTTGAATTAATATTTCGGAACCAGATTGATTTTTAAGACTGGGCTGAGGATTCCTCATGCATGCCATATCACTAGAGCCAGCGTAAAAGGAACTGTACAGAAAAGAAGAAAAAGAAAAGAAAGCTATTAGGAATGATAATAAAAAGGAAACTGCTTTTTATTGGATGATGAAAGATAACAAGGTTTTGCACACTTCAAACCAACTGTAAGATAAACTTTGGGATTACAACCTTGAAATAACCCAAACAAACTGAAAGAAAATCAAAATAAACTACCAAGACTCCTTTCGAATTGGGAGAGGAGTGGCTTTCCAATTATTGAGCTTTGTTTCTGGCCCAACGAATTGAACTTCTGCGTTGCTACACCCTTCTCCGCTTTCCAACATATTCACATCACTAAACAATTTCTCGAATCTTTCAATTAATTCCTGCTCAGGATTGACCCGGGATTTAGGAATTGTTGTTATCGGGCGATTTTTAGCACCGGTCTTGACAAAAGACTTTGACAGATGTGGTACTGGTTTTGGAAGAACCCATGCTTGGTGTTTCAACTTCCTGGCCCTTATCACGTCATTGGTGGTGGGTATGAACCCTAAACCGAATGTTCCCCAGTTCTCGGGGAGAGATACTGGTTGTACAATTCCTTGCAGAAATAAGCCCAGACCTTTGCCGGGTATAAAGCCATTCTTTAACATTTCATAAGCTATCATGACTGATGCAGAGGATATCCTTGGATTCGGAAGGTATTTCCCTTCTGAAATTTTCTCTATCGACACTGTGTTTGTCACTTGGTATACCCATGGTCCCTGGTCATTTTCTGTTCCCTCGACCGGTACAATGGTACTGCTGTGAGCATTTAAACTTTCTTCTCCATACACGACTACTTCTTGATGATCCCATTCAAACTTGACAGCCTGATGTAGTGTTGACGGGACTGCTTTAGCAGCATGGATCCATGGTCGACCCAATAACAAGTTGTAAGAAACAGATATGTCCAACACTTGGAATTCCATTGTGAATTCAACTGGCCCTATAGTTAGTTCCAACACTATGTCGCCAAATGAATCTCTGCTTCCACCGTCAAATCCTCGTACGCAGATACTATTCTTCTGGATCCTCTCCTCTTTAATTTTTAATTTGTTTAAAGTGGAGAGAGGGCATATGTTTGCACTGGACCCATTGTCAACCAATACCCGGGTTACTACGGAGTTTTCACATTTCACGGTGAGGTAAAGAGCTCTGTTGTGCTCGGTACCTTCCACAGGTAATTCATCATCAGCAAATGTAATTCTGTTTGTCTTCAAAGATTCTGTTGGCTATTTTGCCCAAATGATTTACAGAGATCTTTTCAGGAACATGAGCTTCATTCAGGATTTTCATCAACGCCAGACGGTGTTCCTCTGAATGGATCAGTAATGACAACAATGAAATTTGAGCGGGGGTCTTCTTTAATTGATCCACAACAGAATAATCATGGAGTTTCATTTTTCTTAAAAACTCCTCCGCCTCTTCTTCCGTCACAGCTCTCTTTGTTGGCATTGGATTGTTTTTAGTTTTTCTCAACTCTTCGGGAGTAAAACATCTTCCCGAACGTGTCAAGCCTTGCACCTCACACACTTCTTCCTTGATTTCTTTGCCCTTGTACATTACAGTCACCCGTTCATAGTTCCATGGGATGGCTTTGTTGTTGATGACCGGCAGCTGGATTACAGGTGCAATAATAACCCGATCTGTACGGGCTCCTTCCACGAATACAATGGGTTTGTTAGCAACCCCTGGTACTATCACTTTCGGCCTTTCTTGTTTTGCGGCAACTTTGCTCGATGATCCCTCATCGACTATCATAGACGGTTCATCACCATTTTTGTTCTGCTTAGACACCGGCTTCTCCTCCATTAACTGCTTATATGGCTTGGTTTCATGAGTCTTGATCATCATGACAGTTTGTGACGGCTTCTTTGTCTCTCCATCAGCTTGTATGATTTCTATCATGTTAGCCTCTTGATGGGCTGGCATTGGATTTCTATTGATATTTGGAGCTTTGGGGGTTTGAACCTCGATTTTATTAGTATCAATCAGCTCTTGTATTGCATTTTTCAAATGCCAACATTTCTCCGTATCATGGCCTGGCGCACCGGAGCAATATTCACAGCTAATGGTGTAATCCAGATTCTTTGGTGGAGGATTGGGTAGTTTGGATTGTATTGGTCTCAGCATGTCTAGCTGTCTCAGCCTGTGGAACAGACTAGTGTAAGACTCTCCCAATGGAGTGTAAGTTTTCTTTTTCTGTTCCCTTTCTCCCCTGAATGCTGGCCTAGGCCTGAAACTTGGTCCGGGATAGGCTCGTGGGTAAGTATTTGGTGTGACAGGAGCACGCCAATTGGTGTGAACAGGTGGCTGATTGTATGCTTGAGCATGGTTAATGGAAAAATGAGGTTCTGAGGGGTGATAGTAGTTTTGGGATGAATCATGGTGGTAAGCTGATTGGCGAGGTCGTTGTTGATTGTAGTAAAGCGGTGAACCTCTGGGTCCAGGCCAAATTCCTGAGTCAACTACCGCCGCTTCCTCCCTCTTCTTTCTGCCGATTCCTCCTACCCCGCCTTGAATAGCTTGAGTAGTTGCCTTAATTGCTGAATAGCTCATGATTTTATTTGTCTTGAGGCCTTCTTCCACCATACCTCCCATCTTCACTACTTCGTTGAATGATTTCCCAACCGCTGAAACCAAATGGGCATAGTAAGTCGGTTCCAAGGCTTGGAGGAAGTAGTCTACCATTTCGCTCTCCTTCATAGGAGGATCTACTCTTGCTGCCTGTTCTCTCCACCGAAAACCATACTCTCTGAAACTCTCATTGTGTTTCTTCTCAAATTTGGTCAAAGATAATCGATCTGGGATGATTTCCAGATTGTATTGGAAATGGTATGCGAATGCCTGTGCCAGGTCATCCCAGGTGTACCATCTTCCATGGTCCTGGCGTGTATACCACTCCAAAGCTGATCCGCTTAGACTTTGACTGAAGTATGCCATTAATAATTCATCCTTTCCCCCAGCTCCTCGCATCTTGCTACAGAAACCCCTTAAGTGGGCTACTGGGTCGCCGTGCCCGCTGTATAGGTCAAATTTGGGCATCTTGAAGCCAACTGGCAATTGTACATTAGGGAATAAGCATAAATCTTTGTATGCTACACTGACTTGCCCACCTAATCCCCGCATGTCTCGGAACGATTGTTCTAGACTTTTGACCTTCCTGAACATCTCTTCTTGTTCAGCATTTTTGGCTGGCTTGTCAATTTCGGTTGGGAGATCAAAACGAGGAGCAGTTGAATTAATTTCGGAGGCTTTGAAGGTGGGCTCCGGGGGTAATATTGGTTGTCTTGGGCCTGGAATGTAGGCTCACTAGGAGATTTGTGAAATGTAGTAGGGGGAGGTGCTACGAAAATAGGAGTCATAGGCGGAGGAAAGTACGGAACTGGTTTTGGAGGTGGAGACTGTGGTGTCTGAGAGGTGGTGCCTCGGTAGTGCTGATAAATAGGGAAACTTGGGGATAATTCGGTGGTGATATTATCCTGAGTTTGGGTCATTGATGGAGCAGGGTTATTTGGGTAAGATGGGGGTAACTGTCCTGTAGACCAAGCTTGGTACATCTCAGCCATTTGCTGCTTGAGCTTAAACATCTCTTCTTTCATTTTCCCGACATCCATCTCTTCTATCTCCATACCTGTGTCAACATCTGGGATAGACATACTTTCGGGTATCGGTCCTTTTGATCTTGTGTGATAGTGATAATATGCCAGTATACTCTTTAGAGAAACTAACTGCTTGAATTCTGGAAATGAACAAACTTGTTAGTTTTGAGAGTTTAACACATATATAATCACACGTTGAGATGCAATGCTCCTAGACAAATAATCCCTTTCTATTATGCATTTGCTCGGCTGCTTGTGTCGTCCCAGCCTTCTTGAAATTTTTATTGTTATTCATTTTTATTTATTATATATATCTTTTATCGTGGTGGTCGAATCTGAGAGATTGCCTACGTATCATGTTCTTACATGAATCAGACCTTGCGTAGTTCGGACACAAAGGCAATCATTTTTATTCAATACACAAAGATGGAATTACATTTGAAAACTTTAAGAAAATGGCTTGACGACACACACACTTAAATCAAAATAAAAGATACAATTCATAACATCTCACAACATGCCCCACTTTCCATTTTTGTTGTCAAATATTGGATTATCTGCTCAATGTGGTGCTTGACCTGGATAGCCTCCCAGCGTACGATACATCCTTTCCAACTCCATTGCTAGATGACGAGCAAAAGTGGGCGCATGCTCAGTAAATCTTTCATAATCCATTCCTTGGCAGTTTACATAACTTTGAGATGTGAAGACTGCCAGGTCGTGGATTTGTGCCCTGAAACCTTGGAGACGTTGGTCTTGGTCTTGCAATTGCTGCTGACGAGTGGTGGCTATATCTCTGACACGGTTCTCACGATCTAGAGCTGATTCTAACAAAGCTCGGAGTCTGGCCTGCTCTAATCTTGCTTGCGCTCTTTCCCTGTCGAGGTCTGCTTGTTGGTGTTCTCTGTTGCATCTTCTTGCCTCTTCTAGTTGTGCACGAAGCTGGTCTTCTGATCGCATCCAATAGTCTTTTTCCTTATTGAATTGTGCCTTGTCTTTTTCGGATTGCCTATCTTGGCGTTCCTTGTTAGATCTGGCTTCTTCGTTTAATTGTTGGATCTTTTCTTTTGCTTTGCTCAATGCCCTTTCATTTTCCGCAAGAATGAAATCATAATCTTGCATTCTTTCAAAGAGATTGGCGATGGTTTTTTGATCCTTCCAGCTCCTCTTTGGCGTTTCAGAAACTCTTTTCATTTTTTGGAATCGAGCATGAAGATTTTCATTCTCACAAGCTAGACTCTTTTTCTCGCCTTCGGCTTCTTGTTCTTGCAAATCTTTCTCCAAACTGAGGCTTCTTAGATTTTCTTTTAGGGCATGGATAGTTGCTTTGTACCCTTTTTCTTTTTCTCCCCAGATCAACCGCTCTTGGATTTTATCATTGAAGTTTTGAACATGGGGTCTTTTTGTTGGCCTTTTCAGCTCAGGTTCTGGTACATCATCCACGCGAGACCGTTTTTCGAACCACCTTGCATATCCAGGATTCATCTCACCCTTTGTAGTGTCTGGGACTTGAGTATCACTTTTCAAGTATCGACATCCATTCCACATCTGCTGAAGTAGAGCTTCGGGAATAGTGGCTTCTGGGTGTAATTCGATTACTTGCATACTCAAATCTTCATCATCAGGAACTATTTGATATCTCCCTAGTTGCCTTAAGACTCTTAGTGGTGCATACGGCTGAATGCTTCTTAATCCCAATAGTAGTAGATAACTATTTGAGGTTGACATATGTATTACTTCCCTCATCGGGAACCATCCCAGAGTCCATTCAATTTGATTTGCCGTTAAAGCCTTTAGATGAGATACCCATGCTTCTATCCCTTCTGGAGCTTGATAATTTTTTGTTCTTTCCTCATAGCTCTCGATGCAATTATCATTTTTTGACCCATATTGTATGATCTTGGGCTGTTGTTGGAGATGCTCCATCACCCACATTTGCAACAAAATTTTGCATCCTTCGAAGACCGTTGCTCCTGATTTACATAAAGTCAGAGCCCGATAAATATCTGATAGAATGATGGGGACAAGGGTGTGATTTTCTTTGGTGGTAAGGATTTGCACAACTTTTGCGGTGCGAATATCAATTGTTCGCTCTTTATTTGGGAAGACCATGACTCCTAGAAAAGCCACCATGAAAGCAAATCGACGGTGAATCTGCCAAGTGTCTTTGTTTTGCTTATTAGTAAGGCCTTTTTCATGAATTTCAAACCCATCTGACTTTCCGAACCTTGAATACAAAAAGTTGAAGGAACAACATCCATTGATGACATTGCTTTTCCTGATTTGACTGCTGATGTTCAAAAGACCGAAGAATCGATGTACTGAAGGAGCCTTTGTGAATATCAAGCTTTGATTTCTTAAACTTCCTTCAAAACCAGTATATCCAGCTATCTCCTCTAATGTAGGAGTAAGCTCGAAGTCAGAGAAACGAAAAACATTGTGAACAGGATCCCAGAAAGTTACTAACGCCGCAATCAGATCATCACGGGGTTTAACTTTCATAATGTCCGTGAGATTTCCCAAATGCTTGACGACCCATTTTTGACCGTCTTCGCCTAAATCATACCACCACATTTGAAGCTGACATAGAAATTCTTCCGTACTTGTGGATGAGGGGCTTTGTGTGGTGCTCATTTTGTATCTGAAATTTAATTTTGATAAAGTCAAAATTCATTTTTTTTTGAAAATTTATACTAAAAAAAATCATTTTCGATTTTTTTTTATATATTTTTTTTTATTATTTCATTTATTAAATACCTTTATTGCAAAATTTAAAAATCATTTTTTTTTTCGAAAATTATTTTTTATATTTTTTTTTTTAAAAAAAATAACTCATTTTATTCCTTTCTCCTTACCATGATTTTATTTAAGCTGGTCAACAAGCATGTTCGAGGCAAATGAATGCACAAGTAACAAGTAGGATGCATCATGATGGTCTTTTTATTTTGGGTTCACCTGTCCTAGACAGACCCAACCCCTGTGTTGAGTCTCCAAGGCCAAATGCATATGATGCAAATATTCGTTCCTACTAGGGATCCGGTACATGGCTGAGTTATTCTAAGTGTAAAACCTTAGGTTGATTGTTCTAAACCTGGCTTACCCAAACGGACAGTTTGAGCCGAAGCGGGGGCAACGTACCGGGAGCACGAAAGTCTGCCCGGCCTAGTTACTTGTCCCAACTCCGTCTTATTTGGTATGACTCTAACAGAAAGGTGGGTCACGCGCACGTGTACACCATAAATTCAGAAGACTCAGAAAGAAGGGGGTTTCGTAGCAGTTGTACATATTCACAATTCAAATAATATTAAAGCGGTAAACAGCAACATTTAGCACATTAGCATATAAACAGTTGAAAATCTCATAGTAAATAAAGCCAATTAACACAGATATTTTAAGCTCGAATTCTTTAAACCCTGACCCAATGGTTCTGGGTTACAGGGTTACAATAGGAATCCCCAGCAGAGTCGCCAGAGCTGTCGCACCTCCTTTTTGCCGCGCCCGCGGGGCGCGTGGTGAGTTTTCTCCAATTAAAGGACAGTCGAAACGGGATTTATTTAATCATTTAAGAGTCGCCACCTGGGAATTTTAAGGCGTCCCAAGTCACCAATTTCAATCCCTGAATCGAGGAGAATATGACTCTGTTTATTATTCTGCGAACCAGAAATCCTGAGTAAGGAATTCTGTTAATCCGGAAGAAGGTGTTAGGCATTTCCGAATTCCGTGGTTCTAGCACGGTCGCTTAACTGTTTTTATTATTGGCTTAATTATCTTGATTTTATTAAATATATTGATGTTACATGATTTTACTACTGCTTATACTTATTGTGATTGAGGATCCTTCTTTTGAATCGAATTACGCGTACGTATATTCGTGTTATAAATTTAAAAAAATGCGGAATTGTGTCACGCGTACGTGTACACGATAACTTTTGGTAATATATTTATTAAACAATCATTTTTCGAAATTTGTGTCGAATCAAGAATATTTGTTTTTCTTGAATAGTGAACCGTACATCTCGGGTTTTTATGAAATTGATTTAACGCCTTTGGAAAAATCCTTTTATTAAATATTCGCTCGAAATTGCGCGTACGCATAATCCGAATTTTTGCTTTTAAAAATATAATCAGGGTACGCGAACGTATCCCTAATTGCGCAAAATATTTATAATGATATTAGGGATTTTTCCACAAATTGTTTATTATATTATGAGAAATCTTCATTTAAAATACTCTTAATTCTTAAAAAAATTCACAATTTATTGAATGTCGCCCATTGATTATAATTTCGCGTATGAATTACATTCCTCCAAACTATTCAAATTTAAAGAAAAGAATAAACATATGATTAAAACTATTTTTAGTAAATACAACATATGTATACTAAAATGTGAATAACGTATGAAACTAAAAAAAAAATTCAATTCTTGAAATGAAATGATATTTTCGAAGAGTTCTCAATATTCTTTTTGCAACGAATGCTACTATTTACACTCTTAAACTTGTTATACATTATAAATCTAATCTCTTTCTACATTGCTTGTTCTTAATTTGATAGGCCTAATTATTTTTGATTAATTGCTATTGATTGAATTCGAAATATACTTAATCAACCCAATTTTTATTCTCAACCTATACGAGTTATTTGGCCGACAAAAAAAATCGTTGACTTAAGAAGACAATATCACATATAACATGAATATACCCCTACACCATTCACCATATGCCAATATCGTGAATATAACAGATTTTATCGATGCATCTTTCGGCTATTGATTATGAACATGAACATTATTATGCTAAATATGAACAAGACACAATCAATACTATCTTAGCCTTAAAAATCAGATGTTTAACAACATAGACTAGTAATGCTGTTATCTTGAAATTTCCATACTAGTCTATACTAGCAATTTTAAGAGATGCGATTAATGGCCAGTTTTCTGCCATGTTCCCTATTTTGATGATTCAAATACAACTTATACTGAATGAAAATTCGAAATAAATAACTTTGTTACAATATTTATACAAAACTTCAAAAGGAAATAATTAGCTAATAGTTATCGTATCAAGCATATTGTCATATTAACCTACACGAAACAAAACAGAAGTTTGAACTACTGAATTTAAACACGTGGAAGACAAAATTATAATTCTCAAACTTCATCTATTCATCATGTTGGAGCTTTTCACCACATGATTTTAAAAGACATATACCTGGAAAACGAAGGCAGAAGGAGAAAATTTCAGCAGTAGCAGCAGTAACAAAATCAGCAGAATACCAGTTTTTCCACAGATTTGAGCAATACTAAGACCCGAGGAACCCAGATGAATAGTGACAGAAACTTGAGAAAAATTTCAGATTTGAACCGAACAATATTCACAAGCAAACAACGGACAGATTCTAGAAAAATAACATTTTTCAGATTTCAGTTTCTTTCCTCTATCTGTTTCAAATTCCTATTTCTGATTTTTCTGTTTCTGCTTTTGTATCGGTTTCAGATTGTGTGTGTGTGTGTGAATGTTCTCTTTTCTATTTCTTTTTCTGTTTTCTTCCTCTCTTTCCTTTTCTTAAAAAAAATCTCAGTCCTTAAAATCTGAGTAAATTTCCCTTTTCAAATCTGATTTCTTCTCTTAAAATCTCTTCAAGTCTCTCCAACTCTCCTAAAACTGATCTTAATTCTAAAAAAAACTGACTGCCCTCTATTATGAAAAGCTGATTTCCCTCTCTCCGGAAAACTGATCCTAATTCTAAAAAAAAACTGACTGCCCTCTATTATGAAAAGCTGATTTCCCTCTCTCCGGAAACTGATCTTAATTCTAAAAAAAAAAACTGACTGCCCTCTATTATGAAAAGCTGATTTCCCTCTCTCCGGAAACTGATCTTAATTCTAAAAAAAAACTGACTGCCCTCTATTATGAAAAGCTGATTTCCCTCTCTCCGGAAACTGATCCCTTTCTGTCTGTCCAGCTCCTGTATTTATACAGGGCTGGTTGCACCCTTTTAGTGCTGGATGGACCATTTATCCCTTTAAAAATTAGAAAGTTTCCATTAAAAACTACTTTTTAATACTTTATATGATCCTAACATGATTTTCAGCAGCCCCATTATCCCTTGTTTCCCATTAGTATCTTAAACTATAGCCACTAACATTACATTATAATACACTAGCATTAACACCCTGTTTTTACTGTTTCATTCCCAGAAATGCCCCTGACCTACTGTAATTACTGAAAAATCAGAACCTACTGCAAAACAGATTCTAAAATCTGTATAAACTTAACTATCTTTCTGATTTACAGCTAAAACCAATCCTATTAACCTCCTAACACAATTGTATTTGACCAACTTTTGTAAACTTGAATTCAAACTGGACATTACAGCAATATTACACTGAATTCAGAACTAACATCATAACAACATATTACTGAAATTATCATAACAATTCAGACTAGATTTAACATTGAACCAAAATCAAACACATACAGGATCATTGTCAATACTGACAATGCCCTGAAACTTTAATGTTCAGACAATAACATATATACAACACTTATTTTGACAGATTTATATAAACCAGGATGATTTAACTGACGAGTATTAGTTAAAAATGATTATCTACAATATCTGTCAACAAACAGTACATAATAATAGAAAACAGGTTGTTTCAATCAGTATTATTATGAATGAGAATTCATAATATAACTAATCGACGAACTAAATCGAGTCGATTGCTTACATTATAAATAGTCACAACCAACAGAAATAATTTCATATTTGACCATATATACGGGCATGAGACAAAGATGACAGAATTAATCAAATAAATATGAAAAATTAAAAAGCTATTGACACAGACAACAATACACGTAGAATACACAAAATAATAGAAAAAATACCTTTGAATCTTCAAACTTCATACGGACTCGAACTCAAATTTGGATTCGGACTTTGTTTGAAATCAAACAGAGTTTATTCGAAGTATTCTCAGTTGAGAATACTTCGATTAAAGTCTCTTAGACCTCAACCCTTTACTCGAATTGGAAAAATTCCAAGATTGGAAATTTTTAGGATTTCAGGTTCTTAAATCTTAAATCCGAACATTTCCGGGCAGATTCGAAGGGAACCAAACATGATACAAGGGTGAGGGTAGCCTAGGGGTCATTTGGTGTTAGTTTGAAACGGATCTGAGTTTGTTCTTGTTTGGTCCGAATCTTCAAAAGAAGATTCGAGAAGTTCAGAGCTGATTCGAACCAAACTAACTTCAGATCCATAACAAGGGTTGTTAGGGGAAGCGATGGTGTTAATTTGGGGCTGATTGGTTTAGATCAGGTTTTCAGGCCAACCTTCGATTTAAGATTCGAAGGGTTGGGGCCTGATTCGAAGGAATCTAAGGTCATATTCGTGTAGAGGACGTTCAGAGGGTTCTGGGGTGTCAAGGTGGTGACCGGCGGCGTTGATGCCGCCGGGTTTCAGGCTTTGGGGTCTTAGGGCGGCTAGGGTTAGGTGGGAGGGTCTGAAGAAGATGGTGAACAGTGAGAGGAGGGGGGGTGTTCAGTTAGGGGCCGGGGTAAGGCTTGGGATTTATATAGGGGTGGGGTGGATTGGTATTGTCCGTCCGATCAAGTAAGATGAAGGGCCAGGATCAATCCACTAATCCAAACGACGTCGTTTGGTTTAACGTTGGGGTCGGACTGAGTCGGGTCAATGGGTCGGGTTATGGGTTGCGGGTAAGGGCAGGGGATCTTGACCGTTGGTTGGATTTAATCCAACGGCCCTTGATGAGAGGTGACCAAACGACGTCGTTTGGTCTTAGCTTGGGACTGGGTCAGACTTGGGCTGTTTGGATTGGGCTGCGGGGGGGGGGGGGGGTGATTTGATTTGGGCCTGGATTTAAATCCAGGTCCGATTTTTTTTATTTCCTTTTCAATTATTTTCTAATTTTATTATTAATAAAAAAAATCCTAATAAAATTATAAAACAATTTTTAACCTTACACAAAATATTAATTACTTCATAACAACTATTTAACACATAGTCAAAACATTAATCACACAGTAACACATTTAAAAATAGAACGAATGCATATTTTTTTGTGATTTTATTTTTAATTAATTCTTAAATACATAATTAAATCCTATATGCATGCAATATGTATTTTATTTTATTTTTCATTTCATTATGATAAAGTAAACATTTACGGACATAACACAAGTATTTAACACCACGCAAAATTCAAAAATTACACAGTACGAGAAATTTATTTTATTTTTTGATTTATTTTTGGAGTAGTTTTCGTTAACGCAAAAATCACGTGCTCACAATATGCTCTGGCCACAATTTATGATTTTCTGGGCCATTATTAAGACCATTACTAATTGGGGTACTTCTGGCAGGTTCTTTTTGTCAAACTAGTTTTAGTATACGTACGTTGCACGTGTGCATCACATTAATCAATATAAAGCGTATACAAGTTATTACAAAATAGCAACATAGGTAAAATTAAACGCAATATATGTTTAAATGATATAAAAAATATTAGTACATTGATATAATATATAGCTGAATTCAACATTTTCCGAATGAATTTAGTTATAATTAGTTCTATAGTATTATAGTTATAAATATTTTATTATATAAGATACAAATATGCTATGTTGTTGTATCTCATCTAGTATGGTCTCTTTGTAAACTCTACGTTCATAATGTCGTTATACCAAAAAATATATCTTCATTCAAATTTAATCAAAATTATATCCAAATGAACCTCTTCATGTGTAAAAAAGTTGTCTATATTTATATTGATTTTAGTCTAAATTTTTTTCTTTGCACGTTCATCTAATACCAAATAAAAGTCAATACTATCCTAAACTCACTCTAAATGCACTTGGCTAATAACAATTTTAAAATTTCAAGAATTCATAATGTTGAGATCAATTTTTCAAAATTATCGGGGGGAGGGGGGGGGGGACGACAAATTTATAGTTATTTCAAGGGGTCCAAATATATTAGTTTAACTTAAGTTTAAAAATTTAACTGTAGTTGCAAATTCACATAGTATGACTGTAGCTTAATTTACTTCTAAATTAACACCAAATTAGTTTAGACTTCTAGAAATTTAAAATTAATATTAAAACAAAACACTTAAAAATTTAACAGGAAAAAGAGAACATACATTGCTGATGGATGTTCCA
The DNA here is from genome assembly GCF_000393655.2 of Nicotiana sylvestris. NCBI lineage: Eukaryota > Viridiplantae > Streptophyta > Magnoliopsida > Solanales > Solanaceae > Nicotiana > Nicotiana sylvestris. The sequence continues at coordinate 5,903,456 of NC_091057.1, read as the reverse complement.
TATTTTTAGGTAATTAATTTTTGGCAATTTAGAGAAAATAAATACTATTATATACCTTAGAGGTTAAGAATTTTAAAAACTTTAATGGCCACTTACTAAATTCCAAAAGGATATTTATAAAAACTGATCAAATAAGGAAAAAAATTAATAAAGTAAATTTTAATTAAATTTGAAGACCTAAATATTAGGATATTCTTAAATAAAATTTTAGTTAATTTTGAAGTCCTAAATATTAGAAAAATAATTAAATGACTATTTTGTCTGGTGTGAAATTAACTTTTAAAGGATAAAAAAGGCAAACGATATTTCGATAGAAGCTTCGTGCTTTTAATATAGTACTAGTTTTAGTGTACGTGCGTTGCACATGTGAATCACATTAATCAATTAAAAAATATATGCAAATTGTGGAAAAATAGAAATGGAGGTTAAACTAAACGCATCAAGTGTTTAAATGATGAAAATGAATACTATTAGATTGACACAATATAGTTGAATTCAATATTTTCTAAAGAATTTATTATAATTAGTTCTGTAGTAGTAATTATAGTTATAAATATTTTATTATAGAAGATACAAATATGTTATGTTATCGTATTTCACCTAGCATCTCTTCATAAACTCTATGTTCATATGTCATCATACAAGAAAATAATTGTTCATTCAAAGTTAATTAAAATTATAGATAAGCTAATTTAACTTCTTTGTATAATAAAGTTGCCGAGATTCTTATTGATCTAAGCCTAAAACTCCTTCTTTGCACGTTCATCTAACAGTAATTAAATGTTAATACTATCCTAAAATCACTCCGAATAAACTTTGCCAATAATGACTTTGAAATTTTAAGAGTTCACCACGTTGATGTCAATTTTTTAGAATTATAGGGAAAAAATTACAGATTTATACTTATTTCAAGAGTTTCAAATATATTACTCTTAAAAAGTTAAGGTAATCAAGTAAAATAGCACGGTATACAAATTCTCAGTACTTTAAATAAACATAAAGGCATACCTGATCAGCTGACACTTTAGATTGCGAATAAAAGCAAGAAGAACATAAGCAAGAACTTTAGCGTAGATTTTATGCGGAGTTCTAAATTGAAAGTCAAATATTAATTCATGAAAATATACTACAAAGAATAAAGCAAAAATAAAAAGCTAAACCTAAATCAAATCAAATCAAATCAAAACAAACTATCAAACAAATTGGACTATCATAAGGTTTCCTAGAACTATGTAGGCACCTACGTATATGTTTTCAATTCGCCAATTCTCCAAATTTACTTGGAGATATGCTTCTATAGTGACTTCTTCAAGTCTCCATATTTGTAAAAGAAATCAAAGAGAATAAGGACTTTCTTTTAATAAATCTATGCGTAATTATTAAGTGAAATACTATAAGAAATAATTAAATAATAATTTGAAGGAAAACAATTTTGTCTATTATGGTTTTTTTAATGAAGGGTAAAAAGTTCAATCAACATTTCGCTAAGGGCCTTCGTGTTTTTAATATAGTACTAGTTTTAAGGTACGTGTTTTGCGCGTGTATCCTATATCAATGAGTATGTAATCTTAAAAAATTTCGTCGACATGGTTTCTTATATTTTGTTTCTTTCTTAATATTTTTCTTTATTTGTTTATTTCATTTAGCTATGTTATTATTATAATTTTTCTAAAAATTTATACCTCGTATTTTTAAAAAGAATAAGTCATCCACAAACTTGACTTATAATGAGTGACGTCATTAAAGTTGAACTTTATTAATTATTAGATCCGGTTATATACAAACTTAACTACATTGAAAGAAAAAAAATCAAATGGTAACTCATTTATAATACATTTTGTCTTCTACTTTTTCATTTTATTGCTTCAAATTCATATTATTATCAATTAGACTCTTAATTTATATGATAGTTGATTTTTTAATTATTTTCACCGTTAATTCTATTCGTACCAAAATTAATTTATGTACCTTAAGAGTTTTATCAACTTGACAAAACAATTTACTTATATGATGAATTTGAAAAATAATTAAAATTGAATTTTTTTGCTAATTAGTATATTCAAAGACTTTAATTATTTGCTCTCAATATTAAAAAAACTTACTTTATTAATTCAAATTCTTAATATTAGCTCATCCCAATTTTTAAATATTGACTATAATTATAACTCTATTCAATAAAAATTCTACTTTAATTTCAAATAGTTAAAAGAATCATTACTATGTCAATTTTGTATCATTATGCTTCCTGAATCATTGTGTTTGACTGCTAGAAAATTTTGCTAACGCATAATTTCTAAAGTTTCTAATAAAAAGAAAATCCTATAGTTTAAGATAACTTTAATATCAACGACTTCAAACAAGGAAATTCATATATGTTAACAAGTTTAACAATTTTGTAGTGCTAAATATGAGTATTTTCTACCTATTAATAAGGAAAATTTAGTAAATAAAATTTTACCTGATTTTAAAGTCATGAAAATTAGAAAAATAACAAAATTACAAATTTATATAATGTGAAATCTATTTTTAAAGGGTAAAAAAGACAAACGATATTTCAATAAGAGGCTTTTTGCATTGTGCATGTATCCATATCAATTAGTATAAAATTTTAGTAATCATATAACTATTATTAAACTGCATAAAATTTATAGATTTGATTAAAAGGCAATGTACATGTTATTATGTAACCTAAGGATCAATATACCTTTCCATAAAAAGTCTTTCTTTATTTTATTTTTTTATTTTTAGTAAGATAATTAAATTATCTAAAATTAATTGGTTTTAATTTAATTAAGAAAGAGTGCAGGAGAATTACCGACTATGGTTTCTACTTAGCCTTTCTTTATAATTTTTTTTACTAAGATCAGTAAATTATATAGAATTAAGATAATTAAATTATATAAAATTAATTGGTTTTAATTCTATTACCAATTTTAGAACTCATACTCAAAAAAAAAAAAAAAAAAACTGAACTTAATGACTTTGCCAATTGTGGTCGAGTTGATAAAATTTTGCATTATAACTGTTTATAAAAATTTAATTGTTAACTGCAATAAGGACAAATAAGATAGTGGTTCAAATCACTTTTAATACCTTAGCATCCAAACGAATCAACAAGTATTTTGTTGGACGTTGTGATTTCAAATAAGAAAGCAATTATTAAGTAAAATTTAGTTGATTTCAAGGTCTTAAATATTAGAAAATATTAGGAGTTCTACATAATTCAAATAAGGAATGAAATTTTAGATGATTTCAAAGTCTTAAAAATTAGGAAAATTATTTAATTACAATTTTGTCCAATAAAAAATCAATTTTAAAGGGTAAAAAAGACGAACGATATTTTGCTAAGAGCTTTTGTGCTTTTAATATAGTATAGATAGATAGATATTCTCTTCTTTTTCTTTTTGCAATATTTTTAAGGTTATTGTTAAACTCAATTTGATGGACCTGGTCTTATTGCAATTATTTTACGAGATGAAAGAGTATATATATATAGTAAGGGAAAATACATAAGTACCTTCCTGACCTATACCCGAATTCCCAACTACACACTTTTTCTTTGCGGGAATCTTATTACCCCCTAAACTTATTTTAAATGTAATTATTTGCACCCTTAACATTGACAACCAAACTCTTGGCAAGTGGTGAGCTACACGCGCCCCCACATGTATTTTTAGTACTTTTTTATTCTTTCTTCTTTTTTCTTATCCTTTTTTCTTTTTTCTTTTTTCTTATTATTCTCATTTTTATTTTGTTATTTCATTCTCTTTCTTTTTGTTTTGGTCACCGACGACATAAAATGGTGGTCGTCGAAATTTCACAACACCATTTTTTCTAGCGATTTCTTTTTTCTGGCGACAGATTTTATCCCGATCTAAGTGTGTTTTGTTATATATATATATATATATATATATATATATATATATATATATTTGAAAGTGTAATTTATGTGTGGGAGGAAGAGTAAAAGAAATAAAAACGAATGTAAGCTGAGAAAACTTTTTCCAGCTAAAATTTCAATATATCATTTTTTTTCCCGGTGTGGGTAGGTTTTCCGATGATGAATTTTCCCCCCCAAATCTGAGTGTATTTTACTTTGCTTATGAATAGATCTTTTTGAGAGTTTAATTTTTGTGTGAAAAGAAAAAATGGAAGAAAAACGGTTAGACAAAGTTGCCGGTGAATGAATATCCACCGGAATTAGAGAAGAAACGAAAAAAAAAAGTAAGAAAAAATGGTAAAAAAGAATAAAAAATAATCTGAAAAATTATTTTTTAGTGAAATACACACACTCTGCCACGTCAGCGTTAAAAGTGTAAATAGTTCCATTTAAAATAAGTTTAGGGGGTAATACAATTCCCGCAAAGAAAAAGTGTGTAGTTGAGATTTCAGGTATAGGTCAAGGGGGTACTTATTCATTTACCCTATATAGTAATTTAAGGAGAATGCTTTGTATAGTCACTAGCTTCAGTATTGAAAACATATTTTTAATTAATGAAAGTTGTAGGGGTAGATAGAATAATTAACATTCAAATTAAAAAATATTGTTGAACCAAAGCATTTAGAGTGAAATATGTCGCGGATTATTGGTATATTTAAAAGTGATTTGAAATTTAAATATACCTGACAAATTTAAATTCTCTTTTTCCTTTTGTAGTTTCAGGTTTTGACCTTCTTTTTCTTTGATGATGTTTGTTTTTCAATGGTAGCATTATACAGTATCCAATGACTTAAACCCTTAGGGGTCGTTTGGTTGGAAAGAGTTATCTCAGGATTAATTATTTCGGAATTAGTTATTCCATTTTTTCATGGGGATAAAAAAAATAAAAATTACAATTTTGAGATAACAAATTCCTGGATTAATTATACCGTAATTTTCTCCCAACCAAATATAGGATAAACTCTTCTTAAATTTTGTCTCAAAATTAATTATTCCTTATTTCCCATACCAAACGAACCTTTAATGTAGGTGCGTAAATTAAGTTTTAGCCAAGAACATATAAAGAATACTATCTAGATGTTTGTCCGTTGAGCAGAGGTGTGAACCAAGGGCTCATTACATGACAACAACAACCATCCAATATAGAGCCCGTTTGGCTTAGTTGATTTAGAGTAGCTGATAAGTATTAGGTGCTGTCACACCTCCTTTTTGCGCGCCTACCCCGAAGGATAAATGCGTGAGGAAGTTTTTCCAATTTAAGTGACAATATTCGAAATGAGATTATTTATTTAATTCAGAGTCGCCACTTGAGAAAAGTTTGGCTTTTGGTGTCCCAAGTCACCGGTATATCTTGAATCCTAATTCGAGGAAAATATTCGACTTTCCAAATGAAGTCTGCGAATCAGAAATTCTAAGTAAGGAATTCTGTTGACCCGAGGGAAGGTGTTAGGCACCCCCCCCCCCCGTGGTTCTAGCACGGTCACTTAAATTGTTATAACGGCTAAATATCTGATTTTAATACATGTTATAACCTGTGTGCTTTTATTAAGTTTAAAACCGCTTTATTATTATTTTTATAGAATTGCAATGTCGTGGAAATGGATCTTCGAACCACATCGCAATCAATGCACCCGTGGTTGTTGATACATTCCGACACCGTTGAGATTTGAATTTGGGTCACATAAATGCGCACCCGAATTTAAGAATGTAAATTAATTAAAATCGCGCCTAAAGAGTCTAACGCGTTATTATCTTTGAGGAAGGCAGTGAAATTCGCTAAACGGTCCATCCCAAATTCTAAATATTTATTATGACCAATTATTGAGGGCCCCGCAATTTGCATTTTTATTTGGCGAGGCTCGTCTCATTATCAAAAAGGGTTGACCTATAGTGACTATGTTTTCTATTTCGTTCGTCTCTATAATGAAAGAAAAAGAGTTCTAACTTATTTACATGCTCACGAGTTATTATAGTTGAGTTTCGAAAGTGAGTCGTTAAATCTGAAAACAATACAATAAGGGCAGTTGGTCAACAATTATGGGCCCAGGTCCAATGTATAAGGAGTAAAACTGGACATGTGCCATCCTTATTCAGATGTTAGGCTTAGCTAAATGATTCTACACATGTTCAAACTTTAAGAATCCGAAATGAAAGTGATACCCAATGAAACCCGTTTTTTACGAATTTAGATGAACAAGTTGTTAACTAAAATAGTTTGAGCTATTGAGTAATCACCTAAGGCCTGATGTGTATTTGGAACATGCTGTTTAATCGAACAAATTGAACTAGCAGAATGTTACAACTACACTGTTAGTCCATTTAAGCTAAAAGCCTACGGGGAAGGAGTTTACAACTTAAACTGCTATAGGATAATGCCCATGTTATACATAAACAACAAATACCTGATTCTAGTTAAGGCAACTAGCTAACATATATACAAATGAGATTCAGTATGTAACCAGAGTTTACATGGGCAGTGCATAGAATGTTCTAAATACAGACAGTAAAAGAAAGAAAAGACTACATTAAACTACAACTTCAAATCTTTCCCATTTTTTTGCATTCATGCTTCGAGTAGCTTACAAGATGTACCAGTGTATTCAGTTTTGTGTACCTGGTATTTGGGAAAGCAAGGAAAGAAGATGAAGATCAGTGAAGCAACAGTATTCCGCAAATAACAACAGTAACAGCAGCAGTAACAACAAGCAGAATATATCCCAGTGAAAAAATTCAGCTATAACCAATGGAAGCAGTAGCAAATAAACCCAACAAACTCAGGAGCAAATAATTGAAAACCCAGCAACACCAAAATGCAATCACAGCCAAAAGCAGAAGGGAGACAGGTACGAGACAACAGTAGTTTAACTGATGTTTCAAGACATTCAAAGGAAAGCCTGATAGATGCAGCTCACAGCTCTCAAATTCTGATTTTTCAAAATCTGTCCCCCTTTCCTAAGTTCTCTCTATCTTTTTCTTTCTTACTGCCTATCAAATGGCTCTATCTATATGCAAAGACAGACCCTGCCAGCTCTTAAGAGCACTCAAAACCCAAATTCAGAAACCATTCTGCCCAATCATCCTCCTTCTTTTGCCCACTATTGTATGTTTGTTCCCCACTATATTTGTCATATTCTATTTTTAATTCAAAGGTCATGTGCATATATTTATTTAATCACTCCACAACAAAACCTCCCCCATACCATTATCTTTTGTTCCCAACTTTATTTAAACAAATGCATTAGATTAATGGTATATTTGTATTTCCTGACAGTCCACTCAAGTTAAACCTCTTTTTTCAAGTTTTGAAATCCCCAAATTACCCTTGAAACCCCTGTGATTCACTGCCTAAACCAATCCCTTCGATTGGTAACAAACCCAAACAGCTATAGCCAAACCAAACTATCAAAATCCTAAACACTGACTTCTAAACTCAACTGGACAGATTACAAAACTTAGTTTCGACCAAACAATAAACTCCCTGATAATCAGACTAAACAGGCAATCAACAACATGAATTGCAGGCAAAGGGGAATCACATACTATAGGATAAGTTTTAATTCACAATAATTTGGCTAAAGCCAACTACTATCAACATGTGACTGCAATTAGAGATGAGGCAACAACAATGTCATGAAATGAAATCTGATTAATAACACGAGTCTAAGCTCTGACAACCATGAACCATTTCCTAAGCATCAGGTTTATTGCATAGCCTAACATTACTGATTAAGGGATCACAATGACAACATAATTGGTAGCCTGATCTTTGAACAAACTAAACAGACACAAATTTAACCGGTTTGGACCTTAGACCTATGAAACTAAATAGACACAAACTCGCAAACTGGTCCAAGTTCGGACCTTGGACTACTGATCATATTTCAACAATGGGAAATTCATGTCAAATTACAGAAGGGAAAAGGACAAAGTAAACCAATGGAACTGCAAGAGTGAGTCACTAGAACTGGGTGTAAAAAACTTACCCGAATCATGATTCAATGAAACTCGAGGATTTTTCCCATTTTCAAGCCGAGACGGACTTTAAACATGTGTTTTAGAAGGAAAATAGCATGGCTAAAGTCAATCCCTGGCTCAAAACTTATGGGCCCTAGCCTGCCTAACTTCAATCTGGAATCTGAGCTACCCCACGATGATTTGAACAGGATCTATCAGGGATTCCTGGTAAGGGGGCTAGTAAGTCACAGGGTGTGAATTTGGTGGCATTTGAGCTGACCAGGGTTTGGGTCGATTCCTTTTATTTAAGATTCGAGGAGCTCGGGGATGATTCGGAGCAAACTGAGCGTGGGACTGGAACGAGGAAGTCTTGGGGAAGCTGTGGTGTGAAATTGCAAGTCATTGAACGAACTAGGGTTCCAGCCTTATTTTCGATCTAAGATTCGAAGCATACTACTGGGATTCGAGGACAATAGAAGGTAGATTCAGAAAGAGGAGGGTGAGGGGGTTCTATGGTGTGAAGATGGGGTTGTTTGGACCAACAGAACCGTCGTGAGGCGATTTTCGGTGGGCGGTGCATGGTGGTTGAAGGCGGAGGGTTTGTTTATTCTCTGAGGTTCGGAGATGAAGGTGAATGGGGGTTTGGTTTAGGGGGCGTGGGGTAAGAGAGGGGGGTTTATATATGGGACGAGGGAGTTGAATTTCGGCTGTTGGATCATTGATGATCAACGACCTTGATCTTTTCACTTAAGGGGACGACGTCGTTTGGTTTAGTGTTGGGAATGGGTCGATCCGAGTAATGGGTCGGGTATGGGGTTATTTTGGTTTGGGCCTGGTCTATTTAATTCGAACTGGCCCAATCCGACTTTCTCTTTATTTCTTCCCTTTTCATTCTTTTAATTTAAACAAAAATTCCTAATTAAATTAAAACCAAAATTAAACTACACAAATATTAACTAACATTCAACAATAATTAACACACAAATTAAAACGTTTAATTAAAATAAAAATCACACAATGACGACAATTAGAATAGAAATGCATATTTTTTGTGATTTCCCCTTTGAAAACCAAAATTATTGTTTAATTGATTCGTAAATGCACAATTAAATCCTAAGTATACATGCGATCTATATTTTTGTATTTTTTACTTAACTAAAACAAAGTAGACATTTACGGACAAATAATTAGCAAAATGTCACGTAAATTCTCAAAAATTTTACACAGATGACATTTTGTTTTATTTGGATTTTTCTTTTGGAGTAATTTTCGTGAAAACAAAAATCACGTGCTCACAGCTGCCCCTCTTTGTCCGGAAACACAAAGAGTTTTCGTGCAAAGATAAAGTGAACAGATACAAACGATTTTTGCCCCTTCGAGTACTCCGTGTGAAGCATTTTTTTTGACAAAGATTTAACCGAACATTCGCTTCAAAGGTTTCCTACATATCCCTGGCCAGAAGGGAATCATGTTAATGTAGTTCGGGAAGTTTTGGTAGCTGGGACTACCATGACGCTGCGACTTTACTGTTACTGCTGTTGCTGCTGCTACTACTGCTCACTGACTTCCTTATTACATTAAAAAGAAAAATCAAAGCTAAGCTATCTATGCCTATCAATTACTAGTTACAAGGTTCCTATCTATAATTCTTTCGCAACTTGATCTTGAGTCTTAGATGATTCTGCTTGTAGACTTCGATCTGAATCTTGATGCTTGCAAGTCGTAGGTGCTTGTTTATTTCTGCAGCATTGAGTGAAGCGGGATTGGCGGAGCTCGTGACATCAATCAAATATTTGGCAATCTGCACTTTGTTTGCTCCAGTATTTGGGCTCATCTTCTTTTGCTCTTTCCTTCCTTTCTTTATATTGAGACTCACTCCGTAGGTCATCTCGATCCCTGCGCTTCAAGGTCAAACCTGCTCAGACAACAAAACAAACAAACGAACAAAATTTTTCTGCCCCAGTTTCACTAGGAAAATTTCATGAGTAAATTGCCATAAAAATCTACAGAACTGATGAGGGGATTGGAAACCTAAAGTCTAAAAGGCGCAACCCAGGGATTGGAGCCCTAACGTCGGCTAAAGAAAACTTGCTCAACCAAGGGATTGGAGCCCTAATGTCGGCTAAAGGAAAATTGCTCAACTCAGGGATTGGAGCCCTAATGTCGGCTAAAAGAAAAATTGCTCAACTCAGGGATTGGAGCCCTAATGTCGGCTAAAGGAAAATTGCTCAGCTCAGGGATTGGAGCCCTAATGTCGGCTAAACGAAAATCGCTCAACTCAGGGATTGGAGCCCTAATGTCGGCTAAAAAAAATTGCTCAACTCAGGGATTGGAGCCCTAATGTCGGCTAAAGAAAAAAATGCTTAACTCAGGGATTGGAGCCCTAATGTCGGCTAAATGAAAAACTGCTCAACTCAGGGATTGGAGCCCTAATGTTGGTAAAAGGCGACTAGGGAATGGAGGCAGTATGTCTAAAATCTCAACTTAGGGATTGGAGCCCTAATGTTGGTAAAGGTGACTAGGGAATGGAGGTCCCATGTCTAAAATCTCAACTTAGGGATTGGAGCCCTAATGTTGGCATAGGTGACTAGGGAATGGAGGCCCTATGTCTAAAATCTCAACTTAGGGATTGGAGCCCTAATGTTGGCAAAGGCGACTAGGGAATGGAGGCCCTATGTCTAAAATCTCAACTTAGGGATTGGAGCCCTAATGTTGACAAAGGTGACTAGGGAATGGAGGCCCTATGTCTAAAATCTCAACTCAGGGATTGAAGCCATAATGTTGGCAAAGGTGACTAGGGAATGGAGGCTCTATGTCTAAAATCTCAACTCAGGGATTGGAGCCCTAATATTGGCAAAAAGGCGACTAGGGAATGGAGGCCCTATGTCTAAAATCTCAACTTAGGGATTGGAGCCCTAATATTGGTAAATGCGTAGGTTGATATTGGGGATTCTAAACTAACCCCCTTTTTTGGAATTTTCTTCTTATTTCTCTTTTCGCTTTTTTCTTTAATTATTTTTGTTCAGTAAAAATGCAGGAAAGAATTTGGAGGAAACTTCCCTTTTGGGTTGATTCCTTGCTGCAAAGCTGTTTCTTGCACTTGTGCATTTCTTTTCCCTTTTGGTTGCACCTGCTTCTTGCACGGTTGCTTTGGATTGCACCTGTTTCAATTTTCCAAACAAAGAACAATTGTCAGTTTGAAAACGGTGGTTGGTTCGGTGGCCTTGATCATTCCAATTGCTTGGTCCCAGCCTCATTTCTGTTGAGAAACTTCGCCATTGATTGGCTTCAAAGGCGACCCCTTTCAAACTGATAAGACTCAGATTTCAGGATTTCATGATGACTCACCCGTGTAAGGCTTTGATTTTCATTCCGCTTTCTAGACCTTTGCCTTTGACTTTCTTCTCTTTCTCTTTTTTTAATGCCTTTGCTTTGGAGGTAATCGAACATCATGATCAGTCGGGATTGGACTGACGCACCACTGAGGCTGGGTATTTTCTTCACCTCTTGCCAGACGGAGCTCTGTGAAACCGGTCCTGCCACCTTTCTTTCTAACACATTTTGGAATTTAGGGTTAAGCCGAAAGGGATTCAAGGAAAGGTAAACAAAGAGCAGAAAAACGAATTTAAAAGAGAAGCGTCCCTTTCGGGGGAAAAGAAGGACTTATCTAAGGTGCATGCTGGCTTTAAACTGACATGACATGCTTTTTGGACTGGATGCCCGAACCTCACGAACTTGCATCTCCTCATGAACCAAAACGGATCTATGTTTCCCAAACCAGGGAACCTTGCCAGAACTTTCTATGGTGAAATCATCTTTTCGGCCGACAACGCCCTTTGCGGGTTTTCGCTAGTCGACCTCTCTCATTTCTCTTCTCACCGTCGCCCGATAGTACCTTTTGCAGTTTTCACTAAACGAACTCTCTCATACTTGGTTTCTCTACTCCCGTCGTCTCATGGTGCCCGAAGGTTTTCACCGATAAGACTCTCTCATTTTATTTCTCTCGATTTTAGAATGCATCAACTTCCAACAAATGTTATTTCTTGGTTTCCCCTTCCTTTAGGCAATTGATCCGAAGGATTTGTACTCGGTTGTTTGGTAAAAAGAGTTGTGGATGAAATTACAACTTTGGAACCATTTGGTGTGCCCGTGGTTGAACCATTATAACATTTGCCCCAGTTTCAACTTCAGGGAAAATTGGATTTTTTGTTTTGGTGTGACTGAACCCCAGAGAGAGTCTGCCTACGTATCCTTTCGGAATCAAGTCAGACGTAGTTCAAGACAATCATTTTTTTTTGTTTCAACTGTGCTTTTGGATTTCAAAGAGGGTAGATAAAGAAATGTAACCAGCTCAAAGGGTTTGTAGAAAGAGTTGATAGTGTTTGGGTAGCGGGAATAAAAGCCTTCATCATCTCAAACGTGCCAACACATCACCGAAGTAAACTCAGACATAGTACCTTTTGACTGCATTCGCGTTCACAGCTGTTTCAGGATCATTTCCTTCAATATCACCCAGATACAACGCTCCTCTTGGCAATATCTTCCTGATGATGTACGGACCTTTCCAATTAGGAGCAAATTTTCCTTTTGCTTCCTGGTGATGTGGAAGAATGCGCCTCAACACTAGTTGACCTACTTCAAAATTCCTAGGTCGAACTTTCTTGTTGTAAGCACGGGCCATTCTTTGTTGGTACAACTGCCCGTGACAGACCGCAGCCATTCGCTTTTCATCAATTAAGGTCAACTGCTCCAATCGAGTCTTAACCCATTCGTTATCTTCAATCTCTGCTTCAACAATGGTTTGGAGTGAAGGAATTTCTACCTCTGCCGGTATCACAGCCTCAGTCCCATAAACTAACAATTATGGGGTTGCCCCTACTGATGTGCGTACTGTAGTGCGATATCCCAACAAGGCAAAATGTAATTGTTCATGCCATTGTCTGGAACTCTGGATTGTCTTCCTCAAAATCTTCTTGATGTTTTTGTTCGCTGCTTCAACAGCGCCATTGGCCTTGGGCCGATAAGGAGTGGAATTCCTATGCGTTATTTTGAACTGTTCGCATACATCCTCCATCAAGTGACTATTCAGGTTTGCCGCATTATCTGTGATGATAGTTGCAGGAATACCGAAATGACAGATAAGATTTGAATGTACAAAATCCACCACGACTTTCTTAGTGACCGATTTGAGAGTGACAGCTTCGACCCATTTTGTAAAGTAATCAATAGCGACTAATATGAATCTGTGCCCATTTGAAGCTTTGGGCTCAATCGGACCAATGACATCCATACCCCAGGAAACAAATGGCCAAGGTGCAGACATGAGATGTAGTTCTGTGGGAGGTGCATGAATCAAATCACCGTGCACCTGACACTGATGACACTTCCGAATGAAACTAAAACAATCCTTTTCCATGGTCATCCAGTAATAACCCGCTCGAAGGATTTTCTTTGCTAAAACATACCCGTTTATATGAGGTCCACACACTCCTGTGTGTACTTCATGCATGATTCTTCCTGCTTCTTCGGCGTCAACACATCTTAACAAATTGAGATCCGGGGTTCTTTTATACAATACGTCGCTTCTTAAAAAGAATCCACTCGCATGCCACCTAATAGTTCTCTTTTGATCTCCAGTAGCATGTTCGGGGTATTCTTGTGTTTTCAAGAACCTCTTAACATCATGGTACCATGGTTGGGTACTTGGTCCCACCTCGATTACATTACAGTAACTGTGTCTTTCCCTGATTTGTATTTCCAAGGGATCAATGTGGGGTTTGCCTGGATAAGGTAACATTGAAGCTAAGGTGGCAAGTGCGTCGGCTAGTTCATTGTGACACCGCGGTATATACCTGAACTCTATTGATTTGAATCGATTGCTGAGATCCTCCACGTGCTGCCGGTAAGGAATAAGCTTGACATCTCGAATCTCCCATTTACCCTGGGCTTGTTGGATAATCAGATCAGAATCCCTCATAATCAACAAATCTTCAACATCTTGATCGATCGCCATATTCATGCCCATGATGCAGGCTTCATATTCAGCTGTATTGTTCGTGCAAAAGAAACGAAGCCTAGCTATAGCCGGATAGTGTTGACCGGTGGGTGAGATCAAGGTTGCCCCAATTCCTACACCTTTGGCGTTTACAACCCCATCAAAGAACATCTTCCAAGCATGAGCGTCTTCCGAGACTACTCCTATGGTATTTATCTCTTCATCTGGAAAATAAGTACTCAATGGTTGGTACTCATCGTCAATCGGGTTCTCAGCCAAATGATCTGCTAACGCCTGGGCTTTCATTGTCGTGCGAGTGACATAAACTATGTCGAATTCAGTAAGCAAGATTTACCACTTTGATAATCTCCCAGTAGGCATCGGTTTCTGGAATATGTACTTCAAAGGATCTAACCTGGTTATGAGGTAAGTAGTATGAGCTTGGAGATAATGTCTCAATTTTTGAGTGACCCACGTCAAAGCACAACACGTTCTTTCCAACAAAGTGTACTTGACCTCATAACCGGTGAACTTCTTGCTTAAGTAATAGATCGCCTGCTCTTTCTTTCCAGTTATGTCATATTGTCCGAGGACACAACCGAAAGAATTTTCCAAGACCATCAGATACAAAAACAGGGGTCCTCTGGCTCTGGCGGGACCAAAACTGGAGGATTTGAAAGATATTCTTTGATCTGGTTAAAAGCCTCTTGACACTCAGCCGTCCATTTGATTGCTGCATCCTTCCTCAATAGCTTGAATATGGGCTCATATGTGCTAGTCAGTTGGGCAATGAATCGACTGATATAGTTTAACCTGCCCAATAAACTCATCACATCTTTCTTCGTTCTTGGAGGAGGTAGATCTCGGATAGACTTTATCTTTGTTGGATATAACTCGATACCTATCCTGCTTACTATGAAACCCAAAAGCTTGCCCGATGGAACTCTGAAGGCACACTTAGCCGGATTCATCTTCAGATCGTACTTTCTCAGCCTCTCAAAAAATTTCCTCAAGTCTCGAACATGATCGTCCTGAGTCCTGGACTTGACTATCACATCGTCTACATACACCTCTATCTCTTGATGCATCATATCATGAAAAATGGCAGTCATGGCTCTCATGTAAGTTGCCCCGGTATTCTTTAAACCGAATGGCATAACCCGATAACAGTAAGTACCCCAAGGTGTAGTGAAGGCGGTTTTCTCGGCATCTTCTTCATCCATTAACACCTGATGATATCCAGTGTAACAATCTACGAAAGACTGTATCTCATGTGTGGCACAGTTATCAACAAGGATGTGGATGTTGGGCAACGGGAAATTGTCTTTGGGACTTGCCCTATTCAAATCTCGATAATCCACACACACTCGAGTTTTCCCATCTTTTTTTGGTACAGGAACTACAATAGCCAACCACGTAATATACTGGACTACCCGAATTACTCCTATTTTCAACTGCTTTGTGATTCCTTCTTTGATCTTATCACTGATATCAGTCTTGAACTTCCTTTGCTTCTGTTGAACTGGAGGACAATCAGGGTAAATTGGCAATTTATGCACCACTAGATCAACACCTAATCCTGGCATGTCATCGTATAACCAAGAAAACACGTCTTTAAATTCAAAGAGGAGTTGAGTTATTGCATTTCGCGTTTTCTCATCTGTGTGAATGCTTATTTTGGTTTCTCGGATTTCTTCAGGAGTTCCCAAATTAATCGGTTCGGTGTCATTCAAATTCGGCTTAGGTTTATTTCAAAGTGTTCCAATTCTCGATTTATTTCCCTAAAAGCATCTTCTTCGTCATATTCCGGTTCTTGGTTCATTATTTCACAATTAGATAGCGTGTTTGGATCTGGGCATGAAGTCCGCAAGCATGTCATGTTATTTAAAGCCGCATTATTAGAACTGAAAGAAGAAATAAGAAAAAGTAACAAAAATCAGAAAGAATGAAGAGAGATGAACGATGAAATATTAATTTCATTTCATTGAATTTGAAGATAACAAGGTTCACATTAGTATTTAAAAGACAGGAAACTAAAAGAAAAACATCCGAGTTACACCCTGAAATAACTCGTGATGCCGAAAGAGTGGCAGGACAGGTCTACCGGAACTCCCGCCTGGTTGGGAATGGCATAGCCTTCCAATTTTGCAGCTTGGCATTGGGTCCCATATATAGCACCTCAGCGGTGCTTGAGCCCTCCCCTGGCTGGACAATGTGGGTTTCATATAGTATTTTCCCATATATTTCCTCAATCTTTTCGGCCGTAAAGGCCTCATCATCTTCTTCTTCAATGTACTTTGGCTTGACAAATGTTTTGTAAAGATGCGGAACCGGCTGAGGCAAAACCCAACCATAATTCTTTCTATCATTTGCCCATCTTTTATCAGCTGGAGTGGGTCGGAAACCTACCCCGAAGAACTTTTCACTGGTGGGCAGGGTGATAAGTTCAACTATCCCTTGCAATGATCTCCCAAGTCCCTTCCCCAGTTTGAAACCATGTCGGATCATTTCTTTGGCCACCATGATTGATGCATTAGAAAGGAAAGGTTGGGGGCAAGGTTTTCCTTCTTTGTATTGGTCTGCAACCACAATTTCAAAGGCCTGATAAACTGTGTGCTCACTCCCTTCTCTTGCTTCAAGATATGGGATGGATGGGTCCCGATAAATAAACTGTTTGTCTTCTCCGTGGACCACAATTTCCCTATCTTCATATTCAAACTTCACCATTTGGTGGAGAGTGGAGGGTACAGCCCCTGCAGCATGAATCCAGGGTCTTCCGAGGAGAAAGTTGTAAGATGTGTTCATATCCAGTACCTGGAAAGTTTCTTCGAACTCCACCGGCCCGATAGTCAATATCAAGTCTATTTCTCCGAGGGTTTCCATCTTGATGCCATCAAAAGCTCTTACACAGACATTATTGGGGTGAATCCTTTTGGTCCCAATTTCCATTCTTTGCAGCATGGAGAGCGGACAAATGTCAACACCCAAAACCCCATCCAACATTACTCGCTTGACGTAGTAGTCTTCACACTTGACTGTCAGATGTAAAGCCTTGTTGTGAGCTGCTCCCTTCGGAGGCAAATCGTTCTTGCTAAAAGAAACTTGATTAACCGCAAAGAACCTTTCCGTCATTCTTTCAAGTTGTTCAACTGAAGTCTCAGCTGACACATACACTTCATTCAAGGTTTTGAGCAGGATCTTCTGATGTTCGACGGATCTCATTAGCAAAGATAGCATAGACACTTGTTCAGGGTATTTGCGCAACTGATCTACCACTTCATAGTCAGGCATATTCATCTTCCGGAAGAAAGCCTCTGCTTCTTCAGCGCTTACATTCTTCTTGGGTGGGAAGCGCTTCCATGTGGCATCGTTCACTTCTTGAATGTCTGGATATTTTCCAGCAGAAGTATTTTTTGGAAGTTCCCCCGCGATCTCTTTGCCTTTGTATGTAACCAATGTTTGTTGATAATTCCACGGTACCGTAGACGGGTCTGTCATTGGCTTCTGTGGTACGCGTCCGATAACCACTGGCTTATTCAGCCGAGGCGGTTTAATCATCCCCCGGACCACATAGGCGCTTTTTGACACGTACACCGGCATTCCCCTTTTTATTTCGAATCTCTGTGGCTTCTCTGATCGACCTCGTGGAATATAGAGAACATCATTCTCCGAAGGCACCACCGTCTCTGTCTTTGTCTCAGCCTTCTTTTCGAGCTCAGCCTTGATGGTATTAGTCTTCTTTTCCCCTTTCTCTTGCTTCGGGGCTGCTTTAGGCTTTATCTCTGCATCGACAATGGCGATTATAGCTTTCGGGGTAGGATCAAACTCCTTGTCCTCACAGATCATCCCAATCAACGGCCCATTATTGTGAGCGGGCAACAGATTGTTGGTCACATTTGGGACCTCCTCGTCCCTTAATACTATCTTTCCCTGTTCTATTAAGTTCTTTACCGCCCTTTTTAAAGTCCAACAATCATTGGTATCATGCCCTTCTGCTCCCGAATGATAAACACACATGACACCGGCTCTGTAAGCAGGTGATGCTGGATTTTGCCTTGTCTGAGGGACTAGTTGCAGGAAGCCCATTTGGACCAGTTTTGGGAATAGGGTAGAATACGGTTCACCAATGGGTGTGAAAGTTTGTCTTTTGGGTGGTTCTTGAGGAAGGAAGTTATTCTGGGGTAGTTGTGGATTATAGTGGTTCCGGTAAGGAGGCTGATTTCTGGGAGGTAGAGCTTGATTTCTGTTGGCTTGTTATTGTGGCCGGACATATGGCTGAGTATTCATGACCGAGTATGGATGAGGGGTACAGGCTAAATCTTGGTGAGGGTAATAGTGCTGCGGGATCCTCTCTAAGAAAAGGGATCTGGGAGTGTAGTTTCTCCTTGTACCCGACGCTGCCATGAATGTTTCTTCCCTTTTTTTTCCCTTTGCTATTCCTCCAGACCCACCCTGAATGGCTTGGGAGGTAGCTCTGATAGCAGATTGGCTTAGAATTCGACCCGTTTTAAGCCCATTTTCTACCATTTCCCCGATCTTAATCGCTTCTGCGAAAGGTTTTCCCATGGACGACATCATGTTTTGGAAGTAATCTGATTCTTGAGCTTGGAGGAAAGTACTGACCATTTCTATTTCATCCATGGGAGGTTTTACCCTTGATGCTTGCTCGCGCCATTTAATAGCATATTCTTTGAAGCTTTCTGAGGGTTTCTTCTTCAAGTTTGACAAAGAATTCCTGTCTGACGCGATGTCAATATTATACTGAAACTGCCTTACAAAATCTCTGGCAAGATCGTCTCAAATGTGCCATCGAGTATGTCCTGATCCATGTACCACTATGAGGCTATGACCACCAAGCTTTCTCCGAAGTATGCCGTCAACAATTCTTCTTTGCCGCCAGCCCCACACAATTGGTTGCAATACTTTTTGAGGTGAGCAATGGGATCGCCATGCCCATCATATTTCTCAAACTTCGGTGTTTTGAACCCTACGGGCAGGTGTACATGAGGGAACATGCACAGATCAGTATAGGAGACACTCTTCTGCCCGCTTAAGCCTTGCAAATTTTTTAAGCTCTACTCCAGGCTCCTCATTCTTCTCACCATTTCATCTTGTTCAGGAGCTTTGGGATTTCGGTCTTGCCTAGGAGTAAGCTCGTATTGAGGCTGCTGAGGGTGAGCGCTGGTAGTAAACCGAGTTGGTTCCAACGAGAAGGATGGTGCTTGAAATGTGAATGAGGAAGAGTCAAAATTAGGCCTGTGTATAGCAGGTTGTGCCGCAATTGGACAAGGCGGTGCAGCGAATATGTTTGTAGCCACATCTGTTGTTGACACCCGGGGATAAGAATCGGAGGGCGATCCAGTAGAGTGGGCTGAAATGGTAGGATACCCGAATGGGGTAGTTGGATAACTTATGGGGATGTTGGAAGTCCCACTTGTCCTAGAGAACAACTCGGGGAATCCAGGGATTACACTCGGCGGCTCTTTTCCATTGTTCCAGTCATCCAACATTTCCAACATGCGAAGCCGCAAGATTCTGTTCTCTTCAGCAGTTGCTGATTCGGAAGTTTGGATGGCCAAGATTGAACTCTCTTTGGAAGTGGGAATCGTTGGCAAAGGAATTTCTGAAGACATCTCTACACTTCCCTTTGATCTCGTGAAGTAAGTGTGAATACTTCCTCTCGACTTAGTGACGGGAAGCTGAACACTTCCTTTCGACCTCGTAAAATATGAATGTGAGGCCAGACCTCCACCAAACCAAACCACTTTTCTAAAAACCTGGTCTTAGCAGCAAACAAACGGTTAGTTTGAAACAAATAACAGACAGGTAATCTCATGTTGGGGTGTGATGCACCTATACAGTTAAGTGAGTTTGTACATGTTTGCATCGATGGCATGCGTCATTCCAGCTTGTCTTTATTTTTATTTTTTTTCTTTTTCTTTCCACTTTTTCCTTTTCTCTTTTTCACTCAATTTTCTTTCTCTTTTTTTTTTAGTTTATATTTTTTTTACTCAATTTATTTTATAACTATGATCGAATTCGATGGGGATTGCCTGCGTATCATGACCCCGCATGAATCAGACCATTACGTAGTTCAAGACAAACAAGTGCAAAAAATAAAGAAACATTTTTTATTACTAAAACATTCTGTTACAAACTGAACATTTTTGAAAAAGGGAGAATAACAGACTTGAAATAAATACAAGACAAAAAAAACTACTGATACGCCCTGATGCGAAAAGACAAACAAAAGACGCCAAGTGTGAAAATACAGACTCGACCTATAAATACATTAAAACTTTAAAAATTGGCGCCCGCGGGGCATCGTTCGGCCTTACCGCGGGCTTAGGTGCGAGGTCCCTTTCAAGTTGTTCCAGCTCATACATGGTTCGCTTGACATAAATCATCACTGCCGAGAAGAAGGTAGTGCGGGTCATATCTTCGCACCCTAGACACCTCCTAATGATGGCATGGGCAATAGTCTTAATCTTATCCCTGGTTTGCCCCTTTTCTATGAGTAGGCACTCTATTTGATCATTACGGGCCTTCAAAACCCGAGAATCCTGGAGATGTTGATTCTGCCACTGTTGAATTTCTACTTCCATCTGTGCCAGTAAATCATAGCAATGTCTATTTTCGGCTTCAAAGGTTCGGGCTTGCTCAGCTGCTCTGTCCTCAAGAGTGGCCACCTTTTTCTTCAAATTGGCAATGGTTTGCTTGTGATCCCTTTTCAACTGTTGCAAGTACCAGTTGCGCTCCTCTGTTCTTTTTGCCTAGTGTGCCTCGAGTTCTGCTATGGTATTCTCAAAATTCTCCAACCCACTCCGGCGCTCACTAATTTCCATTTTAAAACCTTTTATCAGTCGTTCATCCGACCGGCTCCTTTGTTGGTTATCAGCGGCTATCCTTATTTGCTGGATTTGGGCCTTAAGTGCCTCGTTTTCCTGGGCCAACCTGTTCTTTTCTCCCAGATCAGTAGCAACTTGCACGTTGTTCTCGAATTTTAGACCTTCAATTTGTTGTTTCAGCTTGCTAATTTCAGCCCGATAGCTTTTTTCTTTTGCACGTTGTTCTTTTGCTAATTTGTTGTTTCAGATTGCTTTTGTGATGGCTCGGCAAAATTCAGGATATGGGGTCTTTTAGCCGGCCTTTTGTGCTCAAGTTCTCTTATGTACCACGCAAGGTACCCTAGCGCTACTTCACCTTTGTCCCGTTCCTGCACACAAGTATCTACTTTTAAACATTGACATTCATTCCAGATCTGGCGGACTTTTGTTTCAGGAAATTGTCCGTCAAGGCTAATCTTAATTGCTTGAGCTCTAAGATCTTCCTCGTGTGGCACTATCTTGCATCTCCCGAATTGTCTCAAAACTCGATAGGGCGCGTAAGGCTAAATGCTCTTTAGTCCCATCAATAGAAAGTAGGTCCTAGCTGCCGGCATATACATGACCTCATCAACAAGCAACCATCCCAGTGTCCACTGTATTTGGCTGGCGGTGAGGGTTTCAAAGAATGACGTCTATGCCGTAACTCCCTCAAGTAAACTAACCTCCTTGGTTCTTGTGTAAAACTCTTCTATGCAAGTTTTCTTCGAGGAACCGTAACTCAAAAGCTCGGAACGGTGGCAGAGATGTTCAGTCATCCATATTTGTAGCAGTAAATTACACCCCTCGAAAAAATTCCCCCTGGCTTTGCAGGCTGTGAGAGTTCGAAAGATATCAGATACTACCATAGGCGCGAGAGTGCTTTTATTTTGAGTGAGCAAAGTACTGACGACCCCGGATATTTTCAGATCAATGTTTCCGTCCTTCCTTGGAAACACCAAAAGGCCCAAAAATGTTATCATGAAAGCCACTCGTCTATGCTCATCCCACTTCTGATGGTTACCTTTGCTGCATAACTTGTTACCCGGATTGTTGAACCCTCCTACATGACCATATCTGTCGTATATGAAGCGCGGATTACAGAAACCTGCGGCCAAATCTGGGTTATGGACCGTCCTGGGTATCTTTAATGAATCTAGAAAACGATGCACAGTGACAGCTCTTGGGGCAACCAGGTATTTTTGCCTTAATGGAACTTCAGCATTTCCGATGTACCCGGCTATTTCCTCCAGAGTCGGGGTGAGTTCAAAATCGGAGAAGTGGAAGACATTGTGTGCTGGGTCCCAGTAGGTGACCAAATCTCTTATGATATCTCCCCGAGGCTGGATTTCCAATAAATCTGTGAGACCTTTCAGATATTTCTTGACCTCATCTTGCCCTTCACCACCTAGATCATCCCACCATAGCCACAACTTGACAGGGATTTTAGTCATTATCGAAAAGTGTTCATTTTGCATTGTGCTCATCTTGCACATTTATTAAGGTGATTTAAGCAAAAATGATTTGTCTCAAAAATGATTTGACTATTTTTAGAAAGAAAGATCTAAGTTTTGAACACAGCCTTTCAGCACTTCGGGGATGAAGATTTTAAGGCTGTGAGGGTCAACCGATCAAAACTCTACAGGATGATCGAAAGTGGCCGTTTATGCAAAGTCAGCCTCCACCGTCCCTTTCGGGAACATTTGGCTGTTTTTGACAAAACAGCATCACTTGATTTATTTATGACTCTTTTTCTTCAAAAATAGTGGCCCAACATCGGGAACACGGCCTCTCAGAGCCTCAGGGACAAGGATTCTAAGGCTGTTGGGAAAATTGGTCAAAATTCAAAAAAAAAGAAGACCAAAAGCGGTTGTTTATGCAAAGTCAGCCTTCTGGTGCGTCCCTTTCGGGAACATCCGGCTATTCTTGCAAAAGAGGAGGTTGGACCCGATGAGGGTTGCCTATGTATCTCACATCCGGTGAGAATCAGACCGGCGTAGTTCGGTCGATCAGGAATAAAGGAAATAAACTAACTTTTTTTTTCGACTAAAATATTTACAAAGAAAAGAGAAAATATTTTTGAATTTCGATTTATTTTTTTTATTTATTATTATTTTTGAAAAGAAACGACGACTAAAGAAATATATTTTTTGAATTTTAACTTCTTTTCCCCCCTTTTTTTTGGAAATTTCGAAAATCTTCTAAAAAGGAAATATTTTGGACTATTAATCTGAATTCATGAAAGAAATACTCCAAAAGAAAAAAAATGTTTTTGAATCTTGAATTTCAAATATTTTTTTTGGATTTTGAGAGCGATTAAAAGGAAATATTTTTGTATTATATACGTATATTTTTTTTTTAAAAAATGTGGTCTAAAAGAAAAACTTCCTAAAGGAGTAAGTAAAGGAAAATATATTTTTTTTTGTATTTTTTTTTTGAATATGGTGGGCCGGAACCGAAGAAGTTTGCCTACATATCTCACATCAGGTGAGAATCAGACCTGCGTACTTCGGGCGACATAAACTAAACTTGTAAACAAAACTCCTTTCTTTTTTTTTCCAAATAAATCAAACTAAAAAGAACTTTTTTTTTCATTTTTTTTTTCAAAATTTCGGCAGGGTATTGACACTACTTGGACATTGGTTTTATTTTTCTAAAAATAAATAGTTATCTCCCTACACTGCTATTTTTCTTTTCCTCTTTTTCACAATTTTTTTTCAAAAATTCCCGATTTCAGAAACCGGTTAGCATGCAGACCTATAGTGAGGGCCCCACAATTTGAGGAAGGCAGTGAAATTCGCTAAACGGCTCATCCCAAATTCTAAGTATTTATTATGACCAATTATTGAGGGCCCCACAATTTGCATTTTTATTTGGCGAGGCTCGTCTCATTATCAAAAAGGGTTGACCTATAGTGACTATGTTTTCTATTTCGTTCGTCTCTATAATGAAAGAAAAAGAGTTCTAACTTATTTACATGCTCACGAGTTATTATAGTTGAGTTTCGAAAGTGAGTCGTTAAATCTGAAACAATACAATAAGGGCAGTCGGTTAACAATTATGGGCCCAGGTCCAATGTATAAGGAGTAAAACTGGACCTGTGCCATCCTTATTTAGATGTTAGGCTTAGCCAAATGATTCTACACATGTTCAAACTTTAAGAATCCGAAATGAAAGTGATACCCAATGAAACCCGTTTTTTACGAATTTAGATGAACAAGTTGTTAACTAAAATAGTTTGAGCTATTGAGTAATCACCTAAGGCCTGATGTGTATTTGGAACATGCTGTTTAATCGAACAAATTGAACTAGTAGAATGTTACAACTACACTGTTAGTCCATTTAAGCTAAAAGCCTACGGGGAAGGAGTTTACAACTTAAACTGCCATAGGATAATGCCCATATTATACATAAACAACAACTACCTGATTCTAGTTAAGACAACTAGCTAACATATATACAAATGAGATTCAGTATGTAACCAGAGTTTACATGGGCAGTGCATAGAATGTTCTAAATACATATAGTAAAAGAAAGAAAAGAGTACATTAAACTACAGCTTCAAATCTTTCCCATTTTTTTGCATTCATGCTTCGAGTAGCTTACAAGATGTACCAGTGTATTCAGTTTTGTGTACCTGGTATTTGGGAAAGCAAGGAAAGAAAATGAAGATCAGTGAAGCAACAGTAGTGTTCCGCAAATAACAACAGCAATAGCAGCAGTAACAACAAGCAGAATAAATCCCAGTGAAAAAATTCAGCTATAACCAATGGAAGCAGTAGCAAATAAACCCAGCAAACTCAGGAGCAAACAATTGAAAATCCAGCAACACCAAAATGCAATCACAGCCAAAAGCAGAAGGGAGACAGGTACGAGACAACTGTAGTTTAACTGATGTTTCAAGACATTCAAAGGAAAGCCTGATAGATGCAACTCACAGCTCTCAAATTCTGATTTTTCAAAATCTGTCCCCCTTTCCTAAGTTCTCTCTATCTTTTTCTTTCTTACTGCCTATCAAATGGCTCTATCTATATGCAAAGACAGACCCTGCTAGCTCTTAAGAGCACTCAAAACCCAAATTCAGAAACCCATTCTGCCCCATCATCCTCTTTCTTTTGCCCACTATTGTATGTTTGTTCCCCACTATATTTGTCATATTCTATTTTTAATTCAAAGGTCATGGGCACATATTTATTTAATCACTCCCCAACAAAACCTCCCTCATACCATTATCTTTTGTTCCCAACTTTATTTAAACAAATGCATTAGATTAATGGTATATTGGTATTTCCTGACAGTCCACTCAAGTTAAACCTCTTTTTTCAAGTTTTGAAATCCCCAAATTACCCCTGAAACCCCTGTGATTCACTGCCTTAAACCAATCCTTTCGATTGGTAACAAACCCAAATAGCTATAGCCAAACCAAACTATTAAAATTCTAAACACTGACTCCTAAACTCAACTGGACAGATTACAAAACTTAGTTTCGACCAAACAATAAACTCCCTGATAATCAGACTAAACAGGCAATCAACAACATGAATTGCAGGAAAGGGGAATCACATACTATAGGATAAGTTTTAATTCACAACAATTTGGCTAAAACCAACTACTATCAACATGTGACTGCAATTAGAGATGAGGCAACACCAATGTCATGAAATGAAATCTGATTAATAACATGAGTCTAAGCTCTGACAACCATGAACCATTTCCTAAGCATCAGGTTTATTGCATAGCCTAACATTACTGATTAAGGGATCACAATGACAACATAATTGGTAGCCTGATCTTTGAACAAACTAAACAGACACAAATTTAACCAGTTTGGACCTTAGACCTATGAAACTAAACAGACACAAACTCGCAAATTGGTCCAAGTTCGGACCTTGGACTACTGATCATGTTTCAACAATGGGAAATTCATGTCAAATTACAGAAGGGAAAAGGACAAAGTAAACCAATGGAACTGCAAGAGTGAGTCACTAGAACTGGGTGTAAAAAACTTACCCGAATCATGATTCAATGAAACTCGAGGCTTTTTCCCATTTTCAAGCCGAGACGGACTTTAAACATATGTTTTCGAAGGAAAACAGCATGGCTAAAGTCAGTCCCTGGCTTAAAATTTATGGGCCCTGGTCTGCCTAACTTCAATCTGGAATATGAGCTACCCCACGATGATTTGAACAGGATCTATCAGGGATTCCTGGTGAGGGGGCCAGTAAGTCACAGGGTGTGAATTTGGTGGCATTTGAGCGGACTAGGGTTTGGGTCGATTCCTTTGATTTAAGATTCGAGGAGCTCGGGGGTGATTCGAAGCAAACTGAGCGTGAGACTGGAACGAGGAAGTCTTGGGGAAGCTGTGGTGTGAAATTGGGAGTCATTGAACGAACTAAGGTTCCGGCCTTATTTTCGATCTAAGATTCGAAGCATACTACTGGGATTCGAAGACAATAGAAGGTAGATTCAGTAAGAGGAGGGTAAGGGGGTTCTATGGTATGAAGATGGGGTTGTTTGGACCACCGGAACTGCCGTGAGGCGATTTCCGGTGGGCGGTGCATGGTGGTTGAAGGCTGAGGGTTTGTTTGGTCTCCGAGGTTCGGAGACGAAGGTGAAGGGGGGTTTGGTTTAGTTGGGCGTGGGGTAAGAAAGAGGGGTTTATATACGGGACGGGGGAGTTGAATTTCAGCCGTTGGATCATTGATGATCAACGGCCTTGATCTTTTCACTTAAGGGGACGGCGTCGTTTGGTTTAGTGTTGGGAATGGGTCGATCCGGGTAACGGGTCGGGTATGGGGTTATTTTGGTTTGGGCCTGGTCTATTTAATTCGAATTGGCCCAATCTGACTTTCTCTTTATTTCTTCCCTTTTCATTCTTTTAATTTAAACAAAAATTCCTAATTAAATTAAAATCAAAATTAAACTACACAAATATTAATTAACATACAACAATAATTAACACACAAATTAAAACGTTTAATTAAAATAAAAATCACACAATGACGACAATTAGAATAGAAATGCATATTTTTTGTGATTTCCCCCTTGAAAACCAAAATTATTGTTTAATTGATTCCTAAATGCACAATTAAATCTTAAGTATGCATGCGACCTATATTTTTGTATTTTTTACTTAACTAAAACAAAGTAGACATTTACGGACAAAATAATTACCAAAATATCACGTAAATTCTCAAAAATTGTACACAGATGACATTTTGTTTTATTTGGATTTTTCTTTTGGAGTAATTTTCGTGAAAACAAAAATCACGTGCTCACAGGTGCTGAAAAACACTTTTAAGTGTTGAACTAATTTAAAATAAGCAGTTACATATTTGGATAAAAGTGCTGAAATTAATATAAGCAGCTGAAGAACTGAGTATACGAAGAATTTTGTTTTAAAAAGAAGTATTTTATGGATAGAATAGTAAATATTTTGGTCAAACCTAAAGTGCTTATAAGCTGAAATTTAATAAGTTGGGGGAGACCAACTTATGACTTTTGACTTATTTTTTGCTTATAAGCACTTAACTTATAAGCACTTTTAATTTTACCAAACGCGTAGATAAGCCAAAAAGTACTTATAAGCCAGTTTGACCGGCTTATAAGCTTAGCCAAATACCCTCATAATCCCACAAGTGGGGTTTGGGGAAGGTAGGATGTACACAGTCTTACCTCTACCCTGAAAGGGCAGAGAGACTGTTTCCAATATACCCTCGGTTAAAGAAGGTGAAAGATGCCCTGATAGATTAACTAGACAAAAAATAGATTACATGACAAAAAACACAAACAAAATATGTCATGTACGGACACATACAGATCAACAAGGTAGCTGTTCCAACTCCTTTTTACGATGAACAGGTAGTTTAGGAGCGCAATATGTCATGTATCTATAGAAACATAAAACAAAGCAGAAGCTCAAAGCCAAATCTCTAACTAACAATTCTACGTTCAGCATGTAAGCAAGAACCTGCATGACTATTCCCAGCAATACGTCTATTCCCCCGATATCATATGCTAAGTGCAAGAAGTGGGCAAAGGTGTAAAAATATGTGGTGCAGCATAGCAGTAGAGCGAGATGCCCATAATTGAACTCCAAAAGGTGATGCAAGGCTGCTGCAGTTATCATGGGAATGACCTCAATCATAAATTTCGCCTTGGCACCAATTAACCGGAAAGGCATGTACTGATGCCAATAAACAACAGAGTATAGCACAGCCACATGAAAAAAATAGCTCCCGACTAACATAAATAGTACGATGAAAGATATCGGATCATGAACAAAATTCAGAATGGCAGCGACCATGCAACCGTAGGGAAGGATGCCCAAAGACCACCACAATATCTCAACGCCCGTTACGAGAGGCCCTGAAAAACACGAGAAAAATCTATTTACGTCATAAAGAAAGTAACGAAAGACAAAAATCGAGCACAAGAGACTATGAACAAGCACAATCGGAAATTTGGAGCGGGCAACTTTTCACAAAAAATCACCACTTCAAAGTCTAAAAAGAAGCAGTATCTCGTCTCCAAAGAGTATCAGTAAAGTAATCGTGGCATTGATCTGACGCTCAAGCAAGAAAGCACCATATAAAGCTACTCATCTTTTCTTTCGTGAGTATGGTTAACCAAGAAGTTTAGTAAATATCTTCACAACTGTAAAATGTCAAATCTGCAGAAAGGTAATGGCTAGAAATGACCAAGGAAACGTTGAAGTAACTCTTCATAAATGAGACAGGAATCGATCTGTAACACCTGTGTTACAGTACTCCCAAAAGGAAAAATGTAATGAACTCAAATCCAGAGTAACTGAACCTCTCCACTCTATTAATAAGACTGAAATGTGATTACAACTCAAATATCAAAATGCAACAACTTAGTAGCAGAATTACAATAGAAATTGCAGGAAGTAAAGTAACAAGGGATAGATAGAAGAAGTGGATAAGAAGATTAAACTTAAAGAACGGGAGAGGAGGAGAAGCAGACACCTTTCTCAACAAATATGCCTCATCCCAAATAACCGACCAGTCCCCCTTTTAACAGAACCATCCTTGCATCATACGCTCAACCTGGATCCCAAATTAACCTGACCCTATTACCTGTTCTCGGCCCAAAAGCTCTTCTCAGCAGTCAGCCTAATAGCTACTTGTGAGACATTAGGCTGGGGGTGGTTCATAACAAAAAGATGTGTCTGTTCTGTCAGGTTCAGTTCTTCTTAGTTGGTTTGGGCGGGTTCGACCAGAAAAGCTATACTTGCAGAAACCTTTTTCATAAAAGAACTTCAAAGGAAATCCTATGACCAAATAGGAGTGAGCAGCACCACGCACAAACTTGATGCACTATTATTACCTCCCCCTTCAAATAAAATCTCATAAATTTGTGGCAATGTCAATGACAAGACTATAACAGACTGACTACATTATCAAACTTATGCATTCCTCAATTGCCAGATCTTCACTTAGCAGTATTCCCACTCACGTTATGCATTATATCTCTGAAAGAGCATAACCAAGATTATTAATAGAACCCAAAGTAACTTCCTCTGGGGTTCTACTGATACAAAGAGGAAAAAGCTCCACCTCTTAAATTCCGACATTATCACGAAGCATAAGAATGTTGGTGGCCTTGGCCTCCAAGAAGCTTATGGTAAATGGAAAAAAACAAGCTTTACATGCCAGCCTAGTTGGATAATATTTAAAATCCTACTGCTTTTTTGGGCTACCATTCTTATCAAAAAATTATTGCAGGCCAAACACCATGTCCACAAGTGTTGCTTCAACCATTAATTTTGGGGACCTGGAAAACATCTTACATGGTTGGGAATTTCGCAAAGTCAACGATGTCGCGCAAACTGGAATTTGGAACCTCAATGACATATCCTTTGCATTCCCAAGTTCTTTTACCAACATATAATCAGCATTCACATAATTCCTGCAAATCATGCTGTGACTACATCCCTATATGGTCTCTGACCTCAAGTCTTATACAGATCTATAAGACTTGTATCCATCTGTTCGTATGTGATAAACTGCTAGGTTGAACCTTATAATATCAATCTTTAGGAAAGAGACTTACTACCACCATTCGGTGGACCACCCAATGAAGATGGCCATGCCCACCTAAACTTCTTAATAAATGAAACCACAGTCTTCAAGCTCTGCCAGCACTTCTGAGAGGAAACCGTCCAAGTGCAGAGGAACAAGCCACGAGGAGAGGCACACAGAGGAAGAACTTCACCCATCTAGCTGCAGATAGATAGATACATATATTTAATCATAAATTTTTTATTTATATTGATACAAGTTTTGCCAGTCTTACATTAAACAGATATAAGGTTCACTAGAAAGGGATAAAATTAAGGAGAAGGATACGCTGGAGAACCTGTTAACAGGATTTCACTTCTTCCCATAAAGTTCACAGCTGCAACAAAACAAAAACAAACAAAAATATAGAGAAGAATAAATGCAGAGGGACAATTGGAAACAAAAGTGTATAGCTACATTTTGTGCTTCAACAAACAAATCCCACAAAACAAAGCAACTAAGCGAAGAATAAATAAAACACTCATGGCAGTGTTGGGAATAAACCCCTTGCCAAAATAATATTCACGGTAATAAAAGTGGAATAATAATATAGCATCGAGATACGGTAATTAACAAGAATAAAAGAGTAACAACGACACCAAGATTTTTACGTGGAAAACCCTTTTAATAAGGGAAAAAACCACGGCCCGAGAGGAGCAACTGATATCACTATAGTAAGGAATTTTACACTTTGTAGGTCGGAGATAAATACTCCAAAGACCACTACAACACTCAAAAGAAATAACTCTCTTTTGATATTCCCACCTCACTACAATATCGCTCACTCTCTATTTTCCTCACAGACTATTTTCTTATACCTTGTCTGTGAAACCTCACTCTTTCTTTCTCTCTTTGTTGGTGTGTAGAAATGAGAGTTGAAGCTCTCCTTTTATAGCCAAAGCTTCACCCTCTAAAGCCTACAATATTTGACAATTTACACACACTTTTCACAATTCAACAAAGTTGGCTACCAAACCAAAGAAATTCAACAAGGTTGGCTACCAAACCAAACTAATTCAACAAGGTTGGCTACCAAACCAAAGAAACTTTTATTAGGCACATGCCTAATACTTCTTCAATGAGATGGACATCATCAATCTCCCCCTCCAGTCTCATTCATCCAGAGGAGGTAGCACTGTCTTCTAGTTTGAGTGCATGCCGACAAGTTCTTTGCATAGCTCGAACTTGTTCCTTGGTACCACCTTGGTCAGCATATCTGCGGGATTCTCATTTGTAGAAATCTTCAAGACTTTTAGAGATTCATCATCTACCATTTCTCGAATCCAATGATATCTCACATCAATGTGTTTGGTCCTTGCATGGTACATAGAGTTCTTGCTAAGGTCTATTGCACTTTGACTGTCACAATAGACGACATACTCCTTCTGATGCAATCCAAGCTCTTGAAGGAATCGCTTGAGCCATATCATCTCCTTGCCAGTTTCTGTAGCGGCAATGTACTCTGCTTCAGTTGTTGAAAGTGCAACGCACTTCTGCAACTTAGACTGCCATGATATAGCTCCCCCTGAAAATGTAAATAAATATCCAGTAGTAGATTTTCTGTTGTCAATGTCACCTGCCATATCAGCATCTGTATAGCCCTTCAAGATTGGATCAGATCCTCCAAAGCACAAACAATCTCCCGTGGTACCTCTCAGGTACCTGAGTATCCACTTGACTGCTTCCCAATGTTCCTTTCCAGGATTTTCAAGAAACCTGCTGACAACACCAACTGCGTGAGCAATATCAGGTCTAGTACATACCATTGCATACATCAAGCTTCCGACTGCTGAAGAATAAGGAACTTTAGCCATGTTCCCTTTCTCCTCCACTGTTGTAGGACACATCTTCTTACTCAACTTTAGATGACCAGCAAGAGGTGTGCTGACTGGCTTAGCATTCTTCATGTTGAAGCGTTCTAGTACACGTTCAATGTACTTCTCCTGAGATAGCCACAACTTTCTACTTGTTCTCTCTCGAACTATCTTCATCCCTAGAATTTGTTGTGCTGGGCCCAAGTCCTTCATATCAAATGACTTGGACAGATCTCCTTTCAACTTTGCTATCAACCCCTTGTCTTTTCCTACAATTAACATGTCATCCACATACAACAACAATATAATAAAGTTATTCTCAGAAAATCTTTTGAAGTATACACATGGATCAGAATAGGTCTTTAGGTATGTTTGACTTTTCATGAATGAGTCAAACTTCATGTACCACTGCCTTGGTGCCTGCTTCAATCCATAAAGACTCTTATTCAATTTGCACACCATGTGTTTCTTTCCAGCTACTTCAAATCCTTCTGGCTGCTCCATATAAATCTCCTCTTCCAAATCTCCATGAAGAAATGCAGTTTTCACATCCAACTGCTCCACTTCAAGATCTAGGCTAGCTGCTAAGCTCAAAATTGTTCGAATAGAAGTCATTTTGACAACAGGTGAGAAAATTTCGTCAAAATCAATACCTTTCTTTTGTTCGAAGCCTTTAACCACCAATCGAGCTTTGTATCTGACCAGCTTGCCATTTCCATCTTTCTTGAGTTTAAAGACCCATTTGCATTTGAGTGGTCTTTTACCCTTTGGAAGTTCAACCAGCTTGTATGTGCCATTTTTCTGTAGAGATTCCATCTCTTCTTGCATAGCTTTCATCCACTGGTTCTTTTCTGGATGGGACAACACCTCCTTAAGACTTTCTGGCTCCCCCTCATCACTGATGAGGACATACTCTGTGGAAGGGTACCTGCATGACTCTACCCTTGGCCTCTCTGATCTCCTCAGAGGTTGAGGTTGTTCTTCTCCCTGAGTGGGGTGCTCCACTTCCTCGACACCTTCATCAAGTTGCTCCCCCTGCTCAATAACCTCACCAGGTTGCTCCCCCTGCTCGGCAACCTCGTCGGTCGTACTTTCTGCACTTGTGGGATTGTTAGAAGTAGAAGGAATAGTAACAAAGTTAGGAATTATACCATTCTTCGCCTTTTCTGACATATCAGCAGCAGTTCCAACTTCACTTTCTCGGAAGACTACATCTCTGCTTCTGATGACCTTCTTCTTTACAGGATCCCACAGTCTGTACCCGAACTCTTCATCTCCATATCCGATAAATATGCAGGGAACAGATTTATCATCCAGCTTTGTTCTCTGCTCTTTTGGTACATGTGCAAAAGCTCTGCAACCGAACACCTTCAGATGCGAGTAGGACACCTCCTTGTTGGTCCAAACTCTCTCTGGGATTTCAAACGCCAACGGAACTGATGGACTCCTATTGATCAGGTAACAGGCTGTCTGAACTGCTTCACCCCAGAATGACTTAGGCAGTTTAGCCATTCTGAGCATGCTTCTCACCTTCTCCACAATGGTGCGGTTCATCCTCTCGGCTACGCCATTGTGCTGTGGGGTTCCAGGAACTGTCTTTTCATGTCTGATCCCATGACTTGAACAATACTCTTCAAATTCCCTTGAAGTGTACTCACCTCCATTGTCACTTCGGAGGCGCTTTAGCTTTCGACCCGTCTCCCTTTCTACTAGAGCATGAAATTTCTGGAAAACTTGAAACACCTGATCTTTGGTTTTCAAAATATAAACCCATAATTTTCGTGAAGCATCATCAATAAAAGTAACAAAATATTTGTTACCGCCCATTGATTCAATTTCCATTGGGCCGCAAACATCAGAATATACTAAATCAAGTATATTCAATTTTCTTTCAGACGATGTCTGAAATGAGACTCTATGCTGCTTACCAAATAAACAGTAGTCACAAGGTTTTACCGTTGTACCTTTGGCATAAGAAATGAGTGATTTCTTGGCAAGAATCTGCAATCCCTTCTCGCTCATATGACCCATTCTTTTGTGCCACAAATCTACAGAAATCTCATCTTGTGCCGCGTTCAATTCACCTTGGCATATTTCTGCATTTGTCCTGTACAACGTGCCACGAGCAACTCCCTTTGCAATCACCAATGATCCCTTAGTGAGTCTCCACTTTTGATTTGCAAAATAACTCTCGTATCCATCTCGGTCTAAAGCAATTCCCGAGATCAAGTTCATCCGCAAATCAGGTACATGCCGCACATCCTTTAGAACCAATGTGCATCCGACATTTGTCTTGATACAAATGTCACCAATCCCCGCAATCTTTGAGTAACTTGTGTTACCCATTTTCACTGTGCCGAAATCACCTGCTACATATCTGCAAAAAAGATCTCTTACCGGTGTGGCATGGTGAGATGCCGCTGTGTCAACCACCCATTCCGACTCTGGACCTGACAGGTGCATGCATTCCTCTTCCTCATTTATAAAGAGGACAACATTATCATTATTTTGCACCATGGCGGCTGTGTTGTCGTCATTCTTCTGGCCACTGGTTTCACCTTTGCCCTTCCTTGGATTTGGGCAATCTCTTTTGAAGTGACCTGGTTGATTACAGTTGTAGCAATTTCTGACTCTTGATTTGGATCGGTTCTTTGACTTCCCACGAGCTCCGGATCTACCATAGTTGTTCGAACTCCTTTGATAACTCCTGCCTCTACCTTCTGTGATGAGAGCCTGTCCTTGATTTTCAGGCTTCTTTCTCATCTTCTCATTGAGTAGAAGAGCCGATGTGACATCTTTCAACTCAATAGTAGTCTTACCGTGCAGGATGGTTGTTGCCAAATTATCGTACGAAGATGGCAACGAGTTCAATAGCAAGATGGCTTTATCTTCTTCCTCGATTTTCACTCCGAGGTTGGCAAGCTGTGTGATTAGTCCGTTAAACACATTTAAATGTGACAAAAAATTCGTACCTTCACTCATGTGTAGGGCGTATAACTGCTTCTTCAGGTACAATTTATTTGTCAGCGTTTTGGACATGTATAGGCTTTCCAACCTTGTCCAAATTCCACGTGCAGTGTCTTCATCAATGATGTTATTTACCACATCATCTGATAAGTGCAACCTGATTGCACTAGCAGCTCTTTCATCCAAGTCAGCCCAATCCTCAGCTTTCATGGTATCAGGCTTTTTGGAATCAACATCTAGAACCTTGTGTAATCCTTGTTGGATGAGCAAATCTCTCATCCTTCTTTGCCATGTTGAGAAACCGTTTTCTCCATTGAATTTTGCTACCTCGTACTTTACTCCGGACATTTATTTTTCACCGAGTATAGTACTACCGATAGTGAATAGTATTTCAGTGAACGAGCAGAACCTGTGCTCTGATACCAGTTGTTGGGAATAAACCCCTTGCCAAAATAATATTCACGGTAATAAAAGTGGAATAATAATGTAGCACCGAGATACGGTAATTAACAAGAATAAAAGAGTAACAACGACACCAAGATTTTTAT
The DNA here is from genome assembly GCF_000393655.2 of Nicotiana sylvestris. Taxonomy (NCBI): domain Eukaryota; kingdom Viridiplantae; phylum Streptophyta; class Magnoliopsida; order Solanales; family Solanaceae; genus Nicotiana; species Nicotiana sylvestris. The sequence continues at coordinate 5,868,292 of NC_091057.1, read as the reverse complement.
GTGGAAAACCCTTTTAATAAGGGAAAAAACCACTGCCCCGAGAGGAGCAACTGATATCACTATAGTAAGGAATTTTACACTTTGTAGGTCGGAGATAAATACTCCAAAGACCACTATAACACTCAAAAGAAATAACACTCTTTTGATATTCCCACCTCACTACAATATCGCTCACTCTCTATTTTCCTCACATACTATTTTCTTATACGTTGTCTGTGAAACCTCACTCTTTATTTCTCTCTTTGTTGGTGTGTAGAAATAAGAGTTGAAGCTCTCCTTTTATAGCCAAAGCTTCACCCTCTAAAGTCTACAATATTTGACAATATACACACACTTTTCACAATTCAACAAAGTTGACTACCAAACCAAAGAAATTCAACAAGGTTGGCTACCTATCCAAACCAAGTCAACAGGGTTGATTACCAAACCAAAGAAACTTTTATTAGGCACATGCCTAATACTTCTTTAATGAGATTGACATCATCAGGCAGCATCAAGATTTAAGAATCAATAAAATTAACCCGTCAAAATCAAAACTTTGTCGATTTCTTGGAAATCTTCCCATCTAATTCCAAGAACCCAAACTACTCGTCCTCACGATGATATTAGCTGAAGACAATTATCAAACTCGAATGATGATAATATTAGCTGATAGATATTCACAATTTAGTTAGAGATTTATGATCCAAAATTAACTTCAGAAGCAATCAATCAATCATATGAGCAAATTAAGGGGGAAACGGCACCAAACAACTACATGCCACTACCTTAAGTAAACACTAGTAACTAAATTTTGCAGAAACGTTACAGATTAGTCAAAATTGTAAGTCTATGTCATAACGGCCAGGCAATGCAGCCCGGTGCACGAAGCATCCCGTGTTTACGCACGAGTGATTGATTCCACGGCTCGAACACCTAACCTATAGGTCACACGGAGACAAACTATGACGTTGCTCCAAGGCTCCCCTTCAATGTCATAAGGAATGAAATAATAGTTTTAAAAAAAAGTAGTAATCCAAAAATATATTATAGCAGAGCAGGATCATCCCAAGTTCAAAATATTTACCAAAATAGAAAAAAGTTCCAAACTTTGGAACCAAAGAATGGATTTTTATATTTATTTTTACAGAATTTATGTTGGTTAAGAGACTGTAGGTATCCGTAGGGGGCAGGGAGAGACTGGCAGTTTAGGATTTGGATTACGGAAAAGGGAGAGAGACTAGCAGTTTGGGATTTGGATTACGGTATCATCTGGCTCTACTTTCATCAATAGTTGAAAAAAGCCCGCCTTCATACTATTAGGACATTCAAACCCTAACGTTATACTATTATACATATTAGCCTCAAGGTACACGCGTTGCGTATGTATTATATATTGATGAAAATTATTTTTAAAAAAATATTTAAATAATATTCAAAACATGGTTTTAGTCACAAAAAAAAATATTAAGTAAAAATTTGAGTTTTTGAAAATGATAAATATTGATCATGAAATTGAAACACATATAAGGAATTTTATTCATTTATTCACGATCTTGTCCAATGATATTTATTTAAGTACCAAATTAAATTAACGTATACAAAAAAAATATTAGTAATTTGAAATTAGAATATCTTAAGAATATTGCTTTTGTCTTAATAGTCATGTATATTATGATTCTTTATGTAGCAATCAATAAAAATGGACAATTAAGTTAATACTTTTATCATAATATTATAATTGATTTCAAAGATATAAATATTAGGAAAAATAATTAAATATCAATTTTGTCCTATTTGAAATTTATTCTTAAGGGTAGAAAGGTTTATCAATATTTCGCTTTGAGGCTTTGTGCTTTTATATTAGTTGATATATATTTTATTGATTAAAGAAATATAAAACATGTATTTTGCTGGAAGAAAGAAAAAAGATTGGCTTTATCTAAATGAACTTGAAAATAGCTTTTCAATTATTTTAGAAAAGCTCTTAGATCTTCAAAAACTATGTATTCTTGCTATAACTGAAAAGTTGAATATATAGAACTTGAACGAAGTTTAATTTGAGCATATTGAATGATGACTGGGGAATTTTATAGGGTACATTTTCTCCTTTATTGAGTTAGCCATATATAGGATCAATATTCATCAATTTCAAAAAGTTAAACTTTCTAATTTATACTCGAATATAACTTTTAGTAAGTATATTTACATATTGAGATTAGGTACATACACAACGCATATACAGTATATTTTACTCCATCCGGTTCACAATAAGTGATATTTTTTTGTGGTCCAAAATAAGTGATTTTTTCAGATTTCAAGAATGAATTAATTGTTTTTTTTCCCGTACATTATCCTTGGAGTAAACAGTCTTCTAGTATGTGCTAAGAGTGTTTATTGTGGAGATAGTAAAAGTTAATATGGTCAATTTCATTGCTAATTAATGTTAAAATGTGAATTTCTTAATCTGTATAAAAACAACCAAAAAATTACTTATTCTGGATCGGAGAGAGTACCAAATAATAAAGAATCCTAACCAAAAAAAAAAAAAATTGTGTGTGAGATTTAAGGCAAAAAAAAAAATAATCAAAAAGATCTCCTAAACCTAAAAGATATTAACTACAAAATTGTTATGAATAGAATTCTATTTAGAGTGATTTTACTTTGTGGCTAAGTCATTTTTCTTCTATAAATAGAGGGGTCTTATCCCATTGTAAATCATCCCATATCAATAAGAATTCTCTCCCTCTACTATTATTTGTAATATTGTTCTTCTTCTTTTATTGTTTCATAACAAAAATAAATATATTTTATATTCCATCATAGGGAGTTGAACGTAGGGGCGAAAACTTAGGCTAGGAAGAATTTTTTTAACTACAAAAAAAAGATCTTCAAAACTTTAAGGGGTCGTTTGGTATGAGGTATAAGAAGGTGTAAGGGTGATATGAAAATTTAATACTATCTTAATATTCTGTTTGGTGAGCAAACCAGATATAAATTATCTCGGTGTTAATTTTAACACTGGATAACTTATACCTTATAGAAGGTGGGATAATTAGCACCGATACAACTTATACCTTCTTCTTAGAAATTATGCAATTGTCATTCTTAATACAACATAAGAAACAATGAATAAACAACAATCCCAGCATAACTTATCTCAATATGACTTATACCGATATAACTTATATCGGTATAAATCACATTCCAACAAACAATCCCTAAAGGTATTAACTACTCCAACGTAGGGAGTAGAATGAATAGGAAAAAAATTAGGCAAATTTTGTATTAACTTTCCTGGGTTGTTAATAATAGAAGAAAAATTAAATAACTTTCCTAAATTTGAGGAGAATTAATTAAATAATTATTTCTAAACATTAATAAAATACTCAAATTACTATTTTGTTTAATGTGAACTCTATATTTTAAAGGGTAAAAAAGCTGAACAATATTTTGCTAAGGGTTTTCGTGCTTTCAATATAGTATAGATAGATATGCCCTTATTTTAACAGAAGTGCCATGTGACAATCTTAAAACCATCCGGTTAATTTTATAATGGGTCCGACCCAACCCATTACCCAACCCGACCCTAACCCTTCTCTAAAATATGATCTGTCGCCGACATTTGGTTAATTTTCCCCTTTTCTTTTTACCCCTCGAACCTCTAAGAGATCGGCGTTACTGCTAACTCCAGTCTACCGATTTCATATAATTTTTGTGTAAAGGTCAGTCGTTTCTTCATTATACTGGTTGATTTTAGTATTTATTGATCTATTTTGCCGATTACTTGTTATATTATTCTTATTTTGTGGTCTAGGGTTTCAGTTTGGACAAGATCTAAGCTTTATCCTTCATTTTTATGTAAATACTTTATAGTCTTTCTTCTTGTAGTTGTTGCATGTTTCAGTTTTGAGGTGGTCCCGATTTGTAGTTGTTGCATGTTGTGGGTATATATCAAGGTGGATTTATTGTCTTCTGGTTTAGGGCTTTATCTCAGCGGTGGTTTTTCTGTGATGTTGACTAAGATTCAGTGTACGACCCTTGAATGCAATTGCTTCATTAAATTATTACGGTGGTTGGATTTTATTGCACATTTGCTCTCTTTGTCAATGTTTTATGAAGGGGTGGCCCATAAACTGAACTTTTTTGTGGATCCTTTTGTACATGTTGTATTTCTTTATTCATGGGACCCTATGTGTCACATGTCATTTTCTGCCTATTTTTATTCATCTTTTTTTTACTTTCTACATTCTTCACAGCATTTTTATTTATTTTCTGTCTATATGTTTTTTTACTGTATGATAACCATTCTTATTTGCTATATATTAGATTATCGGAGATGGTCTTAGTTGATTTAATATTCAATTATGAAGGTGCATGGGTTACACATCCTGAAGTTGGGTACACAAAGAATAAACTGCACACTTTGTCAGGGTATGATTCAGACTTGCTTTCTTATATAGATATAGAATCTGAATTCATAGTTGAGCTAGGGTTTTTAGGGGTTCAACAACTTATAGTTGCCGGACCTTCTAAATTGTATGAGGTTAAAGGGGATGTGGGGATTAGAAAGTTAACATCCTTGCTTTCTAATGAATATAATGTTGTGAACCTATATGTTGTGGATGAATCTGACCCCCTTATTGAGTGTATTCCCAAGATTGTTGATTATAGTGAATCATTTTAGATTTTAGATGAAGCTGGTACTGACTGTACCTTAAGTGAAATAGGTTCTAACTCTAGTTTTGATTCTGAGGGATGTGATTATGAAGAATTATGTTTACTCAAAACTCAAAAAAAAAGAGACATAACTGAGAATCTAAATGATTACAAGGAGATATATAAAGGCATGACCTTTAAGGACATACCAGAAGCTAGGAAGTTTATGAAGGTGTATGCTCTAGCCAACAAGAAAGTCTTAAAATTGAGGAAGAGTGACAAAAGGAGGGTTAGGTATAGATGCATTGTGGGTTGTCCCTTTCTTTGTTTAATATTCAAAGATGGTAATGCAGAGGTTACTGTAAAGACATTAGAGTCAGGACATAATTGTAGCACTGCATATGATAATAGTACTGCTGATTTCAATACCATTGCACATTACTTTAAGAGAAAGCTATAGGATAATCCTAAGTATAAGGTAAGGGAGATGGTACTTGATTTGAAAAGAATTTTTGAGTTAAATGTGAGTCATGAGAAGTGCAAGAGGGCAAAAAGAATGATATTGGAAACCTAAGATGGGAGTTTTGCAGATGAATACAACTGTCACGACCCTATCATTTATCGAATCAAAACAGGATAAACAAAACCAAGTTATGAAATCAGTAAAACACAGCATGACTGAGTACAGATATTAAGTCAAAACAGTGAGGAAGAGTAGTAAAAAGCCCCTAAGGGTCCAAACAGTTGGCACGAAGCCCAAATATGGCATTTAGCCCACAACATAGTAATACTTTCCAAAACACAATAGTATCAAATAGTTTTCAATCAAATACGCTACTTAATAGTCGTACGAGACAGACTAAGTCACAATCCCCAACCGTACACACCCCTACGCTCGTCATATAGCGTATGCGTCACCTCAAAGTAGTGAAACGATGTGAAATCTGGGGTTTCATACCCTTAGGACAACATTTATAATCATTACTTACCTCAAACCAGTCCAAACTCTAGCCCGTGATGCCTTTACCTCTCGAATCGTTCTCCAAATGCTCCGAATGTAACCAAAATCAGTATATTATCATCAATATACGCTAAAGGAACAAAGCCCAAGCGAATATAATAAAATTAACTCAAAAATCCCGAAATTGGCTCAAACCCGCCCCCCCAGCCCACGTCTCAGAATTCGATAAAAACTACAAAATTGGAAAACCCATTTGTTCACGAGTCTACCCATATCAAATTTACCAAAATCCGACATCAAATGGCCATCCAAATTCCCAAAATCAACTCTCCAAATCCTCTTTCATTTTCCCCAATTTCACCCCAAATTCCCAAATTAAATGATAAGAATAAAGACATAATAATGCGATTTAACCAAATTTGAGTGAAGAACACTTACCCCAATCAATCCTCTGAAAATTCCCTCCAAAATATCTTTTTCCCGAGCTCTCTAATGAATTTTGAAATTATGGATCAAAACCCTCGTTTTTGAACTTAAACATTCTGCCTAGGTGTTTTCTTTTCGCGAATGCAGTAGCTCCCTCGCGTTCGCGAAGTACAAGCTGCCTCAGACCAAATTCCCTTCTTTGCAAATGCGAGGTCCCACTTGCGAACGCGAAGACCACTCAGCTCGACCCTACGCAAACGCGAAACACCCCTCGCGAATGCGTAGCCTTAAACTCGTACACCTTTGCGAACGCGGGTCCTACATCGCGAACGTGGGTCCGACATCGCGAATGCGGGTACTACATCGCGAACGCGAAGAACAACTCAGCTGCCCCTCTCATTAACCCTTCGCGAACGCAAGAGCCCTCTCGCGAACTCGAAGAAGGAATTCTCTGCAACAAAATACCAGAAATCTACCAACTTCAAAAGCCAAGAATTGATCTGTTAACCACCCGAAACTCACCCGAGGCCCTCGAGACATCAACCAAACATGCCAACACATCCCATAACATCATTCAAACTTGTTCCAACCTTCGAAACGCTCAAAACAACATCAAAACATCAAATCACCATCGGATTCAAACCTAAGGATTTTCAAACTTCCGAATTCCGCAAACGACGCAAAAACCTATCAAACCTCATCCGAATTACGTGAAATTTTACGCACACGTCACAAATAACACAAAGGACCTACTCACTTTTTCGAAATTCCAATCCGACCCCGATATCAAGATTTTCACTTCCAACCAGAAAACGCCAAAAATTTCAATTTCGCCAATTCAAGCCTAATTCTACCACGGACCTCCAAAATACATTCCGATCACGCTCCTAAGTCCCAAATCACCTAACGAAGCTATCCGAACCATCAAAATTCACATCCGAGACCTTCTACCCATAAGTCAATATCCGGTTAACTTTTCCAACTTAAGCTTACTTAAAAGTGACTAAGTGTCTCATTCCTCTACAAAACCTCTTCGAACCCAAACCAAACAACACGATACGATGAAATACAGTTGAACAACACATAAAGAATAAGAAATAAGGGAAACCGAGCGGTAACTCATGAAACGACCGGCCGGGTCGTTACATCATCCGCCTCTTAAACAAATGTTCGTCCTCGAACGAGTCAAGAAACATACCTGAAGCCTCAAACAGGTGTGGGTATCTACTCCGCATCTACCGCTTGGTCTCCCAGGTAGACTCCTCCACGGGATGACCTCTCCACTGCATTTTCACTGAAGCTATATCCTTTAATCTCAACTTTCGGACCTGCCGCTCCAAAATAGCCATTGGCTCCACATCATAAGTCAAATCACCCTCTAACTGAACCGTACTGAAATCCAAAATATGAGACGAATCGCCAATATACTTTCGTAACATAGAAACATGAAATACCGGATGGACACTCGATAAGTTAGGTGGCAAGGCCAGCTCAAAAGCCACCTCCCCAATACTTTGAAGCACTTCAAAAGGCCGAATGAACCGAAGACTCAATTTACCCTTCTTCCCAAATCTCATAACACCCTTCATGGGTGAAACCTTCAACAGAACCTTCTCCCAACCATGTAGTGTCACACCTTCTATTTACCCGAAGGGGGATATAAGAGAGTTTTTCCAATTAAAGTGACAATAATCGAAATGAGATTATTTATTCAAATTCAGAGTCGCCACTTGGGATAATTTATGGTGTCCTAAGTTACCAGTTTAAAATCCCGAATCGAGGAAATTTGACTCTATTTTACAGTCCGCGAAACACAAAAATCCGGGTAAGGAGTTCCCGGATTTTCAAACCATCTCAATGACTGCTAAAGTTCCTAGAATCTGAAAGAAGTATTATTGCCAAGAAATATTACTGTCAAGAATTTTATCACAAGCAAAATTTCAGAAAAAGAAAGGAAATAATCATTAGCAAAAAAAACATGTTGAAAATCTGTGCTAACATTTAAATTACCCAAATGTCATAATTTGAAATTGAGATAGATAATTCCATTAATATAATGTCAAAATACCTTCATCCCTTCCATTTTTATTCTAGTTAAATAAAAGATTAAGACAAAGTGAGATTGAACCTTTGCAATTGCTGAAAATTTCTTAAAAATGGACTAAATGGGATGTTGACCGTGTCGCGACCCAAAATCCACTAAGGGTCGTGATGGCGCCGAACACCATTGTCAGGCAAACCAACACTAAATAACTAGTAATTTCTCGTTTTAGATATTTCTGAATTCACTTCTTTTATACATTTAAACAATAAAGAATAAATTTCACTGAATAATAATGATATCTTTAATAATTTCAAAATACTGACTACTCCCATAAACATCTCAGAACCCAGTGTCATAAGTGCATGAGCAATTACTAAGGAATCGAATAAAGTACAATAACTGTCTGAAATACAAATTGGAAATAAAGTAAATACAATATACTGAAAGAGACTATATTGGCTGCAGGTCGCCTCGAGAAATGCAACTCACCTAGTCCCCGTATCATCCATGCTGCTACGCCCAGTAGGCTACTAGGAATATATGTGCATATGCAACAAAAATGCATAGAAAATGTAGCATGAGTATGAAAACAATGTGTACTCACCAAATATCCTGTCTAATCTCGAAGAAGTAGAGACGAGAGACCGATTTCGACACTTGCTAGTGGTACAATAATATACCAAAACTGTAGTGAATTAATGATATACATAAAAAAATCTCTATAACTCAATAGCTTGGAGCTTGTAATCGATTCTTTTATTATTAGGAAACTTCCAGATTCATTTTCATCATTTAAGCACTTATCTCAAGCTAGGGAGAAAACAATTATCAACATCAATGAATTTCAAGGCAAGCAATACAAGCATGCGCAAATCATGCCGAGGTCGTACGACAGATCCAACAATATTTAAACTGTGCACTACCAGATGGTCAAATGGCGCGAACCATAGATGCATCTATTTAATTTACCGAGGCATTCGGCCCGTTCCACAATAGATAAACACATTCAAATAGTCAAATCAATAATTCATCAAGGAGCAAATATTCAGGAAAAAGCAAGTTTCTCTTTTAAAAGTCAAGAAATGACATCTAGCCTTATAGAATTTCATTTACACGTTCGATGTGTTTTAAGCATTTTTAAGTTTGTCAACAAGGTTGCAAGTATTACAAGTAAGAATGCTTTTGGGCCCTAAACTACCCGGACTTAAGCATAATAGTAGCTACGCACGGACTCTCGTCACCTCGTGCGTACGTAGCCCCCACAAATAGGAGCACATAACCAATTAACTCACCTATGGGGACAATTCCCTCTTACAAGGTTAGAAAGGAGACTCACCTCGCTCCGAAGATCCATAACCGGCATTCCACGCCCTTCCGAAGACTCGAATCGATGCTAAATGCTCCAAAACTAGCCAATAAGTATGAAAATCCATTAATATATGTTTAATTACTCATTAAAATCCAATTTATAAAAATTCCTAACCCCGATCAAAAAGTTGACAAAATTGCCCTCGGCCCACGGGCCCGTATTCCGAAATTTCTCAAAGATAAAGTTTACCCATGAAATCACGAACTCAAATATATAATTAACTCTTAATTTCATATCCAAAATCGTGGTCAAAATCTAAGAATACTAATTTTCTAGGTTTCCCCCCTTCAAACCCCTACTTTCTACAAATTACTATACTTTAATCCGCAATAAAACCATGTATTTAGCTTAAGAGAGGTGGGATTAACTTACCTTATGATTGATGGTGAAATCTCTCTCTTCAAAGGCTCTAGAATCGCCCAACCCAACTGAAAAAATGAGAGAAAACGAACCAATTTTGTTCTTTAAAGAACACTGCCCAGCCCGACCTCTCGCACCTGCGGTCACCTGGCTGCTTCTGCGGTTCCGCAGGTATGTTTCCCCAACCGCTTCTGTGGTCCTTCGCCAGGCTACCCTCTATGCTTCTGCGCTCCTTCTTTCGCAGGTGCGGTCCCGCTTTTGCAGTGACCTGACCGCATCTGCAGTCCTAACCTTCACACTTCACCACCACATCTGCGCCCTTTTGGCCGCTTTTGCGGCTCCGCACCTGCGGCCAAAACCTCACAAGTGCGGTTACACGAGATATCAGCTGCCTCAGCATTTCTTTCCAACCCCAATTCAATCCGTTAACCACCTGGAATCCACCCCGAGGCCCCCGAGGCCCCCGAGACCCCAACCAATCATGCCAACCAGTCCTAAAACATAATGCGGACCTGCTCGAGGCCTCAAATCACATCAAACAACGTCGAATTCACGAATCACACCCTAATCCGGACCTTATGAACTTTAGAACTTCAAACTTCTATATTCAATGCCAAAACCTATCAAATCATGTCGATTTAACCCAAATTTTTGCATACAAGTCATATTTGACATTATGGACCTGCTCCAACTTCCGGAATTGGAATCCGACCCCGATATCAAAAAGTCCACTTCCGATCAAACTTCTAAAAAACTTTCATATTTCTATCTTTAGCCAAATGACTCCAAAATGACCCACGAACCTCCGAATTCACTTCTGATCCCGCTCCCAACACCAGAATCACCATACTGAACTATTCCCAGACTCGAAATCCCAAACGGGTGTTGATAACACTAAAATACACTTCAACCCAAACTTATGAAATTCTTCCAAAATGCTAACTTCTAAAATAGGCGCCAAAATGCTCCCGGATCACCCAAAACCCGATCTGGACATACACCCAAGTCCAAAATCATCATACGAACCTGTTGGAACCTTCAAATCTCGATTCCAAGGCTGTTTACTCTAAAATCCAATATTGGTCAATTCTTTCAACTTAAAGCTTTCGAAATGAGAATTCTCTTTCCAAATCAACTCTGAACATCCCGGAATTCAATTTCGGCCGTGCGCACAAGTCATAATACCTGAAATGAAGCTACTCATGGCCCCAAATTATTGAATGACGCGCTAGAGCTCAAAACGACCGGTCGGGTCATTACATTCTCTCCCACTTAAACATACGTTTGTCCTCAAACGTGCTAAGAACTGCGTTGGAGTTGCCTGAAATCATAGTTAAAAACCTCGGGCACCTATCCGTACTACCACAACTCAGTTGAGCATATTAGCTTGATCAATTCTGAAGGTATTCCCTTTTATTCAAGCAAATAATCTTAGAGCCCAATTCCAACATCCGGAATTATCTGCCAGGCCTGCTTCCAATATATGAACATTGTATCAATTACTACATGAAGTACCATAACACGACTGCATGCCTTTGCTGAATTCTCAACATGCACCACCTCATCCACAGGACCATAATAATATTTTCTGATCATAATAACCAACATTCCCCTAATCTGATGCTCACCACGCACCTTAAGATACATTTAAGTCTTGTTCCAACTTTTACATTACTGCCACGACGAAAGAGATGTGAAGAATTCATAACCAATTGCCGAGCCGACAAACCGTTGAGTCTATACTCCTGACAAGAATCATTACCTTATTCTGAACCAAATAATGGTATTTTCTCTTCAATATACTTCATATAATCCGATCGCACTGATCCTAGATCCAATAACCTTGTCTCACCTAGTACAAACTGCTCAGGCAACAAGCCACCCCAGTTATGATCAAAAGTCTTATATGCTGCCACAATGTTCCAATAGGCTATCAATTCAAACATGATACATAAGGAAAACGAACTCTGGAAGGGGCTACTCAACTCACACAGCTAATACGAGTTTTCCTCAGAAAAATAGGAAACAAAACACATAAAAACAGATATAGGGAACTGTACTCAACATCACACTATTGCGGCGCACAACCTGATCCAAACAACATACCCATGGCAGCGTGGTGCCCATTCCACACATAAAATTCACATAAGGAGATACACACCGAGCTAGATTGCTCATTACAACAAAATACCGAATGTCGGTCACAAGTACGCTAAGTGCATAATACCATCCCTGGGGAGACATATAGTGCTATAAGTTACAAACTCAAGCACAACTGAGGTGCGATATACGATCTGAATCTCAAGAGCCATTCTACTCATATAACATCATCTCTACGTGGAACCTCAACATAGAAAAAATTCACCAAGCCATCTCACAACTCACACAACGCAATATATCATTACATGAAATAGCTGACGACGAAATAACACCCCGACTACTCTTCCATAAGGAGCGCATTGTTCAAATGAACACACCCGGCCTGATATAAAGCCCATATTCACATTTAAATACATCCACATACCTCAAGCTGATTCTGATCGCACTGAACTAGGCTAATAATCTTTCAAAGGTCCATAATCACCCCTTTTTCATAACACACAAGAACAACCATCATAACCGGAGTAATCATCCACAGTCCACAATCCAATAAACCCAGTGCCCTCCAGGCATCAATTCTTAATTTAACGACATCACTACAATCTTCATACTTGGTTTAACTCTTCAATCAATCAAGTGGCTACATGCCACACTTGTACAACTTTCCCGTGGGGCACACTCCCACAACCTTCCTGTCACGACCCAAACCAATGGGCCGCGACGGACACCCAGTACCTTACTTGACCGAGTACCAATGTAATGTACCTTTCTTATTAAATTATTATATACATGTGACATATGGGCCTAATAGGCTAACATAATCATTTATAAACTCAAACATAGGCCGACTGGGTTGTACAATTTTTCACATACACGACATATGTCTACAAGCCTTTAAGAGTACATAAGTGTCACAAAGGTTGGGATAGAGTCCCACCATACCAAACAATAGACGTCTAAATCATACTAACCAAATACGCAACTAGGAAGCAAATGGAGCGCACCAACATCTTCCGCTGAGCTGATAGCCTACTTGGAGGGCTCTCGACCTGTCTATCAGGACCTACGAGCATGAAACGCATCGTCCCCAGGCAAAAGGGACGTCAGTACGAATAATGTACCGAGTATGTAAGGCACATAAATAAATACATAGGAGATATGGAAGACATATGGAGTACATGACTCAACCCGTAAGTCTGAATAACTTTGTAAATCATAAATTATTTTCAGCGTCATGCATATGCGTATGAATATCATGTCGCGCATAAGTATATGTTTCATAACATCATCAGCCTCTGAGGGCATCCCATCATATCATATAGGCCTTTGTGGGCAAAGTCATAATCGTATACCAGCTGATCAGGTGGTGGTGCGTATATAACGCCATAACCATTCCCATATCCCATATACATATATATACATACATATATACGCGTATATAACGCCGTTTGAATACATACATATATATGCGTATATAACGACATTTGAATACATACCCATATATGCGTATATAACGCCGTTTGAATCATATTTCAGCCACTGTGGGCAACATCATCATCATATACCAGCTGATCAGGTGGTGGTGTGTATATAACGCCGTAGCCTTTTTCCCATATTCCATATACATATATATATACATATATACGCGTATATAATGCCGTTTGAGTCATGGGTTAATGTACATGTATAAATGCATGAAATGCATATGAAATACGATAACAAAATCTCTTGGTACGTCATAAGACCATTATACCTCTGATTAATATCATAAACTCATTTTACGTATTTTCTGAGACCCATGAACAGACGATGGAATAATAAGACATATGGAAATTTAAGAACATAGGCACTTCTAATACTTTTATGAATAGAGTCATTCATGAAATATGTGCATTTGCACGTTTCGTTCGTATCGTATAGATCATGCCAAAAGAAAGAAGCGATAGCCTTAACATACCTTTAAGGCCAACTATCTACTTGTATCCGTGAACAATCTCCTCCACGCCTGAATCATAATCATTTGACCCTCTGAAAAGGAAGGAAAGATCGGAGAGATGAGTAAAGGGTAGTCATTTCTTGCCTTCTTTGACGTTCCATATCTCTATGCATAACTTTTTTTTAATCCTGAACTCATCTGTAATTGAATTTTTTTTTTATCTGAGTTACTTCTACTACCTAATACCCTTCTTGGCAGCTTCTTTTTCTTTGGATTTTTAACATTTAAGGGATGACTTGTCTCCAAAGAAGCATAATCCAAAATTAAATCTCGAGAGATGTTGCCTTGTTGGCTAGGATTTGAGATTATCGGAAATACCAACTCATTGTCATCACTTTGTTGTAAAGGAAACATTACAAGAATTTCCAAACAATTCAACAGCTAGCTAGCCACTTCTGAGGATTCTCTCTCTAATACTTAGTAAGGGAGATGGCTATATTAAAAGGTGGAAGATATGGTTGTTTTGGATTTCTTTGATATCTTCCATGGGTCTCTGGAATACCATCAATCCCTTTTCTCAAAGTGATATGTTGATCATGCCACCTATTCTAATAAGTACATGAGTCACAATTTTTCTAAAGAAAAATTTGCCACGTTATGGCTTATCTAGACCCTTAATTAATCACCATATATTTTTTTTAATTATCTTGTTAATATCCCATTAAACCAATAATTAATTAATTACCCTTATAATTAAGAATTATCTCAAATTACTTAAAATTCTACTCATTTTTAATATACTTTATATATCATACTATCGCGGTCATATGGTATCTTGTATGGTACTAGTCCATAAGTATCGAGTATTATAGCTCGGACCAAATTTTATCCCAAAATGACAAATTTCGATCAACCTAATTTTCTTCAACTCGTTTGCCCTGTCACCTTCACGACTTTACTTATCACTTGTTATAAATATCATAAATACCTATAACCTAAAAAAATTAGTCTTGTCCTCATCTTAACGTACTACTATTACAATATTAAAATAATAAATCGTGGTACCATATAAAATCAATACATATACTATTATTTCATTAAAACGTACATATAAAAATACATATATTTTCTCAATTTTTAATTTTGCTAATCTCGTATAAAAAGTACAAAGTCTTTTACGCTTAAATCTTAAAATAATAATAAAAAAAATCCTTCTTTTCTTGCGAGAAAATAATTTCTATCTTTACAATAAAGAAAATTGAAAACAACTTGACTAACTTATCGACGACAATTTTTATTATAATTTCCAAGCCAATTACATCTTTAGGAAGAGAAGAAAATAAGACCACATCATGACCACATACGTGATTCCTCGACTTTATTCAAATAGTGCTTTCATGCTTATCTTAGTTGATTTAAAGTTCAGGAAAATTGAGCTCTACTTTTGGACTTCTTTTCATCAAGGACACACTTAAGTTTTTAATCCGCAGCTCTTTAAACTATTCCACACTAACATAATATCTAGCGGTATCAAAGTTGTTAACTTACAGGATCTCATAATAATAATGTCTTAAACACTCTATAACTTCCTAATAGACATATTGCCTTCGAACTCATGTGGATTTACTACGACACATCCAATTGCCAAGGTATGGGGTGTAACATCTATAAGAAAGGTACATTACATTGGTACTCGGTCAAGTAAGGTACTGGGTGCCCGTCGCGGCCCATCGGTTTGGGTCGTGACAAAAGTGGTATCAGAGCAGTTCTGTCCTAGGGAGTCTACAAGCCGTGTCTAGTAGAGTCTTGTGTATGGGTGTGTCGTGCACCACACTTATAAGCAGGAGGCTACAGGGCATTTAGGATTGTCACTCTTTCTTCTTACTCTAGATCGTGTGGTAGAGCTCACTTATAAGAATCCAAGTTCTGAAATTCTATTTTATTCGTAATAAGACGATGCCTACTTCCCGAAAGAAGGTTGGAAAGAGAGATTGTTGTGGAAAAGCTAAGTCAGAGGAATTGAATTTTTGTATGATGCCTATGATAAGTAAATGTGAGGTCTTTAGCAGATCATGGGTGTACTGAAAGGTACAAGTTTCCTGATAAGAAGCCTTAAGGCAATAATGCCTATCCATCTTTATGGTAAAAGACAATGGGAGATTAAGAAGATAAATATAGGTTTCAACAAGCAAGAGAAGCAAGATGAAGAAGGGTACGAGGCACCCAATTAATGAAGGCTAACAACGTTTGTAATTGAGGCAGAGGAACATTAGCCTTTTGAGTTATAGTCAATAGTAACAGAGGTATATACAATTGGTCGCACCCCTCCAGATATGCCCTATGGGGGTTAATAAAAATAGTATAAGAAGATATGATGGATGGATTGATTGCGTCAGTTGACATTTTCGAAGGATATTGACAATGTGTTAATAGATCTCTTTATGAGATGCCTAGATAGTGCACTCTAAAATAGTGCAGCCAGATATGAGTGCTACAAAGACATGAACTATAAGCCTTGAAGGGATAAATATTACCTTAATGTGGCTCGCGTCTCTAGTAAAACGAGAACGTTAAGCAACTTGAAGAGCCACTGGATGGAGCAAAGGAAAACTAAAAGCGAAAGAATGTCGTATTGAAGTTTCACAAGAAAAGGGATATGCAAAAATATTAGCAGGGAAATAAGAAGAGAGATAAGGAAGCATTATGAATAAGATGTGATACATGGATGACAATGGTAGATCAAAAGATGACAATATTACAAAATCTATAGTCAAGTGAAAAGAAAACGACAAGAAGTGACAGGCCTTGAGACAACAAAAGAGTATAGGCCATAAAGTCACATCCTCACTTCGAGAAATGAGTTCGTGACTCCAACGCAACTACCGGAAGGAAAAGTTAGACCCCAGAATAATAGAAATCAGTATGGGCTGGTGAACAAGATAAACTAAACATGAATCAGGGACAGAGTGATGGGATAATACTCGGCATCATGAGAGTTTCAGTTTCGTTTCGGCGATAATAGAATAGACAACAGAAGAAGATTCATGAGAAATTCAGAGGATGATCATTCAGGAAAATGCTTCCCTAAAGCAAGCAAGGTGAGCAAAGTTAAGCTTAAGGGACTATGTGTGTCAGTTACACTAAGTTCCACCCTCACGAGTAAGGAATTTCATTATCCTTGATACAAAAGAATTACCGCAAGGTGAGTAAGGGTCATCAGTAATGTGAGAAGAAGCCAATGATGAAGAGGTAAACCATCTATAGATAGATCGTTGTAGCACTAAATATTAGTACTTTCCTAAAGGAGGGAATGTAGAGTGGGGTGGCATTAAATCAGGATTAAGTGGTTCTAGAAATATGGAATGATAAAGGAAGAAGACGATAAAAAAAATGAGAAATGTATGAGGGTGCACTTATCCAAATGTTACAGATATGCTATGATTCCAGAACGTTATGTAAGCACGGCGTCAAAAAAAAAGTAACTGTTTCTGTACGAGATGTTATTGATAGAGAATGAGCCAGTACGTATGGTAAGTTAAGACAAGGAAATAACTCAAGAAAGATTATGCAGAACATGGATATGAGAGTGGGCCAACGAGTAATTAGTAGTTGATTCATGAAGAGCCTAGTCATGAGTAGACAAGAAGTTACAAACAAATCAGCATATCATGCAATATAAATATAGTAAACCCCAACATGGAGAATTCAACCTCGCAGTAGTGTCATTATAATACTTGAGATATATTCAAATAGGAGTTGGGGTAGTTAAAGGTATCGTATGAGTATTACGAGGATAAAAGAAAGTGCCACTAGGAAGGCAGTCAAAATATCAGTTTAGAAGCAACCCTACAAGCATAAGAGCAAAGAGGTAAGCAACTACGGATGATTATAGGCAAGGAAGGACATCAAAAGGTCCGTAATAAGCTCACAGCTTTACGAGAGTCAAGGGTTCTCCCTAATTACTACAACAAAAGACTAGCTGAAGAAATAAGGAAGAGGGCTTCAACCTAAGCACAACGACCTAAAGAGAAATGATCGTGTAACAACAGTCTCACAACAACATTGTAAGCACTCCAAAGGAAAGTATTACCTACCGTGGCTAATGAACGGGAAGTAAAATTAAAAGTAATATTCAAGATCATATGAGCTGCACGAAAATACTAGCATGCGTAGGAACTAAAATAAGCTAAGTATGCCTGCAACATGAAAGACCAGGAAAAGTAATAGCTGACTTTAAAGAAAGCTAAGACAGAACGAAAGGAATTATTCGATCAATGATCCCGAGTTGGTGACGTTATGAACGCACTTAAAAGTTTGGAGTTCTATACCTGCAGTATATACAGCCGTAGAAGATTCTGGTATACGTTAAAAGAAAGAATGGAGCCCAGGTCATAGATGAAGGATGGAATTGTTAAAGGATTTTATCATGAATATCCCGCAGCGCCTATGAAAGGCTAAAGTTATAAATAATACCAGAAGCCGCAGATCAGAAGATAGATTAAGCCTACATAAAGGCTGATCAGAAAGAAGAGAAAACTAAAGAGTTACATCGACTAAGTAAAACAGGAGTGGACCAAGAGAATTATAGACCTCAGGATCACTCGTAAATAGCAGAAGTACAAGAGAGATAGTACAGTAGCCATATTTTATAACGGCTCTACGATGAAGCCAACCAAAGAGTATCAGCCTCATAAGAAGTCAGTATGAAGCTCCCATCAGATTGTGTATGCACCAAAGGTGCAAGTATTATAATAGAGCTTCAGGTTGTAGAGATAAATTATACTTATGTGGAAGGAAAGTTACGGAAGAAACAGAAGATACGATGCAAGATAAGTAAGATAAAGAAAAAGAAGATACAAGATACTCAAGTACAAAAGGTCGTAAATAGTCTAGAGCTTAGATAGAGGTTTGGTTTTACTTTATTATACAGAGGAGACCCTAGCGAGAGTTTTGAAAATCTCAAAGAGTTAATATTCGAGGACGAATATTTCTAAAAGGGGGAAGGATGTTACACCCCATACCTTGGCAATTGGATGTGTCGTAGTAAATCCACATGAGTTCGAAAGGATTATGTCTATTAGGAAGTTATAGAGGGTTTAAGACATTATTATTATGAAATCCTGTAAGTTAACAACCTTGATACCGCTAGATATTATGTTAGTGTGGAATAGTTTAAAGAGCTGCCGATTAAAAACTTAAGTGTGTCCTTGATGAAAAGAAGTCCAAAAGTAGAGCTCAATTCTCCTGAACTTTAAATCAACTAAGATAAGCATGAAAGCACTATTTGAATAAAGTGGAGGAATCACGTATGTGGTTATGATGTGGTCTTATTTTCTTCTCTTCATAAAGATGTAATTGGCTTGGAAATTATAATAAAAATTGTCGTCGATAAGTTAGTCAAGTTATTTTCAATTTTCTTTATTGTAAAGATAGAAATTATTTTCTCGCAAAAAAAGAAGGATTTTTTTTTTATTATTTTAAGATTTAAGCGTAGAAGGCTTTGTACTCTTTATACGAGATTAGCAAAATTAAAAATTAAAAAAATATATGTATTTTTACATGGATGTTTTAACAAAATAATAGTATATGTATTGATTTTATATGGTACCACGATTTATTATTTTAATATTGTAATAGTAGTACGTTAAGATGAGGACAAGACTAATTTTTTTAGGTTATAGGTATTTATGATATTTATAACAAGTGATAAGTAAAGTCGTGAAGGTGACAGGGTAAACGAGTTGAAGAAAATGAGGTTGATCGAAATTTGTCATTTTGGGATAAAATTTGGTCCGAGCTATAATAGCCGATACTTATGGACTAGTACCATATAAGATACCATATGACCGCGATAGTATGATATATAAAGTATATTAAAAATGAGTAGAATTTTAAGTAATTTGAGATAATTCATTATAAGGGTAATTAATTAATTATTGGTTTAATGGGATATTAACAAGATAATTAAAAAAATTTGTGGTGATTAATTAAAGGTACCACCACAAATTTGTGGTTTAACGTGGCAGATTTTTCTTTAGAAAAATTGTGACTCATGTACTTATTAGAATAGGTGGCATGATCAACATATCACTTTGATATCACTTTGAGAAAAGGGATTGATGGCATTCCAGAGACCCATGGAAGATATCAAAGAAATCCAAAACAACCATATCTTCCACCTTTTAATATAGCCATCTCCCTTACTAAGTATTAGAGAGAGAATCCTCAGAAGTGGCTAGCTAGCTGTTGAATTGTTTGGAAATTATTTTTTGTAATGTTTCCTTTACAACAAAGTGATGATAATGAGTTGGTATTTCCGATAATCTCAAATCCTAGCCAACAAGGCAACATCTCTCAAGATTTAATTTTGGATTATGCTTCTTTGGAGACAAGTCATCCCTTAAATGTTAAAAATCCAAAGAAAAAGAAGCTGCCAAGAAGGGTATTAGGTAGTAGAAGTAACTCAGATAAAAAAAAAGATTCAATTACAGATGAGTTCAGGATTAAAAAAAAGTTATGCATAGAGATATGGAACGTCAAAGAAGGCAAGAAATGACTACCCTTTACTCATCTCTCCGATCTTTCCTTCCTTTTCAGAGGGTCAAATGATTATGATTCACGCGTGGAGGAGATTGTTCACGGATACAAGTAGATAGTTGGACTTAAAGGTATGTTAAAGCTATCCCTTCTTTCTTTTGGCATGATCTATACGATACGAACGAAACATGCAAATACACATATTTTATTAATGACTCTATTCATAAAAGTATTAGAAGTGCCTATGTTCTTAAATTTTCATACGTCTTATTATTCCATCGTCTGTTCATGGGTCTCAAAAAATACGTAAAATGAGTTTATGATATTAATCAGAGGTATAATGGTCTTATGACGTACCAAGAGATTTTGTTATCGTATTTCATATGCATTTCATATATTTATACATGTACATTAACCCATGACTCAGATAGCGTTATATACGCGTATATATGTATATATATGTATATGGAATATGGGAAAAAGGCTACGGCGTTATATACACACCACCACCTGATCAGCTGGTATATGATGATGATGTTGCCCACAGTGGCTGAAATATGATTCAAACGGCGTTATATACGCATATATGGGTATGTATTCAAATGTCGTTACATACGCATATATATGTATGTATTCAAACGGCGTTATATACGCGTATATATGTATGTATATATATGTATATGGGATATGGGAATGGTTATGGCGTTATATACGCACCACCACCTGATTAGCTGGTATACGATTATGACTTTGCCCACAAAGGCCGATATGATATGATGGGATGCCCTCAGAGGCTGATGATGTTATGAAACTTATACTTATGCGCGACATGATATTCATACGCATATGCATGACGCTGAAAATAATTTATGATTTACAAAGTTATTCAGACTTACGGGTTGAGTCATGTACTCCATATGTCTTCCATATCTCCTATGTATTTATTTATGTGCCTTACATACTCGGTACATTATTCGTACTGACGTCCCTTTTGCCTGGGGACGCTGCGTTTCATGCTCGCAGGTCCTGATAGACAGGTCGAGAGCCCTCCAAGTAGGCTATCAGCTCAGCGGAAGATGTTGGTGCGCTCCATTTGCTTCGGAGTTGCGTATTTGGTTAGTATGATTTAGACGTCTATTGTTTGATATGGCGGGACTCTATCCCGACCTTTGTGACACTTATGTACTCTTAGAGGCTTGTAGACATATGTCGTGTATGTGAAAAATTGTACGACCATGTCGGCCTATGTTTGAGTTTATAAATGATTATGTTAGCCTATTAGGCCCATATGTCACATGTATATAATGATGTAATAAGAAAGGTACATTACAATGGTACTCGGTCAAGTAAGGTACTGGGTGCCCGTCGCGGCCCATCGGTTTGGGTCGTGACACTTCCGTAACAGATAACAGGTCTGTACATCCAAACTACTAGCTATACTAACATTGAAAAATGATCAAGAATCCTTAACCAAGATGCAAGCCTTTTTCACAAAACACCAATCTCAGGTGACGCTGAAGACAATACCAACTTACTTTAAACATCGAAACTCCTTTCCTGCTCATCCGAGATCGTGACATCCCTTGTCAACACTGAACTGGAACCTTGATTCTCACTTCAAATTCCATACCACTCAATGCACCCAACATGCCAATATACGATAGAAAACGATTTTATCATAACTCCAGAACCACTAATAGATTAACACTTCATCATATAAAAACTTTTCACTTAAATCACTTCAGGAGAACCATAACAACACACAGGTGAATTCTCATAACCACAGAATATGCAAATCTATAAGTAGTGGTCCAAGCCACCATATCCCTTCCGGGATCCTCCTACACATAACAGGCCATAACAGTAGAATACTTCTGAATAATCATCAATTATGGCGGTCGACAAGCCTCACACGCACCGCCATCACTATGCCAATTCAACCATGGCTAACCAATTTATCTTCTTCTAATTCACCCTTAACTTTCCTTAGATATAATAATAGCTCCTTCCTTAAGTCACCAACCTGAATCCGCACTCACCTTGAGTGACCCCATTCCACGAGACCACCTTGTATCCAAACCTATGAATCGTTCCATACACTCCTTGCACACACATTCACATCTTCAACTGATACACCCATTCTAATAATTCCCTTATAATTCCAAGGTAAACATTCTGAGCCTATTATCATAAGCTACTACAAAAGCTTGATTCTTAACCATACTGCGGGCTTGAACCCTTAGGCACCACATTCTTGACCTTTGAATTCCCTAGGACCGTTATTGAGAGTCGCCCACTCTGACATGGTCCCGAATATAATCCACTGCAAGGTTCCACTTGCACTTGAACACCCATCTTGATGAAGCACCCAACTAATCACTTTCCTTGAAACCCGCATCTACACGCGACATAAATTCTGTACCCTTCCCCAAGTCTGAACATGAGTTGATAAGGCCAACTACAACACCTCTTTAACAATTACTTTGCTCAAATTACCTTTTATGTTCTTTTCCCTTAGATGAAATAAACCATCAACATGCTAATAACCGGAAATCTTGTAAATAGACAACCATGCAAACCAACCGTAGGCAGTGGGACTCTCCCCCTTAGATTGGAGCCACTATTACACAACTCTGGAATCCAATAAGATTCTTTCTTCATTGTTGACATGATCTAGCACAACTAACCCACCGAGTACCTCGAAATCTTTCTGTAAAATCATTTATGAATACTCTGAATCGTTAACCATATTCACATGGCCGATCTCTTTACCAGATAGCCAGTAGGATTCTTCGCAGAAGCTTTGCCAACCATGAGACCGTTGATCTTCTCACAGTAGATAACCCACATAAGCCCGTGCTCATTCACCAGCTACACAAGTCCATTCACTCCTCGTGGACATCAACTAAATGTGTGACAATATCCTCCAATTCAAAGTTATGTTGTATCCTTCTTCATATCAATCAACTCCTTTCCGTTATATCAAATCTCCCACCGTATAATAGTCGATATTTCAAATTAAGTCCGTAGACCCAGCAACTGAATCCACATACTGCTCTACCACTCTCCCACTTTGGGAAAACTTACTTCTTTAAGAAACTACTCGACCTCCACTTCTTACACCTAGCCTTCTAGAAGTTTAACCACCGCGTGACACTTCCCACGTTTCCTTTCTCATTCTTTGCTGCTCAGCTAATGCCTTAGATCAAAATCTATCTCTATAGCACTTGAACAAAAAGACCGCTACTAGATTTTAAACCTTTCCGAAGAATCGTCTCTTTCGAGCCGTCGGCATTAGAAATACACATTCAATCCTGAACCACCGCACCCCGCGATCTCTGACAGCCGCTTCTCCAATACTATCTTACAATATCCTGCTCTAAGGGCGAATCGTAGAAGGTCTTAACACCGGCGAGCTTAGTACATTCAACAAGACAAACACATCTCATCACAGATGAAAATTCCACCACGCTCGCACATACCAAGCCTCGTTACTCCATCAACCCAAATCTGAACATTCTTAGCCCGATTGTTTTTTCCCCGTCGGGAATAAAATACCGAATCTCTAAATCATGCACTAAGTAAACATCTTTTCAAGTCATTCACTGCTTTGACGCATAGATAAGCATCCTACTATTACACTAATACTGTGCGATAGCAACGCATGAATCGTCATAACAATTAATGCCAAATTTCAAAACCTTAGGTAATACTGATACTGAGCAGAAACGACAGAACGAACTTCCGCAAAGCGACGATAATAGCCCAATCAAATACGTAGGGAGGAACATCCCGCACCATATCTGTAGTACCAATATAATTTCTCAATTCTCGATCGATATAGCAAGCGCTTCACGTCACATAAGATTGAGTTGGAAACAAACAAAGGCATAAGCCTCAAAGGAATCATACCCACGATGAGGAATCAAGAAGGGAAGTCCTCCTAATAGCCTTGTAGCCTCTCGAAGATAAGTACAGACGTCTCCGTATCGATCCGCAAGACTCTGCTAGACTTGCTCATGACTTGTGAGACCTAAATGAACCAAGTGCTCTGATACCATGATGTCGCGACCAAAAATCCACTAAGGGTCGTGATGGCACCGGACACCATTGTCAGGCAAACCAATACCAAATAACTAGTAATTTCTCGTTTTAGATATTTCTGAATTCACTTCTTTTATACATTTAAATAATAAAGAATAAATTCCACTGAATAAATAATGATATTTTTAAATATTTCAAAATACTGTCTACTCCCATAGATATCTCAGAACCCGGTGTCACAAGTGCATGAGCAATTACTAAGGAATCGAATAAAGTACAATAACTGTCCGGAATACAAATTGGACAGAAAGTAAATACAATATACTGAAAGAGACTATACTGGCTGCAGGTCGCCTCGAGATATGCAGCTCACCTAGTCCCCGTATCATCCATGCCGCTACGCCCAGTAAGCCACTAGGAATACATGTGCCTGTGCAACAAAAATGCACAACAAGTGTAGCATGAGTACGAAAACAACTGTACTCACCAAGTATCCCGTCTAATCTCGAAGAAGTAGAGACGAGAGGCCGATTTCGACACTTGCTAGTGGTACAATAATATACCAAAACTGTAGTGAATCGATGATATACATAAAAATGGCTGTAACTCAATAGCATGGAGCATGTAATTGATTCTTTTATTATTAGGAAACTTCCATATTCATTTTCATCATTTAAGCACTTATCTCAAGCCAGGGAGAAAACAACTATCAACATCAATGAATTTCAAGGCAAGCAATACAAGCATGCACAAATTATGCCGAGGTCGTATGGCCCGATCCAACAATATTTAAACTGTGCACTGCCAGAGGGTCGAATGGTGTGAACCATGGATGCATCTATTTAATCTACCGAGGCGTTCGGCCCGTTCCACAATAGATAAACACATTCAAACAGTCAAATCAATAATTCATCAAGGAACAAATATTCAGGAAAAGGCAAGTTTCTCTTTTGAAAGTCAAGAAATGACATCTAGCCTTTTAGAATTTCATTTACACATTCGATATATTTTAAGCATTTTTAAGTTTGTCAATAAGGTTGCAAGTATTAAAAGAAAGCATGTTTTTGGGCCCTAAACTAACCGGACTTAAGCATAATAGTAGCTACGCACGGACTCTCATCACCTCGAGCGTACGTCGCCCCCACAAATAGGAGCACATAGCCAATTAACTCACCTATGGGGATAATTTCCTCTTACAAGGTTAGAAAGGAGACTCACCTCGCTCCGAAGATCCATAACCGACATTCCACGCCCTTCCGAAGACTCGAAGCGATGCTAAATGCTCCAAAACTAGACAATAATTATGCAAATCCATTAATATATGTTCAATTACTCATTACAATCCAATTTATAAAAATTCCTAACCCCGATCGAAAAGTTGACAAAATTTCCCTCGGCCCATGGGCCCGGATTCCGAAATTTCTCGAATATAAAGTTTACCCATGAACTCACGAACTCAAATATATAATTTACTCTTAATTTTATATCCAAAACCGTGGTTAAAATCCAAGACTACTCATTTTCTAGGTTTCCCCCCTCAAACCCCAACTTTCTACCAATTACTATGCTTTAATCCACACTAAAACCATGTATTTAGCTTACAAGAGGTGGGATTAACTTACCTCATGATTGATGGTGAAATCTCTCTCTTTAAAGGCTCCAAAATCATCTAACCCAACCGAAAAAATGAGAGAAAATGAACCAATTTCGTTCTTTAAAGAACACTACGCAGCCCGACCTCTCGCACCTATGGTCACCTAGCCGCTTCTGCGGTTTTGATGGTGTGTTTCCGCAACCGCTTTTGCGGTCCTTCGCCAGGCTGCTTTCCACTTCTGCGCTCCTTCTTTCGCAGGTGCAGTCCCGCTTCCGCGGTGACCTGACCGCATCTGCTGTCCCAACCTTCACCCTTCACCACCGCATCTGCACCCCTTTGGCCGCTTCTGCGGCTATGCACCTGCAGCCAAAACGTCGCACGTGCGGTTACACCAGGTATCAGTTGCCTTAACTATTCTTTCCAACCCCAATTCAATCTGTTAATCATCTGGAATCCACCCTAGGCCACCCGGACCCCAACCAATCATGCCAACCAGTCCCAAAATATAATGCGAACCTGCTCTAGGCCTCAAATCACATCAAATAATGTTGAATTCACGAATCACACATCGATCCGTACTTTATGAACTTTAATACTTCAAACTTCTACATTCGATGCCAAAACCTATCAAATCACGTCTGATTGATCCCAAATTTTGCACACAAGTCATATTTGACATTATGGACTTGTTCCAACTTCCGGAATTGAAATCCAACCCCGATATCAAAAAGTTTCTTCCGATCAAACTTCTCAAAAACCTTCAAATTTCTATCTTTAGCCAAATGACTCCAAAATGACCCACGGACCTCCGAATTCACTTTCGATTGCGCTTCCAACACCAGAATCACCATACGAAGCTATTCCCAGGCTAGGAATTCCAAACAGACATTGATAACACTAAAATGCACTTCAACCCAAACTTATGAAATTCTTCCAAAATGCTAACTTCTACAATAGGCGCCAAAATGCTCCCGAATCACCCAAAACCTGATTCGGGCATACGCCCAAGTCCGAAATCATCAAATGAACTTGTTGGAACCTTCAAATCTCGATTCCGAGGTCGTTTTCTCTAAAATTCAATATTGGTCAATTCTTTCAACTTAAATCTTCCGAAATGAGAATTCTCTTTCCAAATCAACTCCAAACTTTTCGGAATTCAATTCCGACCATGCGCACAAGTCATAATACCAGAAATGAAGTTACTCATAGCCTCAAACTGCTGAACGACGCGCTAGAGCTCAAAATGACCGATCGGGTCGTTACAGACTGGATCAGAAACCACGTCGACGACGTCGAACGAACCTCATCAACCCAAATAATTCACCGGGTAAACTCGAACCTCTTGAACCCAACTTGAAATTCTAGCTAAATAGTTCAATGGCAGAGTGGAGTTGTCATATTGTCGGACTCGGAGTAACTATTAGCTACGGTTGGTGGAGAACAACAGATTCGTGAGGAATGAAGAATTAGGGATGGATATGTTTTTTTTTAACTTTTAGGGATTACATTTTCTTATTCCCAATTGTTTTTTTATAGAGATTTATCTATTCCTAATTTTATATTATAAAGCAAGAACGAGGGATTGGGGAGGTGTAGTGGGGTGTCGATTCTTGTGGGTCTCGCTGGTTCTAAGGTGTGTTAGGTTGAAGAAGAATATCCTTAGGGTGGGTAAGGGTTCAGATCATAATAAAAAAAACGGCTGAGGTCTCTTTAAGGGTTAGGTTTTTATAGGTATTGGACTTGGATTTATGGGCTAAGGGTCTGAAAATTGGGCCTAAAAATGGTTTGTTTAAGCCCAAATTTTATTTTTTCTCCTTGAACAAGACTAAAAATACTATCCCATTTACTAATTAATCCTATTTAAGTAAAATAACTATTTAAATAAAACTAACCTTTAAAACAAACCTATTTTTAGTATTTTTCAAATATCATACTAAAAGATAAAAATAGAATTAGATTAAAATTATTGCAAAATTAAAATAATATTCCTACCAAACTACTAATATTCCTGAAAACAAAGTGGAACTATTTTTGTATTTTTGAATTTTATGAAAAGTAGATAAACTAAAAGTAACTAAATAAGATATCATTTAGCTAAATAAGAGAAAATATTTTTTATAATTTTTATTTTTATGATAAAATAAAGTAAAAGGGTCAAAACTAGTTAAAATAGCGATATTAGACCTAAACTAAATATTTAAATTCTAAAATATGTAAAATCTTGGGGAGGGTCAAAAATTACACCTCTACAACTGCCCCTCTTTGACTGGAAATACGAAGAGTTTTCAAACAAAGAATGATGAGACAGGTTTTTTGACCCGAACCTTATTTAGAGAGACCAAAAACTAAAAGAAATGAGAATGTGACCGAGCCCTAGTATCTGAGTTGTCTACATATCCTTGGCTATAAAGGAATTAGGCCACGTGTAGTTCATACGTGAATGAAGTGATTGAGTATGTGGAGAGGATAAGAGAGTCGAGTGAGGTTCCGTTCCGTCGAGGTTCCGGTCCGTGGTCATGTTATTACATCAAAAATCAAAATTAAAAAGACTAACTAAGCCTATCAGCTACGAGTTACAAGATTCCTATCTATGAGTCTTCTGAAACTTGATCTTGAGTCTTGGTTGGTTCTTCATGCGGACTCTGATCTGAATCTTGATGCTTGTTAGTTGCAGGTGTTGGTTTATTCTTTCACGGCTTGTTCGGATCAAGACCGAACATCCAGTGCTCGTGACTTCAACCATGTCTTGGGCAGTTCACATCTTTCATCTGCTTCTGTATTTGGATTCACTTCCCTTTCTTTTCTTTTCTTTTTTCCTTTTTTTTGGATTGAGACTTATTCTTTGGCTATCTCGGACCGTCGACTTGCATTTTGAGGCGAGCTTCCGCTACTTCTAACTTGAATTGACTTCTAAAATGACTTCCCTCATTCTCCAGTTGCGCGTTTGCTACTACAACAAAACAGACAAAACAAAAGAAACTTTTCTACCCCAGTTTGCACTAGGAAGATTTGTGAGTTGTTAACAGACCTATGAATCACATATGCTATTGATGAAGAATGCAATTGAAGACTCGGCTAGGATGTGTGTCTCCTGTGAGTAAAACCAAGAAAAGTTTGACCAGCAAATGCGTGTGCTAAAAAACCCTGAATGACCCGGACTAGGAAGTGCGTCTCCTAGATCTAAGATTGAGCTTGCCGGAAACTATAAACTAAGTTTGACTAAAGTAAAAACTGACTCTATTCTCTAGGCGGGACCCCTGATTTCAAGAAAACTAAAGATTAATAACTTAAGAAACTAAAAATTGACCCTTTTTTTTTCAAATCCAGACTTCCTCTTCTTTTTTAAAAAAAAATTATTATCCTAGGAGAAAATTCATCAGACTAGGTTTTAATCTTAGGAGAAAGATTTATCAGACTAAGGTTTTCATCCTAGGAGAAAGTTCTTCAGACTAGGTTTTCTATCTTAGGAGAAAGATTCATTAGACTAAAATTTTGATCCTAGGAGAAAGTTCATCATACTAGGTCTTCTATCTTAGGAGAAAAGTTCATCAGACTAAGATTTTTATCCTAGGAGAAAATTCATCAGACTAGGTCTCTTTTCTTCTTTTTTGGTATCTTAGTAGTAAGATTCATCAGACTAAGATTTCTATCCTAGGAGAAAATTTATCAGAGTAAGATTTCTATCCTAGGAGAAAGATTCATCAGACTAGGACGTTTATCCTAGAAGAAAGATTCATCAGACTAAGAGTTTGATCCTAGGAGAAAATTCATCAGACTAGGTTTATTTCTTAGGAGAAAGATTCATAAGACTAAGATTTCGATCATAGGAGAAAATTCATCAGACTAGGTCCATTTTTGTTATCTTAGGAGAAAGATTCATTAGACTAAGATTTCTATCCCAGGAGAAAATTCATCAGACTAGGTTTTCTATCTTAGGAAAAAGATTCATCAGATTAAGATTTTATCCTAGGAGAAAGTTCATTATATTAGGTCTCTTTTTCTGGCATCTTAGGAGAAAAATTCATCAGACTAAGATTTCTATCCTAGGAGAAAATTCATCAGACTAGGTTTTCTATCTTAGGAGAAAAATTCATCGGACTAAGATTTTTATTGGGAGAAAATCCATCAGACTAGGACTTTTTATCCTAGGAGGAAAAAATATGAAGATCAATGGCAAGATTTTATGCACAATAGCAAGACAAATAAAGGCAAAGATTCGGAAAACTTCCCTTTGTCGGCTCTTCTCTTCTTTTCAATTTTTTTCTTTTCTTCTTATTTTTTTGTACCACTTTCCTTGCACTGCTTTGTTCCTGCTTCAAATAAAGAAAATTTTGTCAATTTAAAAGGTGGTGGTTGATTTATGGTCTTGAGTCTTTGGCAGCTTGGATTTGTGCTTAATCAGCTTGAGTCGGTCTCAAGAGACTTTTGCTCTGCATCAACCCTGATTGTTTCACACCCATTACCATTTGTATTTGTGGCTCAATCAGCTTTATTCCAACTGGAGATCTTTGTTTAGGTGACCTTTTCTGATATCTTGAATGACTTCCTGTTTTTGAGCAATTTGTCTGTCAGAGAGAATCACAAGTTATCTTTGCTTGCGCCAAGCAGGCTGACAAGAGTCTTTTAGGGGAGCCTTTGCATGAATCCTCAAGACATGTTGTTAGTAACAACTGAGTGTGATGGCCAAATTTACTTTATGCAACTTAACAGCTGGTAGCAAATTTTGAAATCTTTTCTTGCTTGTTTTGACAAGGACTGACTCAGAGTGAAGGACACAATGATGCAAAGAAACAAGTATTAACAAAAAATGCGCATGTCAGAATGACAGAAGGAAGAGTTTTTTTTCAATAACTAGCCTTAATGATCATGACATGCACTTTGGACTCAACCGCCTAATCTATCAAGCTAATCCAATCTTTCCTTTTACCATTCTTATGACCTTTGAAGTCGGGCTTGTTCGTGATGATTCTTTGCATCAGCTTCACAACTCACTTTCGATTAGTGGTGCCCCGAGGGATTTTCACCAACAAGTCTCTCTTATTTATTTTCTCTACTTACCGTCAACTTACAGTGTCCGTGAGGGTTTTCACTAGTAAGACTCTCTCATTTTTCTTTTTCTTTTTCTTTCATTTTATTGTAGGCAACTTGACTGTGTTCTATGTCGTGTGAAAACTATTGCTCACTCATATTTTTCTTGGCATTCTTGGAGGCAGATAAGGAGGTCTTTATTTGGAAGGTTCTTGGATAGGATTAGAAAGAAAGGACGACATGAAGGCTTAAAGTAGACTCAAACTGAGGGGGTTGTAGACTTACAACTCTTGGAATCGACTCTTTCAAACTTGAAATAAAATCTTTGCCCCAGTTTCAGATACTGGGGATTTTTGATTTCTTTTTTTATTTTATTTCTTTCTTATTTGGTTGGACCGAACCGTGAGGCTGCCTGCGTATCCTTTTATTAAAGAATTAAGTCGAACGTAGTTCAAACATCTGGCCTAATTATAATTTTTTTTCTGTTCCTCTTTTATTTTTTTCTCTTTTCTTCCTTTTTTTCTTTTTTTCTTTTTGTTTTCCCCAGCTTATATTTTCTGATGGCATGGACCTTCGACAATTTTTTTTTTCACTTGAACTTTCAAAGAGCTGCCCCAGTTTGTGCTCTTGGGGACTGGACCTTTATTGTTATTATTTATTATTTTTTGGACTTTTGACTCTAAATTCTAAAAGCGGGTGGTCAAAGAAAAATAACACAAGCTCAAAAGGGGTGACAAGAGGGTATAAAGTGTTTGGGTAGCAGAAAAAGGGCCTCCCAGCCTCGAGAACGCCAAACATAGTATCTTTTATGATCATAGCATTGATGAAAATGTCTATCTTCTTGGTGTGTCATAGTCGAAAGACACTTTCCATACATAAATGTCAAACCTTTGGCCAAGCGTCAATTGATTAAACATCCTCAAGCCCGATCCTCACAATGATTTGAAGGTGAATTTTACTTGACCTTAATTACCAAGTATTTCAACTATTTATTCATCCTCAAAAATATCTTTTTCTCAGTTATCCAATTCAAGATTAAATCAGTTTTCTAAGATATGGCCAAAAATTCTGCCTACATGTCATGTCACTAGAACTAGCGGCGAAAGAATTAAGCATGGAATGACACAAAAGGACAAACTGTATTTCATTGAGTAAAGGATGGAAGGATTTAATAACAAGACAAACAACCTAAGATCCGAGTTACAACCCTAAAATAACCTGAATAATGAAAATAGCAACAGAACAAACGGACAAGACTCACACAGACATAATGGAGGGATAGAAGGGTTTGACTCAATAAAACAAATAAAATTTGGATCACAACCCTGAAATAACCCAGATAATAGAAAAAACATCAAAACAAGCTACCAAGATTCCTTCCCAGTGAGGAGGGAATGACTTTTCAATTGCTAAGCTTGATATTTAGCCACAATTTGCTCATCAGAATCACCATGGCCTTCTCCAATTTCAGTCGGCAAGTACCCGAGAGGATTCTTATTTTCCATGTCACCATGCATAATCCCCACAAAGTGTGCATCATCATGTTCAGGTAAAGGATTCTACGTGATGTTTCTAGGTGTCGCTATCTTGGATCACAATTAATTTTTCCTAGATCATCCTTTCTATTTCTCTTTTAAAATCCCGACAGCTTTCAACATTGTGCCCTTGGGAATTGGAATGGTATTCACACCTTTTAGAAGGGTCAAAGCTTCTCGCACGTGGGTCCACATGATTTGGAGGAATGAGTTCAATCATGTCATAACGCTTTAATTTCTCAAACAAGCTTGCATAGGACTCTCCTATTAGAGTAAAATTATCTTTCAACCTTTGTACCCCTTTATACCTCTAGCTTGGATGTGTGTTATAGGGTATTTGAAAATTTTGTGGAGGATGCTAGAGATTTTGCAGTGCTGGTGCTCACCTTCTGGGGTGTCTTGGTGACTGGACAACATACTGAGGTGGAGCAACTGAGTATTGTGGGTCCTAAGGTAGATAGTAGTGCTTAGGGGAATCATCAAAAAATAAATGAGGCTGGTCATGCCTTCGAGATGTTCTCCTGGGACCTCTTTTCGACCCTAATGTCATGATGATTACTTCATCTATCTCATTCGTGTCACTAAAACTACCAGATTCAATTTGGACAGCTTGAGTTGCAGCTTTGAGAGCTGCTTGACTTATAATTCTGCTTGTCTTAAGGCCATTCTCTACCATTTCTCCCATTTTGATTGCTTTTGAGAAGGATTTGCCAACTGCAGACATCATGTTTTGAAAATAATCTGGCTCTTGCGCCTGAAGGAAGACAATGATTAACTCGTGGTCATCCATAGGTGGTTTAACTCTAGCTTATTCTTCTCTTCATTAATAGCATATTCCCTGAAACTTTCAGTTGGTTTCTTCTTCAGGTTTGAAAGGGAATTGCGGTCTGGGGCGATGTCAATGTTGTATAGGAACTGTTTGACAAAGTCTTGGGCCATGTCATCCCAGACATACCAGCGATACTCTTTTGACATGCCAACCCTTGTATGTTTTTTAACTGTTGTTCTAAGTTTTCCGGTCTTTGGTTCATTTTTTCCTGTGCCATCTCTCGGGCAGGCTTCTCAATGTTTGCAGGAAGATCAAATAAGTACGAGTGGTACTCAGGAGAGTGCTCTTACGGGGTAGAAAATTATGACTCATGAGTTTTCTTCTGCACCACCATCGGTTGTGGGATGGTGAAGACAGGCACAACGGTCGTGGTTGTTTGATTGGTTGTCATTGGCAAACTTTGAGGGCATGCAACAGAAGCTCCAGCTGTAGTCGTACAGTTGGGATAAGGAATGAACCCAGGTGGATAGGATTGATCAAATAATGAGACCAGAATGGCAGTAGTCCAGATGGGTGTGAACTTTGGGAAACCATGAGAAGAAAAAGGCAGTCCTTGGCCATGACCCATACTTGACACATTCCAGTCATTTTTTGTTTTAGTACTTTATTTTTCTCAACCACAGTAGACTTTTGCTGAACCCTCTAACCTGAGTCTCTTGAGCACCAGTAACAGCTTCGATGTCAGTTGCCATTGGCATTTTTCCCTTGGATCTTATGAATTATGGATGTGTTTCTAGCTTACCACAAACCGACCACCTTAACTTTCTTCACAATTCAAAACAAAAACATGTTAGAATGGACTCAGTCAGTCCTTATTATCATCATTCTTCCTCTCTCTTTTTTTCACCTTTTTTTTTCTTCATTTGATCGAACCTGATGTGGGTTGCCTACGTATTATGTGGGGAACATGAATAAGATCTTGCATAGTTCGGGAAGATCAGGAATAAAGTAAATAAACTAAATCTTTTTTTTTTGGATTTTGAATTTTTTTTAATTTCTGGAAGAAAGACTTATAAAGAAGAAAGAAAATATTTTTTGATTTCGATTTTTTTTTAAAGAAAACTTCTAAAGAAGAAAGAAAATATTTTTAAATTTTTGGACTTTTATGTTAAAATTATTAAAAAAAAGACATCTAAAAAATATTTTTGAATCTTGAATTTTCT
This sequence comes from Nicotiana sylvestris, assembly GCF_000393655.2. NCBI lineage: Eukaryota > Viridiplantae > Streptophyta > Magnoliopsida > Solanales > Solanaceae > Nicotiana > Nicotiana sylvestris. The sequence goes on along the minus strand of NC_091057.1, from coordinate 5,833,728 downwards.
TTTCAATTTTCAAAAGAAAAACTTCTAAAGAAGAATGAAAATATTTTTGGATTATTTAGAAGAAATTAAAAGAAAATACTTTGGATTTTTTTTTTTAAAATTGGGGTCTCAAAGAAAGACTTTTCTAAAAAAGGAAGTAAAGAATAATATTTTTGAATTTTTAAAAATTGGGGGCCGAAACCGATGAGCTTTGCCTACGTATCTCAGATTCGGTGAAAATCAGACCCGCGTAGTTCGTCCAGTTTTAACGCAACAAGAAAATATGACTTATTTTGAAATTATTTTTCCTCTTTTTTTAAAAAAAAAAATTCGGCAAAGTTTCAGGATAATTTAAATACCTACCTCTCACTCTCTTTTCTTTTTTCTTCTTTTTTTATTTTCTTATTTTTCCTCTTTTTTCCCTATTTTAGAAGTCAGTCAACATGCAAGCCGAAACTGACAGATACGCAAGTAGCACGTAAGATGCATCAGGATGGTATTTAATTTGGGTACACCTGTCCTAGACGGATCTAACCCTATATTGAGTCCCCAAAGTCAAATGCACGTGATGCAAACAAACGTTCCTACTAGGGATCCGGCATGAGGCTATGTTATTCTAGGTTTAAAACCTGGGTGTATTGTTCTAGACCTGGCTTGCCCGAGCGGACAACTCGAGCCGAGGGGGGCAACGTACCGGTAACCAAAAGGTCATCCGAATTTGTAACTGATTCGATCCTCGTTCTAAATTAGGGTATGACACTAACAGAAAAGAAGTCACACCAGCGTGCACTTCCTAGAAGATTTAGAAGACTCAGAGAGAAGAAGGGTTTTGTAACAATTTATATACTGTTCACAGAATATCAAAGCGGTAAAAAGCGACAATTAGCCCATTAGGCTCAAACACGTAAAAATCGGATAATAAATGAAAGCCAAGTATAATAGTTATTCTAAGCTCGAATTCTTGAACCCTGAACCAACAGTTCTGGGTTCCATTCCCAGCAAAGTCGCCAGAGGTGTTACACCTCCTTTTTTACCCGAAGGGAGATATAAGGGAGTTTTTTCAATTAAAGTGACAATAATCGAAACGAGATTATTTATTCAAATTCAAAGTCGCCACTTGGGATATCTTATGGTTTCCCAAGTCATCGGTTTAAAATCCTGAATCGAGGAAGTTTGACTCTGTTTTACAGTCCGCGAAATACAGAAATCCGGGTAAGGAATTTTGTTAAATCGGAAGAAGGTATTAGGTATTCCTGGGTTCCGTGGTTTTAGCACGGTCTCTCAACTATTAGTAATTGGCCTAATTATCTGATTAATTACATGTTTAGAACCTATTGCATTTTTAACTTTTAACCGCTTTTAGTATTTATGGAATTATTTTTGGAACAAGTCACGATGTCGTGCACTCATTTATTTTGTACACATTGCGAATTGCGTCACGGGAACCGTACCCATGACTACAACGTGTTTAATTTTATTATTGTTTGAAGTTATGGTCGGGTCACATGAGATGTGCACCCGAATTGGAGATTATGTATCATAACTATACCACGGAACCGTACCCATAGTCATGATGATTATTTACACGCTGAAAATTTTTCTACCCAGGTGATCGGCCTAAACATACTTTTAGCGATTAAAATAGTAAAGTAAATAATTAACATGAAAAATTCGACTTTTCATCCTTAACGCCCAACCCTACAACCATCACATAGACCATTAACTGTGTTTCCCTAATACTTAAATAAATTTACTACAAAAAAAATTAATTAAATATAGTGATAGAAAACATAACACCTAAAGAAGAGCATTGCCTTGAAATACTACAAAATCATAGAAAAGATAAAGAAAGAAAAGGTGAAAAACTAACAGTAAGAATGCAAAACTAAAAGCATTTTCAAACCATCTCAATGACTGCTAAAGTTCCTAAAATCTGAAAGAAGTATTATTGCCAAGAAATATTACTGTCAAGAATTTTATCACAAGCAAAATTTCATAAAAAGAAAGGAAATAAGCATTAGCAAAAAAAACATGTTGAAAATCTGTGCTAACATTTAAATTACCCAAATGTCATAATTTGAAATTGAGATAGATAATTCCATTAATATAATGTCAAAATACCTTCATCCCTTCCATTTTTATTCTAGTTAAATAAAAGATTAAGACAAAGAGAGATTGAGCCTTTGCAATTGCTGAAAATTTCTCAAAAATGGACTAAGTGGGACGTTGACCGTGTCGCGACCCAAACTACTAATATTCCTGAAAACAAAGTGGAACTATTTTTGTATTTTTGAATTTTATGAAAGGTAGATAAACTAAAAGTAACTAAATAAATATCAATTAGCTAAATAAGAGAAAATATTTTTTTTAATTTTTATTTTTGTGATAAAATAAAGCAAAAGGGTCAAAACTAGTTAAAATAGTGATATTAGACCTAAACTAAATATTTAAACGCTAAAATATGTAAAATCTTGGGGAGGGTAAAAATTACATGACTACATGTAGGACACATCACAAAACCTTCCTTTCAGCATAAATCTTGTGTCTTGACTACGCTGTACGAAGTCGCTCCGGAATCACCTTCACCTTGTCCAAAACATCCTGCACCAAGTCTGTACTCAAAAGTCTAGCCTCACCCGGCTCAAACCAACCAACTGGAGATCTACACCGTCTCCCATATTAAGCCTTATATGGAGCCATCTGAATACTCGACTGATAACTGTTGTTATATGCAAACTCCGCGAGCGGTAGAAACTGATCCCATGAATCCCCAAAATCATTGATACAAGCGCGCGACATGTCCTCCAATACTAGAATAGTGCGCTCGGACTGCCCGTCCATCTGAGGGTGAAAATCTATGCTCAACTCCACTTGAGTACCCAACTCTTGCTGCATGGCCCTCCAAAACCACGAAGTGAACTGAGTACCTCTATCTGAAATAATTGAAATTGGGACACCATGCAAGCGAACAATCTCTTGGATATAAATCTCTACTAACCGCTCTAAAGAATAGGTAGTACACACATGAACGAAGTGCGCGGACTTGGTAAGACGATCCACAATCACCCAAATAGCATCGAACTTCTTCAAAGTCCGTGGGAGTCCAACTACAAAATCCATGGTAATTCGCTCCCACTTTCACTCCGAAATATCTAACCGCTGAATCAAGCTACCCGGTCTTTGATGCTCATATTTCACCTACCGATAGTTGAGACACCGAGCTACAAATCCCATAATGTCATTCTTCATTCTCCTCCACCAATAATGCTGTCTCAAATCCTGATACATCTTCGCGGCACCCAGATGGATGAAATACCGCGAGCTATGGGCCTCTTCCAGAATCAACTTCTTAAGATGATTCTATGAGCTACACAGGAACGAAGTGTGCAGACTTAGTAAGACGATCCACAATCACCCAAATAGCATCGAACTTCTTCAAAGTCCGTGGGAGTCCAACTACAAAATCCATGGTAATCCGCTCCCACTTCCACTCCGAAATATCTAACTGCTAAATCAAGCTACCCGGTATTTGATGCTCATATTTCACCTACTGACAGTTGAGACACCGAGCTACAAATCCCATAATATCATTCTTCATTCTCCTCCACCAATAATGCTGTCTCAAATACTGATACATCTTCGCAGCACCCAGATGGATGAAATACCGCGAGCTATGGGCCTCCTCCAGATTCAACTCCCGAAGCCCATCTACATTGGTCACACATATCCGACCCTGCATCCTCAACACCCCATCATCACCAATAGTCACATCTCTGGAATCGTCTTGCTAAACTCTGTCCTTAAGGACAACCAAATGAGGATCATCATACTGGCGCTCTGTGATGCGATCAAACAAGGAAGACCGAGAAACCACACAAGCTAAGACCCGACTGGGCTCCGAAATATCCAACCTTACGAACCAATTGGCCAAGGCCTGAACATCAACTGTAAGAGGTCTCTCCCTAACAGGAATATATGCCAAACTGCCCATATTCACTGCCTTCCTACTCAAAGCATCGGCTACTACATTGGCCTTCCCCGGATGGTACACGGTAGTGATATCATAGTCTTTTAGCAGCTCCAACCATCTCCGCTGCCTTAAATTGAGATCCTTCTACTTGAACAAGTGTTGGAGGCTACGATGATCAGTAAACACCTCACAAAACACAACATACAGATAATGCCTCCATATCTTCAACGCGTGAACAATGGAAGCTAACTCCAAATCATGAACATGGTAGTTCTTCTCATGGGGCTTCAACTGACGAGAAGCATAAGCAATCACCCTACCCTCCTGCATCAACACACACCCAATACCAACTCTCGAAGCATCATAATACACTGTAAATGAACCTGAAGCTGATGGTTAAACTAACACTGGAGTTGTGGTCAAGGCAGTCTTGAGCTTCTTAAAGCTCACCTCACACTTATCCAACACCTGAATGGAGCACCCTTTTAAGTCAATTTGGTAAAGGGTGATGCAATAGATGAAAATCCCTGAACGAACCGACGGTAATAACCCGCCAAACCAAGAAAACTTCGAATCTCTATGGCTGAGACAACTCTGGACCACCTCTATCTTCTTTGTATCAACCTGAATGCCCTCGCTGGACACTACGTGCCCCAAGAAAGTCACTAAACTAAGCCAAAACACACACTTGGAGAACTTTGCATAAAGCTTCTCCTTACTCAATCGCTGCAATACCACTCTCAAATTCTCCGCATGCTCCTCCTAACTACGTGAGTATACTAGAATATCATCAATGAATACAATGACAAATGAGTCGCGATAAGGCCAAAACACACTGTTCATCAAATGCATGAACGCTGCTGGGGCATTGGTCAGCCCAAAAGACATCAGAAGGAACTCATAATGACTATATCAGGTCCTGAAAGCTGTCTTATGAATATCTGAGTCCCCGATCTTCAACTAGTGATACCCTGACCAGAGATCAATCTTGGAGAACACCCTCGCTCCCTGATGCTGGTCAAACAAATCATCAATACGAGGCAAAGGATACCTTTTCTTGATTGTGACCTTGTTCAACTGCCTATAATCAATGCACATCCTTATAGTTCCATCCTTCTCCTTCACGGATAGAACAGGCGCACCCCATGGCAACACACTAGGCCAAATAAACCCCTTATCAAGGAGTTCCTGAAACAGCTCCTTCAACTCCGCTAGTACCATACGATATGGTAAAATAAAAATGGGCTGAGCGCCCGACACCAAATCGATACCAAAGTCAATATCCCTATCTGGTGGCATGCTCGATAGGTCTGTAGGAAACACATCCGGAAAGTCCCTCACTAATGAGACTGAATCAATGGTAGGAGTCTATGCACTGACATCCCTCACAAAATCCAAGTAAGAAAGACAACCCTTCCCAATCATCCGCTGGGCCTTCAGAAATAAAATCACCTTACTAGGAACAAAATCAGTCGAACCCCGCCACTCAATCCGTGGCACACCCGGCATAGCTAACATCACAGTCTTAGCATGACAGTCCAAAATAGCACGACACAGAGATAACCAATTCATGCCCAATATCATATCAAAATTGACCATACAAAGCAATAGAAGATACACTCATGTCTCCAAACCCCCAATATTTACCACACGCGATCGATATATGCGGTCCACAATAATAGTGTCGCCCACCGAAGTAGATACACGAATAGATGAAACAAGAGACTCACGGGGAATATCCAAATGACGAGCAAAATATGATGACATATATGAAAAAGTGGAACCCGAATCAAATAACACAGAGGCATCTCTGTAGAAAATTGAGACAATACATGTGATCATAACATCTAAAGCAATAACATCAGGTCTAGCTGGGATTGCATAGAAACATTCCTGACCACTACCTGATCGAACTCCCCCTCTAGGGCGACCCCTAGTTGACTGTCCTCCACCCTTGCTGGTTGGGTAGATGGTGAAGTAATTGGTGCTGAAGTCGATGGATGACTCTTTTGTTGAGACGAACCCCCAAGTTGACGAGGACACTGTCTTCACATATGCCCCAACTCTCCACACTCATAACAACCCCTGGTGTTGGAGACGGGGACTAAAGGGAACCCCTAGCAGCGGGATGACTAGTAGAAGAACCTGACATGGAAGAGCACTGAACTAATAGAGCACAGGACGAACTCTGTGCTGGAAGGGCACTAAGTGATAAATGGCACTGATGAGAACTGTGAGAACCATGGCCCAATGATGCCCCACAATAACCTACGCGAGCTGACTGAGCATGCCTGAATGGACGACCTCTGCCGTGTTGAAAATGACCCTCATGAGGAGTACCACTAAATCCTCCTTGACCACGAGGCCTCTTAGCCTCCCTCTCAACCCTCTTCTGACCACGAACCATCTCAATATATCGAGCTATGTCAACAACCTCATCAAAGGAAGCACCAGATACCCTCTCTCTGGTCATGAGCAACCAAAACTGAAAACCGAGGCCATTTATAAACCTCCTGATTCTCTCTCGATCTGTGAGAACCAACCAGACCGCATGACAAGCCTACTCGGAGAACCGCATCTCATACTGTGTAATAGACCTATCGCCTTGATGAAGCTGCTTGAACTGCCTGCGCAGCTCCTCTCGGTGAGACTCAAGTACAAACTTCTCCAGGAAGAGAACACAGAACTACTGCCCAGAAAGGGGCATTGAGCCAACCGGCCTACACCTCTCGTAAGCCTCCTACCAACTTAGTGTAGTCCCAGAGAACTGGAAAGTAGTGAATGAGACCCCACTAGTATCCGGAATAACTGTGGTCTGAAGCATCCTCTAACACTTATCCAAGAAACTGTGTGCATCCTCACCCTTGGCACCACTAAATGACGGAAGCTGAAGTCTACCAAACCTCTCCAATCTGCGTTGCTCGTCCTCTGGCATAACATGAGCTACATAGTCCTGATCAGCTATAATCGGTTGGGATGGAAGTTCCCCGGTGTCTGAAGTTCCTCCACGACCTGCTCAGGTGTGCGAGCGGCGGGAGTCTGAGTGTTACCCCCGGCCTGAGAAGTAGCTGCTGTTGTAGTAACTGAGACTGCCTGAGCCAAGCCAGTGCACACTGATAGAATCTGGGCCAGGGCCTCCTAAAGGCCTAGGATGACAATAGGCTCAACCGGTGCCTGAGCTGGTACTGCAGGAGCGTCCACAACTGGGACATGATCCTAAATTGGGATGGCTGGTGGATTTGTAGGTGCTGCCCTAGCTGCTGTGCGGGCTACACCTTTGCCCCTACCATGGCCTCGATCGCGTCCTCGACCTCTAGTGGCCTCAACTGGTGGTACTAGTGATTTTTCATCCTAACCAGTAGCACGTGTTCTCACCATCTGTGAGAGAATAGAATAACATATGTTTAGTTATCAGAATCAACAGATTCACACGTCAAGAATTCAAGAATGTGAAGTTTTTCCTAAAGGTTCTACAGCCTTCCGAGGATAAGTACAAACGTCTCCGTACTGATCTGCGAGACTCTATCAAACCTCCTCATGACTCGTGAGACCTATATAATCTAGGCTCTAATACCAACTTGTCACGACCCTAAAACTGACCCGGTCATGATAGCGCCTATTGTGAAACTAGGCCAGGCGACACAAATCCCAAATCATACCATTATTCCTTAAAAAGGCATTTTAAGCCATTAAGTAACAAAATGCCATAATATAAGTCTAAATAAACAGTGCGGAAGAAAATAACACAAGCCCGACATCGGGGGTGTCACAAGTCACGAGAAACTACATGATCTATCTAAGTACAAGAAAAACTATCATAGTCCGAAAATAAAATACTAGAAAGAGTCTGAGTAAGGTAAGAAGGAGAAGTGCAGGGCTGCGAATGCCAAGCAGCTACCTTGCCAACTCCGAAGACCTGCTGGAAAGACGATCAATGCTCACTATCGCGACCCGCAACTCCTGGATCTGCACACAAGGTGCAAGGAGTAATGTGAGTACGCCAACTCAGTAAGTAATAAAAGTAAATGAAAGCTGAGTAATAAGAAAATAGATAATTCCACGTCAAAGTACTACAGAAATTACAGTACATTTCCAAAACAGTAGAGAACTCAATTATCTCGTAAAACAAACTTAGTTTCAGTAAAACCTTTTCTTTTAAAAATATCTTTCAATAGTTTCAAACAAGTGATGAAACAGTGAGTAAATATGGTATAAATGTAACCAGCTCCTCGGGCAAGACATGTACCATAAACCACCCCTCAGGCAAACTATCAACAGAACTAGCCCCTCGGGCTACCTTACAATCACTTGTAATCAGCCCCTCAGGTAACAACATGAATCAACAACAGCCCATTGGGCAAAATCACATCACTCACACTGGGTACACGCGCTCACTAGGGGGTGTTCAGACTCCAGAGGGGCTCCTACAACCCAAGCTCTATCACAAGCCATCTCGTGGCATAATAAATCAGGCCCTCAGCCTCTCATATATCACAATCAATACAAGATGCTACGGCGTAAAGCCCGATCCCATGATATTTTTACAACACCGGCCCTCAGCCTCACTCAGTCAAAAATCTCTCAAGCTACTCGGGCTAATAGTAAAACAGGGTGCTTAGCACAAAATATCATTTATCGAATCAAAAACAGGGTAAACAAAACCGAGTAAACAAAACCAAGTTATGATATCAATAAAACACAACATGATTGAGTATATATATTAAGTTAAAATAGTGAGGAAGAGTAGTAAAAAGCCCCTAAGGGTCCAAACAATTGGCACGAAGCCCAAATATGGCATTCAGCCCACAACATAGTAATACTTTCCAAAACACAATAGTATCAAATAGTTTTCAATCAAATACGCGACTTAATAGCCGTACAGGATGGACCAAGTCACAATCCCCAATGGTGCACGCCCCCACGCTCGTCATCCAAATGCTCCGAATCTAACCAAAATCAGTATATTATCATCAATATACGCTAAAGGAACAAAGCCCAAGCGAATATAATCAAATTAACTCAAAAATCCTGAAATTAGCTCAAACCCGATCCCCGGATCTACGTCTCGAAATCCGATAAAATCACAAAACTAGAAAACCCATTCGTTCACGAGTCTACCCGTATCAAATTCACCAAAATCCGACATCAAATGGCCATCCAAATTCCCAAAATCAACTCTCCAAATCCTCTTCCATTTTTCCGAATTTTTAACCCAAATTCCCAAATTAAATGATAAGAATCAAGACATAATCATGGGATTTAACCAAATTTAAGTGATGAACACTTACCCCATTCAATTCTCTGAAAATCCCCTCCAAAATCGCCTTCTCTCGAGCTCTCTACTGAATTTTTAAATTATGGACCAAAACCCTCATTTTTAACTTAAACATTCTGCCCAGGTGTTTTTTTCTCCGCGAACGCAGTAGCTCCCTCATGTTCCCGAAGAACAAGTTGCCTCAGACCCAATTCCCTTATTCGCGAACACGAGGGCCCACTCGCAAACGCGAAGACCGCTCAGCTCGACCCTACGTGAACGCCCTCGTGAACGCGTAGCCTTAAACTCATACACCTTTGCGAACACGGGACATACATTGCGAACGTGAAGAACAACTCGGTTTCCCCTCTCATTAACCCTTCGCGAACACGAAGAAGGAATTCTCTGCAACAAAATACCAGAAATCTGCCAATTTCAAAAGCCAAGAATTGATCCGTTAACCATCCGAAACTCACCCGAGGCTCTCGTGACCTCAACCAAACATGCCAACACATACCATAACATCATTCAAACTTGTTCCAACCTTCGGAACATTCAAAACAATATCAAATCACCATCGGATTCAAGCCTAAGGATTTTCAAACTTCCGAATTTCACAAACGATGCAAAAACCTATCAAACCTCATCCGAATTACCTGAAATTTTGTACACACGTCACAAATGACACAACAGACCTACTTTAATTTCCGGAATTCTAATCCGACCCTGATATCAATATTTCCACTGCCAACCAAAAAATGCCAAAATTTCAATTTCGCTATTTCAAGCCTAATTCTACCACGGACCTCCAAAATACATTCTGATAACGTTGCTAAGTCCAAAATCACCTAACGACGCTATTCGAACCATCAAAATTTACATCCGAGACCTTCTATCCATTAGTCAACATCGAATTGACTTTTCCAACTTAAGCTTACTCAAAAAAGACTAAGTGTCTCATTCCTCTACAAAACCACTCCGAACCGAAATCAACCAACATATGCGATGAAATACAGCTGAACAACACATAAAGAAGCATAAATGGGAGAAACAGAGCAGTAACTTATAAAACGACCGGCCAGGTCGTTACAATGGCAATCTTGATGCTTATGCCATTGAATTGAAGTTTTGTGTTAGTTTTAACCGGTATGATTTATGTTGTCCTTGATTCAATGCATAAATAATATGCGTACCAATAACTTAGTATAGATATGTGTTTAAAAATATGGTAACTGCATTATATAAAGTGCAGTGATCAAATAGCTCTTATAGGTAATTCATTTCTGCTTTAATTGTTATAATAAGAGATTGTGTGTGTTCCTAGCATTCTACTTTGGATTGTGTGTGGATATCTTAGGCTACAGTATGGTTTGTAATTCATTTGCTACTTCTATACATATATATATATATATATATATATATATATATGTATGTATGTATGTATATTAAACAAGCATATAAATGTTCAAAGTTTTCAAGCATGCTTTGCCAAGGAAAATTTATTATTTAAGTAATACTAACGATTTCTATGCTCTTTTTAAATGTTTTGCAGGGAAATGGACAGAGGGCGAGGCTGAGTGATGTAAATTCTGGAGCATGTCTTGAGTGCTAGAATAGAGTCGTTGATGCATATGGTTTAGTGTTATGCAAGTTTAATTGGACCTAACAGGGTGTAATACTTTGAGTGTTTCTTCTCTTTACCAATGCACGTTTCCTCATTCAACTTATTTAATTAAGTAAAAAATAAAAGGTATCAATATATTTCATATTTCATGAACCAATATATCGGGTTCGGGCTTAGCCCAGGCAACACACATCTAGTATATATATGTGTGTGTATGTATATATATGTATGTGTATATATGTATACGAAGATGTAACCAATATATAACTATCAACACTTAGCTTTAAACAAAAAAAAAAGGTGTTATATGTAACACTGTTTCTTTCTTTTTTTTCCACAACATTTTGATTCTTCAAAGTTAGAATTGTGTATACCACAAAAGGATGTGGTGCATCAGATGAGGTTGCTCCTCCCTTAATCAGAGGTTTCGAGTTCGAGCCCTGGGTATGGTAAAATCCTTAGTAGGGAGTGCTTCCCCTCAAATGGGGTACTATCCGGCGTAAATTCGAATATAGTCGAGCTTCAATACAAATATCGGACACCCAGTGAGAAACAAAATAAAAAAAGAATTATGTATTACTTTGGTTTCGGACTCGTCAATAATACCATTCTATGAGCTATATTACAGTTTATTCTTTATTAGTTAATCAATTCCTCATGTTTGGTGGAAATTCTGCAATTGTCATCATGTCAAGCAATGGCTGTGAGCTATGCATATAATGTGATGCAAATCCTTGAACATAAGATTATATTCGGCTACTAATTGTTTTTTTAAAAAGTTTTAAGTGAATTATGAGATCTATTTCCGTTATCTATATTGTGATTTTTTTTGTTTATCAACATATGCGAAGAACGTCGCAAAAGTGATGATATTGGGGTACATGCATTGAAAAACTATCGGAAGAAGATTTATTTATTGGTTTATTCATAAAAAAATGATTGGGTAGTCGACAATTCTGGCTCGACTACTTCTTCGTCAGGATTGAGATTGTGGTGTCTGGCGTTCCCGGCTTCCCGGAGACCTGGAACCCTACACTTAAGTGTTTGTGTTGTGTTTCTTCTTTTCTTTTAAACTCTTTTTGTTGTGGGCTGATCAAATGACCCTTCTCGGGTTCAAGCTTTATGCATGGAAAATTCTTAGTACAGAGCGCTTCTCCCTGAATGGGGTCCTATAGACACGAATTCGAATATAATTGGGCTCCAATACGAATAGCGAATTTCGGATGGAATACACAAAAAATCAAAAGAAGATGCAGGGCAACAATCATCTTTGTTGCTAAATGCTTCCATAAGTCACAATAACATGTCACGACCCGGATTTCCCACCCTCAGGAGTCGTGATGGCGCCTACTCTTGAGAGCTAGGCAAGCCAACCCTTAACTACCTTTTCATTAACAATTTACTTTTTTTTAACAATTTCCAAACAATATTGCGATAACAGCGGAATTAAATAAATAAGCGGAAGACTTAAATTAAATAAACTGAATGAAAATGCGGAAATCAACATATGCCTCTACCCAAGAACTGATGTCACATTACTCACGAACTATTAAGAGTACTAAATACAACCGTTTGAAAGAAATACAAAATTGTTTGTATCGAATACATGAGATAACATAATGAAATATAAGATAGAGGAGACGCCGGGCTTGCGGACGCCTGCAAGGCTACCTCGGTGTCTCGGTGGACTGAAGGCTAACACCCGCGCTACTGCTGCTGTCCGAAACCTCGATATGTGAAAAAGAGCACAGAGTGTAGTATCAGCACAACCGACCCCATGTGCTGGTAAGTGCCCAGCCTAACCCCGGCGAAGTAGTGACGAGGCTAGGACCAGACTGCCAAATAAACCTATGCAGTACAAATATATATATAAAGAAATACAGGAAATAACCAGACAATGTGGGAAGGGGAAACATGCTGTGGGGAGGTAATAGTTTCAGATAGAATACCTCAATAGAAGAGAGAAACAACAAGGCTAGAATGTCAGCAAGAATCAGGAATCAACAAATTGCACGACATCACCCTTCTTGCTTTTACTCTCGTTCTCACCCAACAATATTTACAATAAAGATGTGCACGACATCACCCTTCGTGCTTTTACTCTCGTTCTCACCAAATCAATCATATCATAATAATGTGCACGACATCACCCTTCGTGCTTTTACTCTCTTTCCTCATAATATAGTCAATGAATATCGGTACGGAATGGCACATCGTACGACACGACATCACCCTTCGTGCTTTACACTCTTTTCTCACAATAGCAAATAATGCATGACATCACCCTTCGTGCTTTAACACTCTTCCTCACCCAAATAACAATCACAAATAATGGGGCAAGGGAGTAGACAAATAATAGTAGAAATCCCGGCAAGGGAATACAATTAAAAATCTAAGTCCCAACAAGGGAACAATATCAATAAATCTCAACATCCCGACAAGGGAGATATCAACAAAGGAACAAACATCCCGGCAAGGGAATAATTCAATAACTCTTTCTCTTTCTTTCACTTCTTACTTTGTAATTCACTTTACCACTTGAGCCAATGCTCCAAAGGGTTCAAATATCTCATATACTTTCACAAATCATATCATAACTCGATCCAATGCTCCTTGAAGTTCAAAGATCACAATTTCTTTCGCATGCTCTTTACAACACATAGAAATCATCATTTAGGCATGAAAGATACAAAAAAATCAGAATATCCACAATATAAAGACTCACGATCATGCTAGACACCAACGTATAGATACTCGTCACCATGCTTATACGTCGTACTCGACAATTAGCACGTAGCAAATAAGACTCAACTCCTATTCCCTCAAGCTAAGGTTAGACCAAACAATTACCTCAAACTTCCACGGCCAAGTCAATCCTCAATTACCGCTTTCCCTCTCGAATTTGGCTCCAAATCGATTATATGTATACAATAATGACTTCAATACATCAAAAATTGCTAAACAATAACCCAATGCCTAATTATAGCTTTATAAGCATTCTTCCCAAAATCCCAAAAATCGACCACGGGGCCACTTGGTCAAAACACGATGTTCGGACTAAAATCAAATCACCCATTCACCCACGAGCCTGAATATATAATTTGTCTTCAAATTCGACCCCCAAACGAGGTCTAAATCAAGAAAAATAAAAAATCCCTAACTCTACCCAATTCCCTAATTTCTACCCTTAATTACATGTTTTTTAGGCCTAGAATTTCAATAGATGTTGATGAAAAATGAAGGAAACGAGTTAAAGATTACTAACCCACAAGGTTTTGGTGAAGGATTGCTTCAATGGTCGCCTAAGAGCTTGGAGAGGAAAGGTTTTTGTGAAAACTTAGTGAAATCCCGTAATGGTTCTGTTTTGGAGTTTTAAAAATAACTGGGCAAAATTGCCCTTCGCGTTCGCGATGGTCCAGGTCTGAAGACCTTCGCGTTCGCGGCACAGCGGCTCGCGTTCGCGGAGAGTTATATCCTTAAGCCTCGCGTTCACGTCCTTAAGCCGTGTTCGCATAAGTTAAAACTGGAGACCCATACCCCTGTACCCTACGCGTTCGCGAATGTAGGGCCGCGTTCGCGAAGGGTTTTCCCCCCCTTAGCTTCGCATTTGCGTCCCAAATCTCGCGTTCGCGATGAAGAAACTGGGCTCCTGGGAAACTTTCCTAACGCGTTCGCGAGTGTGCCCACACGAACGTGAAGAACAAATTCCCTGGGAACTGAACAACAGAAACCTGCAATTTCCATAAGTCCAAAACCACTCCGAAACACCTCCGAAATACTCCCGAGCCCTTGGGGCTCCTAACCAAACACATGCACTAACTCAACAACATCCCACGAACTTAACCGTGCGATCAAATCGCCTAAATAACATCATTAACAATGAATCAAACCTCAAAAATCAAGAATTTTCCAAAACTTCATCAAGTTTTAAATTTAGAACTTTAAGTCCGAAACACGTCAAACAACGTCCGATTTTAACCAAACTTTACAGAAACGTCTTAAATCATATATAAGACCTGTAGCGGGCACCGAAATCAAAATACGGGCCCGATACCAATACGTTTTAATCAAATATCATTTCAATTTTTTTCTTAACAATTTTAGAAAAATAATTTCCTTTAAAAATTCATTTCTCGGGCTCGGGACCTCGGAATTCAATTCTGGGCATACGCCCGAGTCCCATATTTTCCTATAGACCCTTCGGGACCGTCAAATCACAGGTCCGGGTCCGTTTGCCCAAAATGTTGACCAAAGTCAAATTTATTCATTTTAACATCAAAACTTAGCATTTTTCACAAAATTTCACATTTAAGCTTTCCGGCTACGCGCCCGGACTACGCACGCAAATTGAAGCAACTCTAAATGAGGGTTTTAAGGCCTCAGAAGAATAAAATGGATAAGAAAATAGGTGATGAACCTTTGGGTTGTCACATTCTTCACCTCTAAAACAAGCATTCGTCCTCGAACGGGCAGAAGAAGGAAGTACCTGAGTCGGGAAACAGATGAGGATAACGGCTCCGCATATCGGACTCGGACTCCCAGGTCGATGCCTTAGGAGGCTGACCTCTCCACTGAACACGAACAGAAGGGAAACCCTTAGATCTCAACTGACGAACCTGCCGGTCTAGAATAGCTACCGGCTCCTCCTCATAGGACAAGTCCTTGTCCAACTGAACAGTGCTGAAATCTAACACGTGGGATGCATCGACGTGATATTTTTGGAGCATGGACACATGAAAAACTGGATGCACGACCGATAAGCTAGGCGGCAATGCAAGTCTATAAGCCACCTCCCCCACTCGATCAAGAATCTCAAATGGACAAATGAACCTAGGTCTAAGCTTGCCCTTCTTCCCAAATCTCATCACGCCCTTCATAGGTGACACTCGGAGCAATACTCGCTCACCAACCACGAAAGCCACATCTCGAACCTTACGATCTGCATAGCTCTTTTTCCTGGACTGAGCTGTACGAAGCCTATCCTGAATGATCCTGACCTTGTCCAAGGCCTCCTGAACCAGATTTGTACCCAACAACCGAGCCTCTCCTGGTTCAAACCATCCAACCGGATATCGACACCGCCTGCCATATAAAGTCTCATAAGGAGCCATCTGGATACTCAACTAGTAGCAATTATTGTAGGCAAACTCTGCTAAAGGCAAAAACTGATCCCATGAACCTCCAAAGTCAATAACACAAGCTCGGAGCATATCTTCTAATATCTAAATAGTCCGTCCGGACTGCTCGTCCGTCTGAGGATGAAATGCAATACTCAACTCCACCTAGGTGCCTAACTCTCGCTGAACTGCTCTCCAGAAACGCGAGGTGAACTGCGTACCTCGGTCCAAAATGATGGATACCGGCACACCATGAAGGCGAACAATCTCCCGGATATAAATTTCAGCTAACCTCTTGGATGAATATGAGATTGACACAGGAATAAAATGCGCTAACTTGGTAAGCCTATCAACAATGACCCAAACTGCGTCGAACTTCCTCCGAGTCAGTGGTAGTTCAGTAACGAAGTTCATATCCCACTTCCACTCGGGAAGCTTAATCCTCTAAAACAATCCATCAGGCCTCTGAAGCTCATACTTAACCTGTTGACAATTCAAACACCGAGCCACATATGCAACAATATCCTTCTTCATTCTATGCCACCAATAATGCTGCCGCAAATCCTGATACATCTTCGCGGCTTCCGGATGAATAGAATACCGGGAACTATGGGCATCCTCTAAATGTTTAAGGAAATTTGAAATGAAATTTGAATAGAAAGCGATGGTATCGGACCCGTATTTTGGTTCCGACGCCCAGTACAGGTCTTATATATGGTTTAAGTCATTCCTGTAAAATTTGGTTGAAAACGGACGTCGTTTGACGTGTTTCAGACTTGAAATTCTAAATTTGAAACTTGATGAAGTTTGAGAAAAAGTTCTTGATTTTGAGGTTTGATTCATTGTTTTTGAGGTTATTTTGGTGATTTGATCGCACAGATAAGTTCGTAAGATGTTGTTAAGTTAGTACACATGTTTGGTTAGGAGCCCCGAGGACTCGGGTGTGTTTCGGATATGTTTCAGAAGGTTTGGACTTATAAAAATGTTGTAGGTTTTCCCAGTTCTGGTATTCTGATATTTCCTCCTTCGCGTTCGCGGGAGGACCCTCGCAAACGCGATGTGTAAAATGTGCTGAAGGAACTTCCTTCAACGCGAACACGTAGACCAGGTCGCGAACGCGTGGCAGCGGGGGGATATACTTCGCGAACGTGTTCCTGGTCACACGAACGCGAAGGCCAAGTGGCCTGGGTAGGGGGAGGGGTAGATACCTTACGCGACCTCCAGGACTCGAACGTGAGGGCTCGAGAAGCTAAAGCTTCGCGATCGCGAGTCCCTTAACGCGAACGCGAAGGCCTAACGGCCTGACCCATCGTAAACGCGAGAGGTCTGTCGCAAACGCGTAGAATTAAATCGCCCAGTTATTTTAAGTTTCAAAAACAAAATGCATTTCTGGATTTCTCAAAATTTCACCAAACCTCTTCTTCTCCAAAGCTCTTAGGAGATCCTTGAAGCGATTCTTTACCATAATCTATTGGGTTAGTAATCTTTAACTTATTTTCTTCCATTTTCATCAACATCTATTGAATTTCTAGGCCTAAAATATGTGATTAAGGGTAGAAAAATTGGGATTTGGGTAGAGTTAGGGCATTTAATTAATTGTGATTTAGACCTCGTTTGGGGTTGAATTCTAAAAATAATTATATATTTGGGCTCGTGGGTGATTTGATTTTGGTCCGAACCTCGTATTTTGACCAAACGGACCCGAGGTCGATTTTTGGATTTTTGGAAAGAATGATTGGAAAACTGTAATTAGGCATTGGATTCGAATTTTTAGCATTTATTGATGTTATGAAGTCATTCATGTATAGATTCAATCGATTTGGAGCCAAATTCGAGAGGAAAAGCGGTAATTGAGGATTGAGTTGGCCGTGGAAGTTTGAGGTAAGTGTTCGGTCTAACCTTAGCTTGAAGGATTTGGAGTTGATTCATATTTGATATGTGTTTCTTGTTGAGTACGATGTATAGGCATGGAGACGAGTATCTATACGTTGGTGTCAAGCATGACTGTGAGACTTAAATTGATACTTGTTGAATTCTTGATTAATGCTATGGTTGCAATAATGAGTAAATTCGTGGTATTGAACAAAGGCTTAATTTATATTCGTGGAAGTAACTTATGAGCTAGAAATGGTGATAGTAGAGATGATTAGGAGTTGAGTTGAGATTGGTTATAGCTGATTCTCCCTTGCCGGGACGTATATACTTGTACTGTTGAGTTCCCTTGTAGGGATAGTGTAACTTATGGTAAATCCCTTGTCGGGATTGTTGTTATGATTACTGTAAGCTGTATATTTAGAACGGGTTGCGCGCCGCAATATTTTTATTAATATATACATATATGGATCGGGTTACACGCCGCAACAGGTATTATATTGGATCGGGTTGCACGCCGCAATAGATAATATATTGGATCGGGTTGCACGCCGCAACAATTAATTGTATCGGGTTGCATGCCGCAACATGTATTATATTGGATCGGATTGCATGTAGCAACAGATAATATATTGGATCGGGTTGCACGCCGCAATAAATTATATATATATATATATATATGGATCGGGTTGCACGCCACAATAGTGTTAAATGATAAAGGATCGGGTTACGCGCCGCAACAGTAGTATTATTACATTATTTTAGATACTGTACTGTTCTTTCATATTTATTTAGTTTCTACTAGGTTGAGTTGTTTCCCCGAAGCATGTACCCCTTTCCTTTTAACTGCTTATTACTTGTTTACTTTTCCGCCATGTATTATAAAACTGCACAGGTTTATCTAGAGTCTGGTTCTAGCCTCGTCACTACCTCGCCGGGGTTAGGCCAGACACTTACCAGCACATGGGGTCGGTTGTGCTGATGCTACACTCTGCACTTATGTGCAAATATCAGAGCAGCATTTGGTGCGCAACAGTAGTTCGGGAGCCATCCTTCAGTCCACCGAGACATCGAGGTAGCCTTGCAGACGTCCGCTGGCCCAGCATCTCCTCTGTCTTATTTTATATTCTGTTATCTCATGTATTCGAGACAAATAACTTTACTTTTCCTTCAAACTGATGTATGTAGTATTCGTAGTAGTCCGTGGATGTTGTGACACCATGTTCTGGGTAGAGACATGTATTGGCTTTTTAGACAATTCGGTTTTCATATCTATTTACGACGTCCGCTAAATTTTATTACCACTGTCACTTAAATGCTTATTCATTGTTAATTTAATTGTTTAAACATGAATTAAAGTGAAAGGTATTAATGGTTTCAAAGTTCATGGCTTGCCTAGCTTCCACGAGTAGTGTGCCATCACGACTCCCGAGGGTAGAAATTCCGGGTCGTGACAACTTTTCATATATTATATGATTTTTATGATAGTTATTGTAATTAGTTTTTATGAAAGTTATTGTAACGACTTGGAAGAAGCCTAGGGGCAGCCCAAGAAAAATTGTGGCCTTCAGCCAAACTTTATTAACATGCCTTAAAATTTAAAATAATTTGATACATATTTGTATTTTAAGTCTATTAATGATATGTATATATTTTGTTCTAATTGTTCTTTTCCATTTGAAAATATAAATAATCCATTTAATCTTTTTGAGGTCATTATTTAGAAATATCTTCTTTTAGTTGTATATAAAATCCAAGAATAATCTTATTTAAGTTTTGAGTAATCTTATTCATATTGACATACTTGAATTCTAATATATAAGGGAAGAAGGTAATATACACCGAGGTATTATCACTTTAAGCCCGCACCAGAAATTATTTATATTTAGTAGCCGAAAAAGTTTATAATTTGTATAATTTTTGTATATAACAAACATAATGTATATATATACAAAATATATACAAATTTTATATATTTTTTCGGCTATTATTTTTACAACGGCTATACAACGTCATTTTTCCATATACACCTATGAAGTAAAAACTCCAAAGCAGAAGAATTTCACTATTCTAATTCGTTTTGCTTGTTATCGCGCTGAAAATATGAGAAATAATGACAATAAATTTAAAATTTAATTAATGTCATTGGCCTTGTTTTCGAGGGAATAAATTAGTAAGAGAAGAAAAGAAAATACAAATTACATAACTATTTTATACTTTTTTACCTTATGATATTCAATAATTTTGAAAAAGAAAATTAATCATAAAGACAAAATAAAGAAAGGCATTGTTACACAAATAGCCGGCCAGATTCATATTTTACTTTTTCTAACCATTATACATGGATTATATATTATTTATATACAGTTATACACATATTATACATGAAATTTACTTACATTATACATCTGCCAGCTACTTTTAGTTTAAGAAATTCTTAGTAAAGGAAAACGAGCCCACAAAGAATTGGAGGCCTAGGGAAAGGTTTTATGATATACAGTCAAACCTCTCTATAACAACATCGTTTGTTCCGAAAAGTTTTGACCTTTATAGTGAATGAATGTTATACACCTATAACAACATTTGACGTTTGAATATATTTTTGATGTTATAGATAAAAATTATCCAATTTATTTTTAATATTACATATAAAGGTAAAAAAATATTTAAATTCAAATCTCAAAAAATATGAATATTTCACGAATTAAATGCTAAAGAAATCTAATACATTATTTTAAAAAATCATAACTAAACGTACAAACATTAAACTCTAAATCACACAATTAAATCTTTCAAGATTGATGGAAGAACTCCATAATTGTAGCTTGTTTTGTAGATTCCAGTCTCTTACTAGCGGTATAACGCTTGAATCGCAGAAGATTTGCATCCAAACTTTCAGCAGAAAGATATCCAATTGTTTTTCCTTGAAGGCAATCTAAGAGCTTAACAATTGAATCTTCACAAAAAAAAAAAAAAAAAGAATGATATGCTTATCTTCAAAAAGTATAGACAAATCTTTTAAGTATCTTTTGGCATTTTTCTAATGAAAAACATATCATTTAGAACTTCAAAGAAATATAATAATAATGTGCATATTTTCATGGAGCGTACTATTATCTTTAAGATATATATATTTCTATTATAAGTTTTATATTAAAGTTATAAAATATTTGATTAAAATACTTAGTATTATTATTAATAATAATCTTAGAAAATCTACATGGATGATATAGAGGAATAATTTTACAAAGAGTGTACTGTCATAAAGATGGTTGTTGTTGTTATAGGTAGAAAGCTATTATAGAGAGGTAAAATATAATATAAAAGATCGGTTCTCAGAAAACCTAGGCTTTTATAGTGAATGACTATTATATATCGACGTTGTTATAGAGAGGTCTGACTGTACACCAATACGAGAGATTTACTTTTATGATATACCTCAATTTTAAAATTACACTAATCCCAAAAATATTAGTACATGATATACCTCCAAATATTCCCATTTATTCTGAAAATATACAAAAATATTCTAATTTATAATACATTTTTCAAACCAAACATACTATAGCATTCTAATTTGGAATAAGAATTCAAATCAAACATTCACAATTTTTATAATTCAGAATATAATATTCAAATAAAACACATTATAATGCTCTAATTTGGAATACAAATTAGACATACCACAATATTCTAAAATTAAAATACACGTTATCTGATTGTAAAAACAATGTGGTAAAAAGGGTTTTAAGGCGAGCCCTGGGGTGAGGCGTAGTAAAAATATACTGGTGCGATTCGATGGGGCAAAAGTATCACGAGGTGTAAGCTCTGTTATTATGGGCGTACCCTTAGGCGCTAGACAAGTTTTCTTTTGGGGCGTAAGCCAGAAAACCTTTCCAAATTAAGATTAAAACTACTAAAAAGGTCATTGATTCAATACTAAAAACCACAAAATTCAACTTGTTATTACATCCTTAAAAGTCTTTTTTTTTTTAAAAAAAAAAAAGTACACAAAAATACTTTATTCTCACCCTTAATTTTTATTCTTTCTCTTCATGTCCTACATCGTAAAGAAAAAAATGACCAATTTGCAAACTACAAAATAAAAACATATCTTCATGATTCGCTCTGGTTCAAAGCTTCTGATTTATGTTCCTTCTTTTGTTCTTTATTTTTAAGTTATTTTGCTCTTTTAAGTTAGTTATAAATTTCTACTTGTTATGAAATAAAAGCAATTTAGTAAAACATGAACAAGAAATAAAAGCAATTTAGTAAAACATGAACAAAAAATGAAGATAGAGAGAAGGAAGAAACCTTCTTCTTCAATTGTGTGTATTTTCCTATCTATTACAAGGCCTTTATATAGGCATGAAAAGTGAAGAAAATATGTCATGGAATATGTCATAGAACATAGAAAATATGTCATTGAATATATCATTAAGCATTTGAGATGAAGTTCATGGAAGAAGAGTAGACATCCACCATAATTTTATATTTATCATAACACTCCCCCTTGGATGTCCATGGATAAGGTGCCTCGCTAAAATCTTACTAGGAAAAAAAATCCTAGTGAAGGAATGTCTCGACCCAAATTCCACTAAGCGTCGTGATGGGGCCGGACACCGCTGCCAGGCAAGCCAACCGCAAATACTTAATTAAATTC
The DNA here is from genome assembly GCF_000393655.2 of Nicotiana sylvestris. Lineage (NCBI taxonomy): Eukaryota > Viridiplantae > Streptophyta > Magnoliopsida > Solanales > Solanaceae > Nicotiana > Nicotiana sylvestris. The sequence goes on along the minus strand of NC_091057.1, from coordinate 5,811,249 downwards.
TTGTTTAAATAATTGTGAAAACTATGATTTTCCTTTAATTTGGCTAGAAAAAGATAATCTTTACAAAATAAAAAAAAATGTCTAGAAGTTGATACAGAATACCCCATAATCATCCCAGAAACCGGTGTCACAAGTACATGAACAGTTTTTAGGAAATAACGTAATACAACAACTGCCCGGAATACAAATTGGACAGAAAAGAAAATACAGTACAATACTCTGAAGGAGACTCTGCTGGCTGCGGGTGGTCTCGAGAAGTGCAGCTCACCTACGTCTCCGTATCAACCATGCCACTGCGCCCAACTAGGCCACTAGACATACATATACATGTGCAACAAAAATGCACAACAAATGTAGTATGAGTACAAAAATAACGTGTACCCAATGAGTATCCCGTCTAATCTCAAAGAAGTAGAGACGAGAGGTCGACTTCGACACTTACTAGTGGTCCAATGATAATAAAGTAAAAATGTGAGGAGATCAGGAAATTTTATAAAGCAACAATTATAATTCATAAAGACAGATAGCAGGTAAACAACTTCCCAAATAATAATGAATTTCCAAAGATTTACTTTTCATTATCTTTATCACTTTATCTCCGACCAGGAAAGGGAAATGTCAATATTTATAAATCTCAAGCAACAATACAAGCATGCGCATATCATGCCAAGGTCGTACGGCCCGATCCAACATAAAATTAAAATGTGCACTGCCGAGGGTCGAACGATGCGAACCATAGATACATCTATTACCCCGCTCGTGAATCATCCATGTGACGCAGTCAACATAAAATAAACAAACACCATGCTCGCGAATCATACATGCGACGCAGGTACACATAGAATCACATATTCAAACAGTTAATCAAGACTTCATCAGGGAACAACTATTTCCAAGGAAAATCCAATTCTCTTTTTATAATTCAAGAAAATGAAGCTCAATCTTTTAGAAATTTACTTACTAATCTTATGTGATTTAATCATTTCAAACCGTTAATAAGATTACAAATATTTCCAAGTACAACATGCTTTTGGGTCATAGACTACCCGGACAATAGCATAATAATAGCTACACACGGACTCTCGTCATCTTCTGCGTACATAGCCCCCACAAATAGGAGCACATAACCAATTAACTCACCTATGGGGAAAATTCCCTCTTACAAGGTTAGAAAGGAGACTCACCTCGCTCCGAAGCCTATATCCCAATTCAAGAACGCGCTCAAACCTCCATCTTGGAGCCGAACGATCCAAAACTACTAAAATAGGGTAAGAACTAGTCAATACATATTCAAAAATTCATATTCTAATTATTAAACCAATTTCCCTACCCTAAATGCAAGGTTCCTAAAATTCATCCCCGGGCCCACGTGCCCGGATTTCGGAATTTTTTTGAAGAAAACTGTTACCCATAACCTAAGGATCAAGAATATATGATTTTTACTCCATTCCCTAACAAATTTCGTGGTTAAATCTTCTGTTAACCAAATTCTAGATTTTTCATCTAAAGCCCTTGATTTTCCCTAATTTTCGCATGTTAATCTACCTATAATCTATGTATTTAACTTGTGATGTGTAGAAATTACTTACTTTTTTGATGATGATGGAATCCCTCCTCAAATACTCTAAAATATCGCCTAAGGCCAAGTGGGAAATGAAGGAAATGGGCTAAGTCTCGGGATAAAAGCCCTGAGTTCTAGTCGCATATGTCGCATTCGCGACGTCCGGCTCGCAAATGCAATGTCGCATTTGCGATGTAATTGTCGCAAATGCGACATTGCATTTGCGAGCCGGACGTCGCGAATGCGACATATGCGACTGCCCTGGCCTGGTCGCATTTGCGACATATGCGACATATGGATATGCGACATATCCCGACATAAGCCTACCTCACCCTGCCCAGGTCGCATTTGCGACAATATTCTTCACAAATGTGAAGGAGACAGCCTCGCAAAATCGATCCTTTGTTTGCAAATGCGTACTTTCCCCTAGAAGCCAAGGCTTGCAAATGCGAACAGAAACTCACAAATGCGAGGTCGTATTTGTGACCAATGCATTGTAATTGCGATCATACCAGTACCAGCAATCCTATTTCTTAGCAAATCACTCTGAAGCTATCCTGGATCACACCCGAGCCCTCGGGGCTCCAAACCAAACACGCGCACAAGTCTAAAAACATAACATGGACTTGCTCGAAGCCTCAAATCACATCAAAAAGCACTAAAATCAAGAATCACACTCCAATCCAAGCTTAATGAACTTTAGAATTTCAAACTTCTACATTCGATGCCGAAACCTATCAAATCACGTCTGATTGACCTCAAATTTTGCATACGAGTCATATTTTACATTACGGACCTACTCCAACTTTCAGAATCGGAATCCGACCCCGATATCAAAAAGTCCATTTCCGATCAAACTTCTCAAAAACCATCAAATTTCTATCTTTAGCCAAATGACTCCAAAATGACCTAAGCACCTCCGAATTCACTTCCGATTGCGCTCCCAATACCAGAATCACCATAAGGAGCTATTCCCAGACTTGGAATCCCAAACGGACATTGATAACATAGAAATTCACTTCAACCCAAACTTATGATATTCTTCCAAAATGCTAATTTCCACAATAGGCGCCGAAACGCTCCCGGGTCTTCCAAAACCCGATCCGGACATACACCCAAGTCCAAAATCATCATACAAACCTGTTGGAACCTTCGAATCCTGAATCTGAAGTTGTTTACTCAAAAATTCAATCTTAGTCCATTCTTTAAACTTAAAGCTCCCGAAATGAGAATTCTCTTTCCAAATAAACACTGAACTTCCCGGAATTCAATTACTACTGTGCGCAAAAGTCATAATACCTGAAGTGAAGCTGCTCATGACCTCAAATTGCTGAATGACGCGCAACTACCGGTCGAGTCGTTACATTCTCTCCCACTTAAACATATGTTCGTCCTCGAACGTGCTAAGAACTGCACTGAAGTTGTCCGAAATCACTGTTTAACACCTCGAGCACCTACCCGTGCTACCACAACTCAGCTGGGCACCCTAGCTCAATCAATCTGAAGATACCCTTTTTCACTGAGGCAAATAAGTCTTAGAGCCCAATTCTAACATCCGGAATTCTCTGCCAGACCTGTTCCAACATATACTCACCGAATCAATAACTCTACACAACACCAAAACATGACTGCATACCTTGGCTGAATTCACACCTTGTACCACTTTACTCACAGGACCACAATAACATTCTCTGATCAATTTAGTCAAAATTCCATGAATCTGATGCTCCCATTGCACCTCATGACATACATAGTTCTTGCTCTAACTCTTACAATACCGCCACGGCGGGAGAGATGTGTAGAAATTCATAACTAACTATCGAATCAAAAATTCATTGGGTCTGCACTCCTGGCAGGAACTATCACCTTATTCTGAACCAAATAATGGTCTTCGCTCCTTAATATACTTCATATAATCAGATTGCAATGATCCTAAATCCACGAGCTCGTCTCACCTAGTAAGAACTGCTCAGGCAATAAGCCACCCCGGACATGATCAAAAAGTCTCATATGCTATCCCAATGTGCCAATAGGCTACCAATTCGAAGACGATACATAAATGAAACGAAATCTGAAAAGGAAATCCAATTACCCCGCTCGCGAATCATACATGCGACCCGGTCAACATAATTGAACAGACACCCCACTCACGAATCATACATGCGACACGGGAACACATCTAATATGAGTTTCCCTCAGAAAAATAGGAAACAAAACACATAAAATAGATATAGGGAACTATACTCAACATCACACTGTTGCGGCGTGCAACCCGATCCAAATAACATACCCATGGCGGCGTGCCACCCGATCCACACATAAAATTCACATAAGGATATATATATCGATCTAAATTACTCATCACAAAAAAATACTGAATATCGGTCACAAGCACGCTAACTGCATAATACCATCCCTGAGGAGACATATGGTGCCATAGGCTACAAAACTCAAGCACAACTGAGGTGCGATATACGATCTAAATCTCGAGAGCGATCCTGCTCATATAACATCATCTCTACGCGGAACCTCAACACATAATAAATTCACCAAGCCATCTCAGAACTAATACGTTGCAATATATCATTACATGAAATAGATGACGATGAAATAGTACCCCAACCACTTGTCTAAAGGAGCGCATTGCTGAAATGAACACATCTGGCCTGATATAGAGCCCATATTCACATTTAGATCCACCCACAGACCTTAGGCTGATACTGATCACACTGAACTGGGCTAATAACATTTCAAAGGTCCATAATAACTCCCTTTTTCTCATAACACACGAGAACTACCATCATAACCGAGGCAATCCTCCATGGTCCACAACCCAATAAGTCGAGTGCCCTTTAGGCATAAACTCTCAAATTAGTGATATTACCACGATATTCATACTTGATTTAAATCTTCAATCAATCAAGTGACTACATGTCACACTTATACAATCTTCCCATGAGATACGCTCCCACGACCTTCCGCACTAGATAACGAGTCTGCACATCTATACCACCGGTCACACTAATGTTGTAGAGCATATCAAGAATCCGTAACCAAGATGTAAGGCCTTCTACACAAAATGCCGATCTTAGGTGACGCTGAAGACAATAACAGCTTAATCCAAATATCCAAATCCCCTTCTTGCTCATCTGAGCTCGTGACATCCTCGTCAAACACGGAACCGCAACCTTGATCCTTACTTTCAAATTTCATACCGCTCACTGCACCTAACAAGCCAATATTCGATAGCACAAGAATTTCATCATAACTCCTGAACACATTCGCATCTTGAATTGATACACCCATTCTGATAATTCCTCTACGAATCTGAAGTCTTTTTCTCATTTTCCTCCCAATGCTACACTGCAAGTTGAAAATATCATAGAACATTCCGAGCCACTTGTCATAATCTTCCACAAAATCTCAATTTTTAACCATACTTATGGACTCGAAATCCTTAGGCACCACACTTTAACCTTTGAATCCACTAGGACCGTTATCCACATAAACACCCATCTCCACAAAGCACACGACTGAATCACTTCCATTGTAAATCACTTCTGTATAAAGCATAAATCTCGAATCTTCCCAAAGCCCGGACATGAGCCAATAAGGCCAACTATAGCATACCTTTAACAATTCCTTCACTCAAATTACTACTTATGTTCTTTCCCTTAGCTGAAATAACTCACCAATATGTTGGTAATCCTAAACCTTACAAATAGATGACCATGCAACCCAACCATAGGCGGTGGGACTCTCCCACTTAGCTTGGAGCCACTATTACACATCTCTGAAACCCACCAAGATTCTTTATTTCTTATTGATATGACCTTACAAAATTATACCGCCAGATTCCTTGAAATCCTTCAATTAGCATTTCATGAACACTCTGAGTCTCTATCAACATCCACATATTCCACCCCTTACCGGATAGCCAATAAAATCCTTAGCAGAAGCTTCGCCAACCACGCGACCGCTGACCTGCTCACAGGAAATAACCCACTTGACTCCATGCTCATTCACTAGCTGCACAATTCCATGCACTCCTCGAGGACATCAACTAAATATGCGACAATATTTTCCTATCCATAGTCATGTTGTATCCTTCATCATATCAAGCAACTCCTTTCCGTCATCTCCAACCCCTAGCCACATAATAGCTAATACTTCAAATTAAATTAGTAGACCCTATCATCGTCCACTAGAACTCCTAAATCACTCCAGACTTTCCTCAAGGATGTAATTATCCTGCTACTGAATCCATATACTACTTTGCTACTTTCCGACTTTGGTCGAACCCTCTTCTTTAAGCAACTATTTGACTTTTGCTCCTTACAACTAGTTCCTTGGAAATTTAACCATCGCATAACACTTCCCACCCGTCCTTCTTCTTCCCTTGATGCCCAGTTGTTGCCTTGATTTGAACCTTATTTCTGCAGCATTTGAATCAATAGATCGCCGCTGACTTTAAATCTCCCCGAAGAACATCTTTCTCGGGCCATCACCACTAAAATCACCATTTCGATCCTGAACCACCGCACACCGTGATCTCTGGCAGTCGCTTTTCCAATACTATTTCACAATATCCATCCGCAAAGGCGAATCACAGAAGATCACAACACTGGTGACCTTAACATATTCCATCGAGGATGACGACATCGCGTCGCAGATAAAAATTTCCACCACACTTGAAAACACCAAGTCTCGTTACTCCATCGATCCAAATCTGGACATTCATAGGCCAATTGCTTTTCTCCGCCAGAAATGAAATACCGAATCTCAGAATCATGCACTGAGTAGACCTTCTATCAAGTCATACACTACTTCCACACATGGACAAACATCCCACCATCACATCAAATACTGTGCGATAACCATTGATGAGCATCATAGCAACCTTTTCATAGCCTCAATACTCTAAAAAGTACAACTACGGAGCTGAAATGACAGAATACCCTTCCGCAAGGCGATGACAATAGCCTAAACAACCTTGCAGGGAGAAACATCCCGCACCACATCTGTAGTACCATTAAAATTCCTGATTTATAATAAGCGCTTCGCGTCGTATAAGATCGAATAGGGAAGAAACAAAGGCATAAGCCTCAAAGGAACCAAATCGCATGATGAGGAATCCAGGAGGGAAGTGCTCCTAACAGCCCTGTAGCCTCTCGAAGATATGTACAGATGTCTCTGTACTGATCCACAAGACTCCACTAGACTCGCTCATGAATCGTGAGACCTAAGGGAATGTAGTGCTCTGATACCATGTTATCATGACTCAAATTCCACTAAGGGTCATGATGGCACCGGACACCGCTGTAAGCAAGCCAACCGCAAATACTTAATTAAATTCTCGTTTAAGTAATTGTGAAAACTATGATTTTCCTTGAATTTGGCTAGTAAAAGATAATCTTTATAAAATAAAAAAAATGTCTAGAAGTTGATACAGAATACCCATAATCATCCCAGAACCTGGTGTCAAAAGTACATGAGTAGTTTCTAGGAAAAAACGTAATACAACTACTGCCCGGAATTCAAATTGGACAAACATGAAAATACAGTACAATACTCTGAAGGAGACTCTGCTGGCTGCGGGTTGTCTCGAGAGGTGCAGCTCACCTAAGTCTCCGTATCAACCATGCCACTGCGCCTAACTAAGCCACTATACATACATGTGCCTGTGCAACAAAAATGCACAACAAGTGTAGTATGAGTACAAAAACAACGTGTACCCAATGAGTATCCCGTCTAATCTCGAAGAAGTAGAGACGAGAGGTCGACTTCGACACTTAGTAGTGGTCCAATGATAATATAGTAAAAATGTGAGGAGATCATAGAATTTTATAAAACAACAATTATAATTCATAAATCCAGATAACACGTAAACAACTTCCAAAATATTAATGGATTTCCAATGATTTACTTTTCATTATCTTTATCACTTTATCTCTGGCTAGGAAAGGCAAATGTCGACATTTATAAATCTCAAGCAACAATACAAGCATGCACATATCATGCCGAGATCGTACGGCTCGATCCAATATAAATGTAAAATGTGCACTACAGAGGGTCGAACGACGCGAACCATAGATGCATCTATTACCCCGCTCGTGAATCATCCATGCGACGTATTCTACATAAAATAAACAAACGCCCTGATCGCGAATCATACATGCGACACAGGTATACATAGAATCACATATTCAAACAGTTAATCAAGACTTCATCAGGGAACAACTATTTCCAAGGAAAATCCAATTCTCTTTTTACAATTCAAGAAAATGAAGCTCAATCTTTTAGAAATTCACTTACTATTCCGATGTGATTTAAGCAATTAAAATCATCAATAGAATTACAAATATTTCCAAGTATAGCATGCTTTTGGGTCCAAGACTACCCGGACAATAGCATAATAGTAACTACGCACGGTCTCTCATCACCTCGTGTGTACGTAGCCCCCACAAATAGGAGCACATAACCAATTAACTCACCTATGGGGAAAATTCCCTCTTACAAGGTTAGAAAGGAGACTCACCTCGCTCCGAAGCCTATATTCCGATTCAAGAACGCGCTCAAACCTCCAATTTGGAGCCGAACGATCCAAAACTACTAAAATAGGGTAAGAACTAGTTAATACATGCTCAAAAGTTCATATTCTAATTATTAAACCAATTTCCCAACCCTAAATGCAAGGTTGCTAAAATTCATCCCCGGGCCCATGTGCCCGGATTCCAGAAATTTTTGAAAAAAATTGTTACCCATAACCTAAGGATCAAGAATATATGATTTTTACTCCATTCCCTAACAAATTTCGTGGTTAAATCTTGTTTTAACCAAATTCTAGGTTTTTCATCTAAAACTCTTGATTTTCACTAATTTTCACATGTTAATCAACCCATAATCTATGTATTTAACTTGTGATGTGTAGAAATTACTTCCCTCTTTGATCATGATGGAATCCCTCCTCAAATGCTCTAAAAATTCGCCTTAGGCCAAGTGGGAAATGAAGGAAATGGGCTAAGTCTCGGGATAAAAGCCCTAAGTTCCAGTCGCAGATGTCGCATTTGTGACATCCGGCTCACAAATGCGATGTTGCATTTGCGACAATTGCATCACAAATGCGAAGCCTAGCCCACCCTGCCCTGGTCGCATTTGCGACAATATTCTTCGCAAATGCGAAGGTGACAACCTCGTAAAATCGATCCTTCGTCCGCAAATGCGAAGGTGACAACCTCGCAAAATCGATCCTTCATCCGCAAATGCGAACTTTCCCCTAGAAGCCTAGGCTCGCAAATGCGAATAGAAACTCGCAAATGCGAGGTCGCATTTGCAACCAATGCATCGTAATTGCAATCATACCAGTACCAACAATCCTATTTCTTAGCAAACCACTCCGAAGTTATCCCGGATCGCACCCGAGCCCTCGGGGCTCCATACCAAACACCGACACAAGTCTAAAAACATAACACAGACTTGCTCGAAGCCTCAAATCATATCAAACAATGCTAAAACCATGAATCACTCTCCAATCCACGCTTAATGAACTTTAGAATTTCAAACTTCTACATTCGATGCCGAAACCTATCAAATCACGTCCGATTGACCTCAAATTTTTCATATGAGTCATATTTGTCATTACAGACCTACTCCAACTTTTGGAATCAGAATCTGACCCCGATATCAAAAAGTCCACTTCCGGTCAGACTTCTCAAAAACCATCAAATTTCTATCTTTAGCCAAATGACTCCAAATGACCTACGGACCTCCGAATTCACTTCCGATCGTGCTCCCAATACTAGAATCACCATACAGAGCTATTCCCAGACTCGGAATTCCAAAGGACATTGATAACATTGAAATGCATTTCAACCCAAACTTATGAGATTCTTCCAAAATGCTAACTTCCACAATAGGCGCTAAAACACTCTCGAGTCTTCCAAAACATGATCCGGACATACGCCCATGTCTGAAATCATCATATGAACCTGCTGAAATCTTCGAATCCTGAATCTGAGGTCGTTTACTCAAAAAATCAATCTTAGTCCATTCTTTCAACTTAAAGCTTCCGAAATGAGAATTCTCTTTCCAAATAAACTCTGTACTTCCTTGAATTCAATTCTGATCATGCGCACAAGTCATAATACCTGAAGTGAAGCTGATCATGGCCTCAAACTACTAAATGATGTGGTAGAGCTCAAAACAACCGATCGGGTCGTTACAAGAAAAAAGAGTACACATGTTTAGAAATACGTCTTTTGGTTGCCTCGTTAAAAAACCTTGTGAGAAAAATCCAGTGGGACAAAACCTTGTAAGGAAAAAAGAGTACAACGCATATTAACTCCCCCTGATGAGAGCATCAGTTCACATCCTTCAGCCTTCACATCCCATCTTGTACACTAGTTTCTTGAAGGTTGACGTTGGTAAAGATTTGGTGAATAAATCAGACATATTTTCACTTGAACGAATCTATTGCACATTGATATCACCAATCTTTTGAAGATAGTGTGTGAAAAATAATTTTGGTGAAATGTGATTTGTCCTATCTCCTTTCATGAATCCTCCCTTAAATTGGGCTATACATTCTGCATTGTCTTCATACAAAATTGTGGGTAGTTTGTCACACTTCAAACCACATTTGTCTCGAATAAGATATATGGCACGACCCCAAACCCCGATCCGGTCGTGATGGCGCCTCTCGTGAAGACAAGGCCAGCCAACCAAACCAATTTGCCTTTTCAGAATAGTTAATATTAATAAGCAGTTTTAGCATAATTAAATAGCCACCGTCTAAACAAAAGATTTCTTTATAAAGTGCAGAATACAACCCAAACACAGCCCAAACCGGGGTGTCACAAGTCACGAGCATCTATTAGGGTATAAATACAACTACACGGCCTAAAATATACAAAATAGGACAGATAAATAAAGGAAGAAATGCGGATGCTGCGAACGCTGGTAGTCACCTCGCTAAACTCCGATAACTTAGCCTCCGATCAGCTCAAAACCCGCTACCGGGTGTATAAATACCTACATCTGCACACGAGGTACAGAGAGTAAAGTGAGTACTCCAACTCAGTGAGTAATAAAGGTAAATAATAATTGAGAAGTAAGAAATCACATAAAGCAACCAACATGTTGTATAGAAGCAGTGTAAAACCCTTTGAGAAAAGCAGTGAAACTGTGAAACCTTTAGAAATATCTTAGCTCAGTTTAAACCTCTTTTGAAAATGACTTTTTCAGCAGTTACGCAATGATTGCAAAACAGTTAGTGCCGATAATCACAAAAAAATCCGTCTCTCGGGTACAAATACCACAGAATAATAGGTAAAATGACAAGTAAATATGAAAGATGAACACATAAAGGTTCGCCCCTCGGGCAATATCTCAACACAGTACCAGCCCCTCGGGCTTACTCTCAGATCACTCTCAGCCCCTCAGGCTCTCTCTCTCTCTCAGATCACTCTCAAAATAGTATCATATAGTAACCGATACGGCGTGCAACCCGATCCATATATCGCTGCAGCGTGCAGCCCGATCCATATATCGGCGACGACGCTCACTAGGGGTGTGCAGACTCCGGAAGGGGCCCCTTACGGCAAAAGCGCAATATCAAGCCACCTCGTGGCATCATCTCTCGGCACTCGGCCTCACATCACTCAAGCCACCTTGTGGCATATACAGTATCTCAGGCCCTCGGCCTCATCTCACTCAGCATATCCTCACGTATGGCCCTCGGCCTCACTTAGTCCAAAAATCATCACAAGTCCCTTGGGCATTAGTAAAACAGTAGTTCTCAGCCCAAAACATCATTTAAAATATCATTTAAGTTTCAAATCCGAGTAAAAGTGGCTGAGTTTGTAAAACAGTAGATATCAACAGGACTGAGTTCAAGTAATAAGTCAAAACAGTGATAAAAATCCTCGAATGGTTCAAATAATTGGCACGAAGCCCAAATATGTCAATTAGCCCAAATCATGATGATAGAAATTTAGTTTCAGTCAAATACACGGTAAAATCATCAATCGGGACGGACCAAGTCACAATCCCCAGTAGTAAAAGACTCCACGCTCATCATCCAGCGTGTGTCTCACCTCAATATAGCCCTACGATGTGCAAATCTGGGATTTCAAGCCCTCAGGATATCATTTACAATCATTACTCACCTCGAACCGACAAAATCTCTATCTTGCGACTCCCTTGCCCCTCAAATTGGCCTCCACGCGCGTCGAATCTATCCAAAATTAGAACGAATACATGACAATATGCTAAGGGAACAAAGCCCAAGCGAAAACAATCAATATCGGGCACAAATCCCGAAATTATCAAAACCCTTGCATGGCACTTCTCGAAACTCAGAAATTTTTATATCATTAGATTCCTCATCTTCCCACGAGTTCATACATATCAAAAGTTCTCAAATCTGACCTCAAATGGTCCTTCAAATCCAGTTCAAAAGTCCAATTTCTCAAGCCCTAGTTCTTCAATTTTAGGCTTATTTTCCATGACTTTCTAGGTGGATTTCACAATAAAAACGAGTATTGAGTTCAAAAATCTTACTCCAGGTAATTCCCCTTGAATCCCTCTTCAATCCTCTTCAAAAAGCTTCAAAATCGACCAACAATGGAGGAACTTAGCCTCAAATTCGCGGAAATGGGTTTTTAAAACATTTTGCCCAGCACTCAATTTTACTTAATCGCGATCGCGGAAAAGCCCTCGCGAACGCAAAGCACAACCCACAATTACACTGCGCGATTGCGAATGATGACACGCGACCGCAATTGACAGCAATGCAAAACTACGCGATCGCGACTCGATCTATGCGAACGCGAAGAGAAAACCTGGAAGCCCCTGAAATAACTCTACGCGATTGCGAGCCTCCTCACGCGATCGCGGAGAGGAAACATCAATAGCAGAGCTGGAGCCAAAACCTGCAATTTTCTGCAATTTTCCCAACATGAAATGGTCCGATTGACCACCCGAATCTCACCCGAGGCCCTCAACCAAACATACCAACATAATCCATAACATAATTCAAACTTGTTTCAATCATCAAAACACCTCAAACAACATCAAATTACTCAAAACTCATCGAATTCAAGCCTAAGTTTTCCAAAAACTTCTGAAATACACTTTCGATCAAAAACCCGACCAACCAACGTCCGAATAACCTGAAATTTTGAACACACATCCCAAAGGACATAACGAAGCTACTGAAACTCTCGGAATTCCATTTGGACTCCCGGATCAAAATCTCACCTATCAACCGAAATTCGCCAAAATACTAATTTTGCCAATTCATGCCAAATCCTTCCACAGACTTCCAAAATGCATTCCGATCGCACTCCTAAGTCATAAATCACCCAACGAAGCTAACCAAATCATAAAATTCCGACCTGAGTTCATATACAAATAAGTCAATTCTTGGTCAAACCTTTCAAATTCAACACTTTCAACTGAGATTATTCTTTCAAATTCATATAGATTTTCCTGAAATCTAAAACAAACGATCTACATCAGTCATAATACATTACATGGGGCAAGTCATGCCGGAGAATTGGCTATCAAGGTAAAAAAGCTCAAAACGACCGGTCGGGTCGTTACATCCTCCCCCACTTAAACACACGTTCGTCCTCGGACGTACCCAGAGTTGTTCTAGAAGCCAACCAATAGCTGAATAACTTTACCATGCATATGCCCGGGGGTGATCCCACGTCACCCTATCTCATATAGGTTCGATAACACATTGCAACTGAAATTACACAATCCAGTCTGGCCCATAAGCCATAGAACCACATTTCCACTTCTGAAACCATCAATACGATCAAAACCTCACACCTATACTCTGAATAGACCCGAACCAGCGATAATTACCCATGCCTTCAACCTCGGGAGCAATCCCATAATATACCACATAACTCAAACACTCATAGCGATAACTTCTATTCACAGCAGTTGCCCACAACAATCGAATATTGATAGAAAACCTGTTATCAGCTAAAATCTCTTTCCAACACTGTCATATACTGCCAACGATATATGAAACACACAATAAACCATAACTTTTTTTCTCCGATCACCCATTCTTGAAGCCACTTCTCCTCTGACGAATACCATAGCAAATTTCTAAGTCGAACCTCGATATTATCCTTCCAACATGCTGAAATCAAATCTGTTCGTATTCATTAATGATCCCAATGATCTCCTCTAATCCAGCACACCACTCTGGTGACATGACACATCAAGAGAGGCCTAAGCCACAATTAGCATAATACGCGCACCAATAAGAGACTGTCCGAACATACTCAAATCATGAAAAATGACTCAATGAAAGAGTTGTACCTTAAGCTCACCAGCACCATCACAACACAAGGCTGAGAACCCGTCTCATATAATAGAATAGAATATGCGAACCTAACCCGCAAGGTCATATCTCCATATAGCTTCGCTGCAATGCGCGATACTATCAAATACTGCTCCATACGAGACACCTCAAGTCACTATGATCGAAAGCGACAACCACGCGCCATTTGATGTCTGGAACCAAAGAAAATCATTACACCCATGATGAAACAAATAACATAAACCACGCAATCCCGATAGGACATAACTGATACGACATTCACCGAGCAACACCCAATTACTCTTCCCGCTCGACTTCCACTATGAGACCCCAAATGAACTGCACCATATGTGCCCATAACCAACAATTCACAGCGTCTCGCAACACAGAAAGGTAACTCATAGATCTCCCCAGGTCACTAATAAGCCCAATACGGTCGAATCAACCTATTTATCAACAATACGATTCGGGAACAACCAAGCCGACTCAAGCAAGAACACACATCCACATCGGCCTACCAACAAACTCTTTATTAAGGAAATCCTGAAGTTGTTCCTTCCACTACTATAACTCCTGTTGGAGCCATACAATACATTTCCTGGCACCAAATCATTACCAAAATCCACAACCTCGCCCGGAGTCATGTCCGACCACAAGAAACACATCCAAAAAGTCCCTCAACACCGGAACTGAATCAATGGTAGAAACCTCTGCACTGACATCTATCACGAAGGCCCAATTAAGAAAGGCAATCCTTCCCAGCCATTTGCTGGGTTTTCGAAATATAAACCACTCTACTAGAACATAATCTGACACACCTCGCCACTCAACCCGTGGCATTTCTGGCATAGCCCTTAGCGTAATAGTCCAGAATAACCCAACACGGAGTCAACTAGTCTAAACCCCAACATCACATCCAAAATCTAACATACCAAGCAAAGAAAGATCCCCTCGGCATCCAAATCCCGGTAGTTTCTAAACAGTGCCAATACACATGATCTACAACCATATCATAGCCTGTATATGAGAACTTTCGTCTCCACATCCACACAGCACATGAATCACCATATCCAATCCCAATTTCGCCGTCCGAACACATGCCACACCTTTAATACCCAATCATTCCACAATAGATACTCTAAAATTTCCATGTGCCACCAAGAAAACCCGAATATCACCAGTCGATCCAACAAGAAAGTGCTGCAATACTACCGAAGTATCATAAATTTAATCACATTGCCCTTTTTCTGAAACATATACTCTCATCAAATCACTTCCAATTAGCAGTACCATTTCCTTGATTATCTGAGACTACCTGTTGCCTAAGAGTTTTATGAACTTCCTTTCAGAACTGAACTGTAACCTTATACATGCAAGTCCCGATCCTCCACAACATACCACATATACCATACTATCCTAGCATAACATGAGAACTTCATCTCCCTTCCGAACCATAAAAATCTACGTACTCAACTAGTTAAGAACTTTCCATTGGTCCCATCTCAAAGAAAATCAATACACATCCCATGCTCTGCATGCCTATAGAAAATATACATCTCTAAACCGCGGTAAAAATCAACAAGAACTCTCCCAATTCCATTTGCACAAACAAAGCTACGAGGACTGGATCCTTCTAACTAGACCAAGCTAAGCAAGCCATCAAACCCAAGAACATTGCTACAAAATACCTGTAAGAACTCATTACCTCGAATGCACCCAAGGAATTCATCCTAGCCTTACCATGTCGATCCGGTCTACTATCAAACTACTCCATCAATCTAGATTTCCTTCCGTTTCATCTTCAACCAGACATTCCCCCTTGTTGTAGCGCCACAATGCTTGAATCCAGGCTTACCACACGAGACCCAAGCACAAAACTACACTGACTAAGACCCATAAGCCGCTGAATACTCCCTCTACTATTCCCCGAAATACAATATTCCAGAATACTCTACTCTGAAGAACTTCCTATAAATCTAAATCTGTTACCTTTACTTTCCTGATACTGATACATAGAATCCCATAATTAACATAGAAATACCACAAGTCTTGACCTTTTCCAATGAAAACTCAGTCTCTAACCACACATACAACTTTAAAATACCCGATCATTCCCCGTAGAATCTTGAACACCTTAGAGCCATTCTCGAGAGTCATTCACTCTCATTCAAACTATAATTTACCTGATCAAACGAACAGAACCGCCCGTACTTCATTAGCAATCTGACACCGCTAGATGTATCCTTATCTCAATACAACCCAGCAACCTCCTAATCTATGCACCGAGCATCCTTTACCAATGACAACTCAAGACTGTGAGCACGTGATTTTTTCCTTATATGAATTACTCCCATAAATTTGAAACAAAATAATTTTTTCTCATTGTTTGCAATTTTGGGAATTTTTGTGGCATTTCCTTTTAATTGTTTGCATTTTGTTTGTGCATTTTAATTAGTGAAAAATATCAAAATATGTTGCATTTGTATTTAAGGTTAATTTTACATTTTAGGATTAACTAGAAAATTAATTGTTGCATAAAATGGAAAATCACAAAAAATTTAGTTTAATTTGCACTTTTAATTTTAAACTTTGATTTTGAGTTGTTTTCTTTTCTTAATTTGTTTTTAATTAATTGTGTTAATTATCATTTTAGGGTTAATTAGTTTTTTTAGTTCTAGGAATTAATATTGGATTTTAATTAGATTTCGAAAATTAAAGGAAAAATTGAAAAAAAAAAGGAAAAACAAAGATGAAATCAGATTTTTCTTCTTTGGGCCAAAGTCCCAACAAATCCCCAGCCCAAACCTAACATCATCAGCCTACCCACCCCAATCATACAGAAACCCGGCCCAAATCACCCAAACCCGACCCATTCCCCACATATACACCCATAGAAGCCTAATCCTAAATCCCTAACTCAGAAACGCGACTGTTCATCATCTTCTTCTTCATCTCAGCCGAGTTCAACTCGCCAAATATCAAGCGAGTGAACATCAAACCTCATACCACGCGTTCCCCCTTCTCTCCTCTTACCACAGATAATGGTTTCTAATGCCAAGATTCCCCTCTCCTCTCACTAGCTCGAATTTGGATTTATCTAATGATTGGAAGGTTCTGGAGGAGGATTCGCTAGATGAGTGTGAGGCATTGAATTGATTTCACTCAATCCGAGCCCCACATTCATCAAGGGGTTCGTTCTCAAAAGGAACTGGATCCGATTTTGAGAGGGGTTTCGAAAAAATATTTTGAGAAAAAAGTTGAAAGGTTTTCTTTAAATTTTGGGTTTCTATTTTCTGATTTGATTTTCTTCTCTTAAGAGTTCTTTCAAAGTAAGAGAAGCATATACAATTTTTTATTATCTGAGTCCGGCTTTGAGTTCCAAAGAGATAAAAAAAATGAATTGAAGTTCGACCTTGGTTCTATTGTTGTTCTGCTGAGTTGCTATTGAACCTCGCAAGTACTCGATGGCAAAAAGGCGTATCATTAAGGCTGTAGTTATTGAAAGAAGTTTACAACTTCAGGTTCGATTTTCTTTCTCCCATGTAACTCTGTTTTTTAGGCTGTTCTTGAGCTATGGAATTTCTGAGTTTGCATCGCTTTGTTGCTGTCATTCAAGCTTGTGTGGGGTTGAATCAGTGAATTCGAGTTTAGTTCCTTATCGATCTGTGACTAGCTGAGAGTTTTTTTTGTAAAGTTTGTCGAGCTATGTCGATTTTCTTTGATGTATTGTGGCTGAAAACTTGGTTCGAGTTTGTTTGTTGACATGGCTTGGACTTAAAATTAAAGGTTGATGTCCAGTTGTGTGAGCTGAGCTCAACCTTGAAGTTCTGGGAATTGGAAAAATAGCTTCTCATTTCTACTTTAATCCTAATCCATTGAGTGTTATTATATTCATGAAGTGGTTTGAGGATTAATTGTTCTACTGATTGAACATGTTGAGATTGCTATATTTTCTTGCTCTTGTTCGAAAATTTGTATGCATTGTTTCTGCTACAAGACTTCTGCTCTTTCGAGCTGTTGAAGAAGTCAATTTGAGCAGTTATTGGCCTGTCCTGTTTTGCATTGTCTAGGCTGCTCTGTTTCCTGCTCTCGTTCAAAAAATTCTACATTATTTGGTCTACATCAGCTTTGATTTACTAGTAGTTTATGTGTCTATATGAGTTTTTCTTGGTTTTGCGATTGCTAATCAGCCAAAGGGAATCATCAGCAGGGCTATTGTGTTGTCTGCTTATCTGATCAGTCTGGTAGCTAAGATATCTTGTAAAAGCCTACTTGCGCATAAGTTTGGTTGAATTTTGTTGGCTTTCCATATCTGTGCTCATGAACATTCTATTGTTGTCAGTCCAGTTTAACAGTTCAGTCATATAGGATTTGAAAAGGAAATCTGTTGGTGTCACTCTTAGGCCTAATGAATCTCACTGATGTTTGTTGGCTTTGTTTGAAAGTACACCATTCCATGTTGGATTGAATATCTTGGTTTACTTAAAGCTTTGGTGTGAATCTGGATCCTTGTGAGAATCTTATAGTAATCATGTCTCCAAGTCTAGAGTAAACTAAGTGTAGCTTCTTAAGGTATATGTGTACTCCTGTTGTGTTATGGCTCTTTAAGAAAGCATGAACAAGAGTATCCATCTCTGTATATAGTAGAGTGAGGATTTATCCATGTGCGTAAACTTCTGATTGCTCTGAATACAGTCTAAATGGTGGTTAAGGTACTATCTTTCGTCATTGTTTGTGATTCACCCATAGTTTCTTGCACTGATTATCCATGTTTGGTATTTTGCTTGGTTTTGCTATTGGGTTTCCTTGACAATAAACGAATGAGTTCTTTCTTAAGAGCTCAGAATTGGTTGTGCTTTATTATGCAATTTCGAGGCCATTTCGAGTTATATATGTGGGCAGACATATGTTATAGGTATACTTCACCTGTTATGTAAAATAATATATCAAATTCAGCTTCTCCCTCCGAAATGTCACAACAGCTGACAGCTTTGCAATTGATGCTCAAAACCTTAGCTATTCAGTTGTCTCAAGACAGGGGAAAGTACTTCCGATTCTAAAGGATTGCTTACTGAAAATTCCCTCTGGGCAATTCTGGATGCTTCTTGGACCCAATGGCTGTGTAAAATCAACCCTTTTTAAAGATATTAGCAGGTTTATTGAGTCCAAATGATGGGTTCTTATACATGGAGAGGCCAAGGAGCTTTGTGTATCAGAACCCTGATCATCATATCGTGATGCCTACGGTGGAAGCTGATGTTGTTTTTGGTCTTGGTAAATTGAACTTCACACTAGCTGAGATCAGGACTAGGGTGGCAAGATCTTTGGATGCAGTTGGGATGTCTGAGTATTTGAAAAAAATTTGTTCACACTCTTAGTGGTTGTCAAAAACAAAGGGTTGCTACTACTGGTGCTTTGGCTGAAGCTTGCAAAGTTTTGTCACTTGATGAACTGAACTACATCAAATTAGATAAAAGGGCTCGAGTTCGCATTTGTGTGACCCAAATCCAAACCTCAACAACGTTAGATAAAATGTGTCGTGGACCGCGAGTGCATTTATGTGACGCGGTTCAAGACATGTTTTAAATAACGTTGAAATCTTCCAAAAAAGATATATTAAATAAAATGGGTTAAAAGGTAGGTTCAAAATGTTCTAAAATCAGCTAGATAGGCCAATGATAACAGTTGAGCAACCGTGCTAGAACCACGGAACTCGGGAATGCCTAACTCCTTCTCCCGGGTTAACAGAATTCCTTACCCGGATTTCTGGTTCGTGGACTATTAAATAGAGTCAAGTTTTCCTCGATTCGGGATTCAACCGGTGACTTGGGACACCATAAATCTCCCAAGTGGTGACTCTAAATCTTTTAACAATAAATCTCGTTCGATTGTCCTTTAATTGGAAAAACTCCTTTATACCCTTCAGGGGGTGTAGTTAAAAAGGAGGTGTGACAGCTCTGACGACTCTGCTGGGGACCGAACCTAGAATCTCTGGTTTAGGGTTCAAGAATTCTAGCTTAGAATAATTGTTATTATTTGGCTTTATTTATTATTTGATTTTATTACATGTTTGGCCTAAATGTGCAAAATATTGCTTTTACCGCTTTGATATTATCTGCAACTGTATATAAACTACTACGAAACTCTTCTCTTCTCATCTTTGGGGATGTGCTCACTGGTCAAGACTCCCTATTCTGTTAGTGTCATACCTTGAAATAAGAAGGAGGCTCGGACCAGTTACTAAGTCGGATGGCCGTTTGGTTCCCGGTACATAGCCCCCTCCTCGGCTCGAGTTGTCCGCTCGGGTACACAATCTAGAACAAATACCCAAGTTTTGAACCTAGAATAACTCAGCTTCATGTCAGATCCCTAGTAGGAACGTTTGTTTGCATCATGTGTATTTGACTTTGGAGGCTCAACACAAGGGTTGAGTCTGTCTAGGACAGGTGTACTAAAAATGAAAAATGACCATCCTAATGCATCTTACTTGCTACCTGTGTATTTATTTGCTTCGGACTTGCATGCTGACCGACTTTTGAATATTTGAAAAGTTGAGGAAAGAGAAATAACAGTATGAGGGTTAAAGAGAGTTAATCGCATGTTTTGAAAAAAAAAAACCAATGTCCAAATAGTGTCGAAACTCTGCCGAATTTTTGAGAAAATGAAAAAAGAGAGAAGGAAAAAAAAGTTTTGTTTCCAAAAATAGTTGTTTTATTTGCCAATGAAAAAAAAAGTTTTTGTTTCCAAAAATTGTTTGTTTTATTTGCCAATGAAAAAAAAGAGAGATTTCAAAAATAATATGTTTTATCTACCCGAACTATGCCAGTTTGATTCTCACAGGGTGTGAGATACGTAGGCAACCTTCATCGGGTCCAACTTCTTTTTTGCAAAAATAGCCACAAAAAAACAAAATTTTACTTCTATCTGAAAAATAGTTAGGGTGATGTCATTCTTGTCAGAAATAGCCGAATGTCCTAAAAAAGGGCGCCAGAAGGCTGTTTTTGCAAGAACAGCCACCTGTGGTCATTTTTTCGAGGTTTTCACCGGTGAGCCAATACAACCTTAAAATCTTCAACCCCGAGGTGCTGAAAGGTCGTATTGGCAAAACCGAATTTTATTTTTAAATGAAAAGAAAAAAAAAGAGAAAAAAGATGTGTCCATTTTGTTTTTGAGTCAATTGAATCGTGATTTTTGCTTAACCACCCTAATAAATGTGCAAAAAGAGCACGGGTCAGAATTTGCTAATAACAGTCATGAGCAAGGTCCCTTTGGAATTACATATGTGGTGGGATGATCTAGGTAAATCGGGACAAGACACGGTCAATATATATCTGGGAGGCGTCACTGGGTTGCTGAAGATTAATCCTAGGGGAGACATCGTAAAGGCGTTGGTTACATTTTGGGACCCGGCCCATAACGTATTCCACTTCTCAGATTTTGAACTTAGCCCAATATTGGAAGAAATAGCTGGATATATTGGGAGTCCCAAAGTTCCCCTGAGACACCAGTACCTGATTGCTCCAAGGGCCGTGCACAGATTCCTAGACTCTTTGAAAATAAGTAGGGGGTCCACAACCCAGACTTGGCAGCCGGTTTTTGTACTTTGCAGTTTATATACAACAGATATGGTCATATATGGGGGTTCAACAAGCTGAAAAACAAAATCTGCAGCAAAGGAAACCACCTTAAGTGGGAAGAACATAGGTGTTTTGCTTTTATGGTGGCCTTTTTGGGACTCGTGGTGTTTCCTACAAAATACGGGAATATTGACATACGAGTATCTAGGGTTGTTAGCACTTTGCTTACTCAGGCCAACAGCACCCTCGCGCCCATGATAATAGCTGAGATCTTCCGCGCTCTCACAGCCTGCAAAGCCAGAGGAGACTTTTTCGAGGGGTGCAACATGTTGTTGCAGATGTGGATGATCGAACACTTGTGCCATCGACTTCAATTTATGAGTTGTGGGTCGACAGAAAAAACATGCATAGAAGAATTTTACACGAGGGTTGACGGGATCAGCTTGCTAGAGGGGGTCACAGAGTGGGTAACGCGCCTCCGTTCCATCACTGCAAACCAAATAGAGTGGACATTTGGATGGCTGCCTATGGATGAGGTCATATACATGCCAGCCACCGGGCCTCACTTCCTCTTGATGGGACTTAGGAGTATCCAGCTTTGTGCCCCATATTGGGTTTTGAGGCACCCCGGGAGATGCCAGATAGTTCCGAGAGATGAAGATATTAGTGCTCAGGTAGCTGAGATCGAACCTAACAGTCAATTTCATGAAGCAGCAGTTCGTCAAATTTGGAGCGAATGTCAATACTTAACAGCCAATACCTGTGTACGTGATCGATCCAAGGGTGAGGTTTCGCCAGAGAAATTGAGTTTGGAAGGCCGGCCAAAAGACCCCACCTTCAGGAATTTGTTGAGGCATCACAAGAACAGTGGGTTTGGTTGGCCAAGGAAAACAAGTACAGAGCCACAATAGGAAAATCGGAAAAGCAAATCAGAGAACTTCAAGTCGAGAGTAGCTTGCAAGTTGCGGCAGATGAAGGAGAAAAGAAAAGGCTAGCCAAAGAAAATGAGACCCTCGAGCTCAAATTCAGAAAATGAAAGAAGCGGCAGAAAATCCAGCACGAAGCGACAGAGATGAAACACTTATAGCTAACCTGAGGCAGAAAGTAAATGACTATAGTTTTGATTTGAACAAGGCAGAAATTGAACTAGACAAGGCTCGAAAACAATTGGCTAAAAATGCAGATGAACGAGCACGCCTGGTTAATCAGTTGAAAGAAGACGAGGTCGCAGGGTTAAAGAAAAAGGTCATCGCCACGAAAAACAAAATAATCAAACAGGCAAAAGACTTCAAAGTTGAAAGGGAACATTGTTATACAACATTGGAGCAATTAGAAATAGATTTGCAACAACTTCAGGAGCAAAATCATGCGGCTGAGCAAACTCTGGAAGCCAGGGCCCAACAGATTGGACATTTGTTACAAGAAAAGGGCGTCATAAGAGAGAGAATTAGAAACATCAATGACTACATCGTTATGAAGTGCCAGATCTGTGAGGATATGACTCGCACTACCTTTTTCGCAGCAGTGATGACATTTGTCAAACAGATAATGAACGACTTGGACCGACTTCAAAGGGAGCTTGCATATAGGCCCGCGGCGAGACTGAATGATGTCCCCCGGGCACCAGGAGCATTGATGTATTCATGATTTTTCGTTTGAGTCTGTATGTCCTTTTCTGTTAGAGTCTGTAAGTCATGTTGAGTTTGTATTTTATATCTGTCTTCGAGTCTGTATTTCCTTTTGCTGGAGTACGATAACATATTTTCAGAGTCTGTATTTCGTTTTTGCATCAGAGTCTGTTAGTCTTTTGGAATTTGTTAGTTTTGGGTTTTTGTAATGGAAGCATTTGTTTTTTTATGAAAACTAAAAATCCCAAAAAATGTTTTATTTACTTTCACACTTATCTCCCAAAACTACGCTCGGTCTGATTCATGCGGGGTCATGATACGTAGGCAATCTCCATAGGATTCGACCATAACCAAAAGACAGAAAAGAAAAGAGAAAAGAAAAGAGGGGAAAAATAAGAGAGAGAAAGAAAAAGAAAAGAAAAATAGAAGAAAGAAACGATGGCGATGAGAGGATAAAGAAAGAAAAAGAAAGAACAAAGAAAAGCAAAGAAAGAGAAAAAGAAAGAAATTTGCAAATGGAAAAGCCGGGATGACGCAAGCAGCCAAACAAATGCATGATAGAAACGATTAACTGCTTAGGTGCATTCATTCCTCAAATGTGCGATTACCAATTTGTTAAAAACCTAACCGCTAACAATGTTGTTGTTGATGCATTGAGCTCAGGCAGGTGGTTAGTTGGTTGGCATTCTGGAAACTCACTCATACAACACCCGATCGAAAGACAAGCTGAATATGGCCAATCAGGAATCAGAAACAAGTATTATCGACCCATCGAAAGAAGTGGAAGAAATGGACGTTAATGCAATGAGGGAGGAAATGTATGCTAAAGCAACAAATGGCGGAAATGTACCAAGCCTGGGCAAAGGGGCATCCATGGCCAGTTTATCCCGCTAACCTCGCTTATATCCCACCACTGGCTCAACCTCAGGAACCTCCAACTGTGAACTCATCTCCAACCTTTCCCCTCTACCAACAATGCCAAGGCACCACTTCTCATACATCACAAGCTCCTCCACCCAAACAAGTCCCATACCCTCCTCCGCCAGTCACTCTTGTTTTTGTGGCACCTCCACCTGCTACATTACACCGATCCTTTAGTGAATCTCTGTTCCAGACTCACGACAACCAGTATTATCCCCCTGAACCTACCTTCAAAGTTCCAGAACCCGATTCTTACACCCCTCATCTTGATCTCACGACAGAAACCGAGAAGCCACCCAAAAATTCTGAGCATGAGGAGATGATCAGAAAGGTCAAAAGCTTAGAACAATCATTCCGAGATATGAGGGTGTCAAGTAAGTGTGGCCTATAAAGATTTATGTCTGTTCCCAGATGTTCAGTTACCAGCCGGGTTCAAGATGCCCAAGTTTGATCTGTACGACGGGCATGGCGACCTAGTAGCACATTTAAGGGGATTTTGTAGCAAGATGACAGGAGCAGGAGGAAGAGATGAATTGCTGATGGCATATTTCAGCCAGAGTTTGAGTGGATCGACATTATAATGGTATACCCGACAAGATCACAGCAGGTGGTACACATGGGACGATTTGGCCCAAGCCTTCGCCTGTCATTTCCAGTACAATCTTGAAATTATTCCAGACCATCTGTCATTGACAAAAATCGAAAAGAAGCCCGGTGAGAGTTTCAGAGAATATGGGTTCCATTGGAGAGAACAAGCAGTGAGGGTTGACCCTCCGATGAAAGAAAGCGAGATGGTTGATCATTTCTTGCAGGCTTTGGAGCCCACTTATTTCGGTCACTTGCTGTCAGCAGTGGGCAAATCCTTTAATGAAGTTGTAAAAATGGGAGGCATGGTTGAAGAGGCACACAAGTCCAACAAAATCATGAGTTATTCAGTAATCAAAGCGACTACTCAGTACCATTCAAAACGGTACTGGAGGTGTGCTCGGGAATAAGAAGAAAGAGGATGTTGCGACAATTGAGTCAGGAGCTTGGGTTGGACCCAGAAACCTTCCATGTTACTATAACCAGCCTCGACCCTATCCCCAAACTTATCCCCACACTCCATATAACCCACCACAACACTATTACCCACCGCCAGATCCCCATTTTTCTGCCCATCATGCACAAACCTATACCCAACCTCCCGCTCACGTACAATGGCGTGTGCCAGCTCCACAAAACCCATACCAAGATCTACAAAATAACTATCCACCCCCAAAAGCCTACAGAAATCCTCCTGGAACAGGTTTTCGACCCAATCAAGATTTTAAGAATGAGAGGTTGCAGAAGTAGAAGACTTTCACTCCATTGGGAGAATCATATACTAGTCTATTCCACAGACTGAGACAGTTGGGTATGTTGAATCCGATCGAGGCCAAACTACCGAATCCCCTTCCCATAAATCTTGATCGCTCGGTGAGTATTGTTCAGGGGCCCCAGGACATGACACAGAGAAGTGTTGGAAACTGAAAACAGCTATGCAAGAGCTTATTGATACTCATCGGATCGAGGTTCAGGCCCAAGAAGCACCAAATATCAATCAAAATCCGCTGCCAGCTCACCATGAGACCCATATGATTGAGTTGATACACAAGGGAGGGGAGCCTAAGAAACCCTCGCAGACAGTGATGATGATCCATTCCAGTGAAACCAGTTCAAAAGAAAAGGTAACCAGTGGGAAATCAGTGTTCCAGTTGAAAGGGGTAGATAATAAGCCAGCTGTGGTAGCCGAGAAAGGGTCGTCAAGCACTGTTGCAGTGAAACTAGAGAAAGCTAAAGTGGTGGTACTAGGGGTTACAAGTAAACCTGTTGTGGTTGTGAAGGGTGCTCGCACAGAGCCTGTTATTATAAAACTAGTAACTCAGCTTCCAGTAATCAACAGCAAGGCGGTCCCGTGGAATTATGAATGAGTGACAGAAACTTACTAGGGGAAAGAAGTTAAAGAAGAAGTGTGTGAGACTCATGGTTTGACTCGATCGGGGAAATGCTTTTCCCCCGAAGAGTTGAGGAATGCTAAGACTTCAAAAGATAACCCAGTATTGGTGAAGAAAGCCATGAGGAAGAAGAAGAGGAGTCCTTGAGAAAGATGAAAGTGCAGGACTATTTCATTGTGGAGCAGTTGAGGAAAACACCGGCTCAGATTTCATTATTGTCATTATTGATCCATTCCGATGAGCACCGTCGGGCTTTGATGAAGATCTTGAACGAGGCCCACGTTCCTGACAAAATCTCAGTAAACCACTTGGAAAAGATAGATAACAAGATATTTGAGGATTAACAGAGTCACTTTTTCGGATGATGAGTTGCCCGTGGAAGGGTACCGAGCACAATAGAGCCCTCTATCTGATGGTGAAATGCGAAGATTTCGTGGTTACTCGGGTACTGGTTGACAATGGGTCTAGCGCAAATATTTGTCCTCTCTCCATGTTGAACAAGCTAAAAGTGGAGGATGAAAGAATTCACAAAAACAGTATTTGCATTCGGGGATTCGACTGTGGGGGTAAAGATTCAGTCGGGGACATAGTGCTTGAGCTTACAATAGGGCCGGTGGAGTTTACTATGGAATTCCAGGTGCTCGATGTGGCTGTTTCTTATAATCTGTTGTTGAGACGACCCTGGATTCATGCTACCAAAGCGGTCCCGTTTATTATGCATCAAGTGGTCAACTTTGAATGGGATCGACAGGAAATTGTTGTACACGACGAAGATAATTTTTGTGTGCCCAATGATTCCATTGTTCCGCTCATCAAGGTTGAAGATGACATGGGGCCGTGGGTTTATCAGGTTTTCGACACAGTATGGGTAGAGAAAATTCCGGAAGGAAAGTGCGTTCCAACTCCAAAGATGGTTGCGACATCAGTCATGGTATCCGTTAAAATATTGAAAAATGGTTTTGTACCGGGCAATGGTTTGGGTGCATCTCTGCAAGGTATTGTGCAACCAGTTTCTCTTCCAAAGAATCTGGATACTTTTGGTCTCGGGTTCAAGCCTACAGTTGCAAATGTGTGACGATCCCGCAAAATGAAACAAAAAGCATGGGCATTACCAAAGCCAATCTCGCATCTGTCCAGATCATTCGTTAGGTCGGGTATCAAAAAGCTATTGTTGTCAAAGGTTCCTGGATCATTGATTGGTGATGATGGAGACTTGGATAAGGGACTCAAAAGGTTGTTCACCGAGGTTAACATGGTTGAGGCTGGGGAAGGGTCAAGCAAGGCAGATGTGCAATTCGTAGGACCACGTGCAAAAATCAACAACTGGGAAGCTACTCCTCTTCCTATCCGGAGGGAGTCTTGGTAGTGGGTTTTGATTTTCTTTTAGTTGTCTGGATTATTCTAGGGTCTGTAATTCAGATATTATGTTCCATCCAGTTGGATGTGTTAAAACCATGTTATCTTTAAATTTAATGAAATGCAATTGTTCCTTTTCCTTCATTTCTTCTAATTTTATTTTTGTTTTCTTCTTTTGTACAGTTCTTTTTATGCTGACATCAATGACATGACATTCATGAGGAATCTTCGGCCCAGTTTTAAAGGCCAATCTAACTCTGAAATAATAATACAAGAAATTGAGTGTGATGACGAGTTGGAATTTGATGATGATGAGGCCTATGAAGAAATTAATAGGGAATTAAGTCATTTTGAGGAAAATCCCAAACCTAATTTGAACGATATAGAAGCACTTAATCTAGGGGACCAAGATAATGTCTGTGAAACTAAAGTAAGTGTCCATTTGGAATCACAACTCAGGGAGGGGATAATCAAAGCACTGTTCGAATTCAAAGATATTTTTGCATGGTCCTATGACGACATGCCGGGTCTAAGCACTGATTTAGTGGTTCACAAGTTGCCCACTAACCCGGCGTTCCCTCCTGTCAAGTAGAAGCTGAGGAAATTTAAGACTAATATGAGTGTAAAGATCAAAGAAGAGGTCACCAAGCAGTTCGATGTAAAAGTCATTCGGGTCACGCGGTATCCCACCTGGTTAGCCAATGTCGTGCCTGTGCCAAAGAAGTATGGCAAGACCATGGTGTGTGTTGACTATCGGGATCTCAACAAAGCGAGTCCAAAAGACAATTTCCCATTACCGAACATCCATATCTTGATTGATAAGTGTACCAAACATGAGATTGGTTCTTTTGTGGATTGTTACGCGGGTTATCATCAGATCTTAATGGACGAGGAAGATGCAGAAAAGACGACATTCATCACTCTGTGGGGAACGTACTGTTATCTGGTCATGCCATTCGGCTTGAAGAATGCTGGGGCAACCTACATGAGGGCAATGACAACAATATTCCATGATATGATACGCCAGGAAATAGAGGTGTACGTGGATGATGTGATCGTAAAGTCTAGAAAGCAGTCTGACCATGTCAGGGATCTAAGGAAGTTCTTCCAAAGGCTTCGCTGGTATAATCTCAAGCTTATTCCTGCAAAGTGTGCTTTTGGGGTGCCGTCTGGAAAGTTGTTGGGGTTCGTAGTCAACCGCCGAGGTATTGAACTAGATCCATCAAAAGTCAAGGCTATCGAGGAATTGTCACCTCCGAGGAACAAGACCGAGGTGATGAGTTTGTTGGGGAGATTGAATTATATCAGTAGGTTCATCGCTCAGCTCACGACAACTTGTGAGCCTATCTTCAAACTATTAAAGAAACATACTACGGTCAAGTGGACACATGAATGTCAGGAGGCGTTTGATAAGATAAAGGGGTATTTGTCAAACCCACCCGTGTTGGTCCCGCCAGAACCAGAGTGACATTTGATTCTGTATTTGACGGTTTTGGACAATTCATTCGACTATGTATTGGGTCAACATGATATCACTGGCAGGAAGGAGAAGGCCATCTATTACCTCAGCAAGAAATTCACATCCTACGAGGTTAAGTATACTCACCTTGAAACACCATGTTGCGCCCTAACTTGGGTGGCACGGAAGCTGAAACATTATTTGTCATGTTATACTACTTATCTCATATCTCGCCTGGATCCATTGAAGTATATCTTCTAGAAGCCTATGACCACAGGGAGGCTTGCAAAGTGGCAAATCCTGCTCACAGAGTTTGACATTGTCTACGTGACTCGTACTGCAATGAAAGCACAGGCCTTGGCGGACCATCTGGCCGAGAATCCGTTCGATGATGATTATGAACCTTTGAAAACTTATTTCCCTGATGAAGAGGTGATGCACATTGAAGAGTTGGAATAAGTTAAGAAGCCGGGATGGAAACTTTTCTTTGATGGGGCAGCAAACATGAAGGGCGTGAGGATAGGAGCGGTACTTATTTCTGAAATAGGGCAACACTACCCTATCATGGCTCAGCTTCGTTTTCACTGTACCAACAACATGGATGAATACGAGGCATGCATTCTGGGTTTGAGGTTAGCTGTGGATATGGGTGTCCAGGAAGTCTTGGTCTTGGGTGACTCGAACCTTCTGGTGCACCAGATTCAGGGAGAATGGGAAACACAGGATTTGAAACTTATACCATATAGACAATGTTTGCATGATCTTTGTCAACGGTTTCAGTCAATAGAGTTCAGGCATATCCCAAGGATCCATAATGAAGTTGCCAATGCTTTGGCTACTCTGGCGTCAATGTTACATCATCCAGATAAGGCTTATATGGATCCTTTGTAGATTTAAGTTCGTGATCAACATGCTTACTATAATATGGTGGAATAAGAACTTGATGGGGAGCCATGGTTCCATGATATCAAAGAATACATCAGGATGGGGGTATATCCGGTACAGGCCACAGTGATCAGAAAAGAACAATTCGGCGATTGGCAAGTGGATTTTTTTTCAGTGGAGGGGTATTGTACAAAAGAACCCCAGATCTGGGATTGATAAGATGCATAGACGCTAGGAAGGACATAGCCATCATGACCGAGGTACACTCCGGAGTTTGTGGACCGCATATGAGTGGGTACGTTCTGGCAAAGAAGATCCTCCGAGCAGGTTATTATTGGCTCACTATGGAGAAGGATTGCATCAGTTTTGTGCGCAAATGTCATCAGTGTCAAGTGAATAGAGATTTGATTCATTCTCTACCATCCGAATTACATACAATGTTTGCACCATGGCCTTTTGTTGCTTGGAGCATGGATGTCATTGGGCCAATCGAGCCAGCAGCATCAAACGGACACAGATTTATTCTGGTAGCCATTGATTATTTCACCAAGTGGGTTGAAGCGAAAACTTTCACATCTGTGACCAAGAAAGTAGTGGTCGATTTTGTGCATTCAAATATCATCTGTCGATTTGGGATCCCAAAGGTAATCATCATGGACAATGGCGCTAATCTCAACAGTCATCTGATGACGGAGACATGTCAGCAGTTTAAGATTATACATCGCAATTTCACCCCATATCGCCCTAAGGCGAATGGAGCAGTCGAGGTAGCCAACAAAAATACAAAGAAGATACTTCGAAAAATGGTGGAAGGTTCTAGGCAGTGGCATGAAAAGCTGTCGTTTGCATTGTTGGGTTATTGCACTACTGTCCGTACTTTAGTAGGGGCCATTCCTTATTTGTTGGTGTATGGCACGGAGGCAGTAATACCCGAAGAAATTGAAATCCCATCTCTTCGGATTGTCGTTGAGGCAGGAATTGATGACGTTGAATGGGTCAAAACTCGCTTGGAGCAATTAAGTCTGATTGATGAAAAGAGATTGGCAGCAGTGTGTCATGGCCAATTGTACCAACAGAGAATGGCAAGAGCATATAACAAGAAGGTACGTCCACGGAAGTTCGAAGTAGGTCAGTTAGTGTTGAGACGTATCTTGCCTCATCAAGCTGAAGCAAAAGGAAAGTTCGCCCCAAACTGGCAGGGGCCATTTGTCGTAACTAGAGTGTTGCCCAATGGCGCATTATATTTGACAGATGTAGAAGGGAAATGTGTAGAAATAACTATCAATTTCGATGCAGTCAAGAGATACTATGTATGATTTCTTTGTTTGATTGTACTTGTTTGTATTTGGTATATTTTGAAGATTGAAGTGACGAAGGCGTTTTGCTCTACTATCTAAACACTTTATCCCTCATTACCCGTTTTGAGCCTTATTTATTTTGCTTTCTTTCATACCCCTCTTTCGGAATCAGTAGTGAATATTAGAAACACAAGTGTGAAATATAAGAAAAGGAAGAAAAAGAAAAGATAAAGGAAAGGAAAGAGAAAGAAAACAATGAAAAAAAGGAAAAAAGAGAAGAAAAGAAAAACAATAAAAGCAAAAAAAAATGAAGAGAAAAGCAAAAAAGGAAAAAAAAAGAAAGAGAAAAAGAAAAATCACAACAACAAAGTAATTTCTATGACATAAACTACGTTCGACCTGATTTCTTTTAAGGATACCTAGGTAGCCTCACGGTTTGGTCCCATCAAAACAAAAATCCAAAAGTCCCCAAGCAAGAAACTGGGACAGAAGTTGTGGATGTTGTGAGAAGCCTGATTCCGAAACTTGTAATTCTAACCCATTTGAATTGTTTTGAGCCTTTTATATCCTTTCTTTCCAACCCTGTCCAGAAGCCTACATTACGGTCCAAAGAAAGACCTTCTGATCAGTCTTTGAGAAATGCCAAGTCGAGCAGGTAAATGTAAATCATGTCAGGCGCAATGCTCTGGTTCAAGCATGAAAATAAAATGAGAGAGTCTTATTGGTTAAAACCTTCACAGGCACCGTAAGGCGATGGGAGTTGAGAGAAATAAAAATGAGAGAGTCTTAGTGGTGAAAACCTTCACGGGCACCGTAAGGCGACGAGAGTTGAGAGAAATTAAAATGAGAGAGTCTTATTGGTGAAAACCCTCACGGGCACTTTGAGGCGAAAGTGAGTCGAGAAGTGAAATGAGAAAGGTTTGTTGGTGGAAAACTGTTTCAAGGAACCGCAGGATAAACAATGTCAAGGTTTGGGTGAAGTAATCAGATCATGGAAATTCTGAGGCAACATAGTACGGCGACTGAAAATTGATTGGTTGGACAGATTGGGCCGATTAATCCGAAATGAATGTCATGATCATCGGTACCAGATGTCCCACTCAGATAGGTTTCTTTTTCTTTTCCTTTTGTAGCAGTCATTTGGTTTTGGATTCTTCTTATCCTTAACCCGCAAAGTCATTGCATTTCATTTTATTTTGGGTTTATTTATCTAAGATGTTTCAATGTCAGTCTTGTTCAAAGCAAGTCAAAGCTCACTACCAACTTCCAAAATTGCAAAACACATCGTGGTCAGAGCATACTGAGGATAACATGATGTAAGAGGGGGATAGAAGGAATCACCGGAAGTTTCATTGGTGGAATGGTTCGGTAATGTCATGGGAGACGCAAAGGTTCAGATAAAAAGGCCAGAGGTAAAACAACAGCATGGGTATAGAACACTCGGTTCGTCAAAGGTCATGGGGTGTGAAAGTCAGTCAGAAAGTCAAAGCGGTTCATGGCCAGTTCGGGGAAGCAAGTCAAAATAAAACAATGCAGCGGAAAGATCTTCAGCAAGAATGCCATCATCTAACCACCATTTTAAACTGACAAATTTTCTTTGATTGAAACAGGGGTAGAAAAGTTCGTTTGCTTCAGAGTAACTCTCTGTGGAGAAAGGCAGTCACCAAACAGGTTTGATTTTTGATTTTCAGGACCCTCCTGAAAAATGGGACCTAGTTTAAAATTCAAAACAATCATGAGTAGCATAATCTAGCATAATTGTAACCCCAAGGAATATAAGTTGGCTTCAAAGTTTGCATGTTTGAGATAGTATTTAATTAAGAGTTGTCAGTACCCTCCTGAATAATGGGACCTAGCTTTAAAATTTCCATGGGATAACAAAATTTAGCGTAAGTTCTGGTGTAGGGTAATATAAGTTAGCCGTAAGATTGTCACTCTTAAGATAAAACTTGACTTTGGATTTTCAGGACCCTCCTGGATAATGAGAGTAGTTTAAAGATCCTCTTAGATAGCAAGACTTAGCAGAAGTCACACCTGTAGAAGATATAACTTAGATTTAAAATTGTCGTTTAGTTAAGAGTTGTCAGGACCCCCCTAAATAATGGGACCTAGCTTTCTAATTCTTAGTAATACTTGGTAATATGATTCAGTTTTACACTCACATCTGTGCCCAGCCACCAAACTGGGGCAAAAATAATTTCTTTGTTTTGTCTATGTTAAAGTCAGGAGCCCGCCTGGAGAGTAGGAAATGCTTTCAAGCGTAGCAGTCAGGAGCCCGCCTGGAGAACAAGGGAGTACAATTTAAATTTTAGCTTTCAAATTCTTTTTTTGTCTGAGTTGAAGTCAGGAGACCGCCTGGAGAGCAGGGAATACATTCCAAGTTAGAAGTCAGGAGCCCGCATGGAGAGCAGGGAATACATTCAAGCGTAGCAGTTAGGAGCCCGCCTGGAGAACAATGGAGTACAATTTAAGTTTTAGCGTTCAAATTCTTTGTTTTGTCTATTTTGAAGTCAGGAGCCCGCCCGGAGAGCAGGGAATACATTTCAAATTGAAGTCAGGAGCCCGCCTGGAGAGTAAGGAATACTTTCAAATGCAGCAGTCAGGAGCCCGCCTGAAGAGCAGGGAATACTTTCAAGCGCAGCAGTCAGGAGCCTGCCTGGAGAACAAGGGAGTACCATTTAAGTTTAGCTTTCAAATTCTTTGCTTTGCTTATTTTGAAGTCAGGAGCCCGCCTGAAGAGCAGGGAATACATTTCAAGTCAGCAGTCAGGAGCCCGCCTGGATAGTATTGGAATACATTCACGTTTTGAAGTCAGGAGCCCGCCTGGATAGCATGGGAATACATATCAAGTTCAGCAGTCAGGCACCCACCTGAAGAAGGGGAAAACATCTCAGTTTACAATTCAAGGTGGCAAAAATAGACGTTTCCGAGAGAATGGAGGACAATAAGGCAACAAGAAACACAAGATCAAGTTGGAAGATATAGATAGGACTTTTTTAATCCATAGATCATAGTTTAGTCTAGCTTCTTGTTTTATTTTGACATGGCGTAATAAGGGAGTTCAATAAGCAGTAGCAACAGCAGCAGCAACAATGAAATCACAGCTTCATGGTAGTCCCAGCTACCAAAACTTTCCGAACTACAGTGACCTGATTCCTTTTTAACCAAGGATATGTAGGTTACCTCGGAAGCAGGGTGTGGTCAAATCTTTCAAAAATGCTTCCCACGGAGTATTCAAACGGAAAAAAATCACTCGTATCCGCTCACTTTATCTTTGCACGAAAACTCTTCGTGTTTTCGGGCAAAGAGGGGCAGCTGTGAGCACGTGATTTTTGCCCTATATGAATTACTCCCATAAATTCAAAACAAAATAATTTTTTCTCATTGTTTACAATTTTGGGGATTTTTGTGGCATTTCCTGTTAATTGTTTGCATTTTGTTTGTGCATTTTAATTAGTGAAAAATACCAAAATATGTTGCATTTGCATTTAAGGTTAATTTTACATTTTAGGATTAATTAGAAAATTAATTGTTGCATAAAATGGAAAATCACAAAAAATTTAGTTTAATTTGCACTTTTAATTTTAAACTTTGATTTTGAGTAGTTTTCTTTTGATAATTTATTTTTAATTAATTGTGTTAATTATCATTTTAGGGTTAATTAGTTTTTTTAGTTCTATGAATTAATTTTGGATTTTAATTAGATTTCGAAAATTAAAGGAAAAATTGAAAAAAAAAAGAAAAGAAGAAAAAACAAAGATGAAATCAGATTTTTCTTCTTTGGGCCAAAGTCTCAACAAATCCCCAGCCCAAACCTAACATCATCAGCCTACCCACCCCAATCACGCAGAAACCCGGCCCAAATCACCCAAACCCGACCCATTCCCCACATGTACACCCACAGAAGCCTAATCCTAAATCCCTAACTTAGAAACGTGACTGTTCATCATCTTCTTCATCTCAACCGCGTTCAACTCGCCAAATCTCAAGCGAGTGAACATCAAACCTCACATCACGCGTTCCCCCTTCTCTCCTCTTACCACGGATAATGGTTTCTAACGCCAATATTCCCCTCTCCTCTCACTCGCTCAAATTTGGATTTATTTAACGATTGGAAGGTTCTGGAGGAGGATTCGTTGGATGAGTGTGAGGCGTTGGATTGATTTCACTCAATCCGAGCCCCATATTCATCAAGGGGTTCGTTCTCAAAAGGAACTGGATCCAATTTTGAGAGGGGATTCAAAAAAATATTTTGAGAAAAAAGTTGAAAGGTTTTATTTAACTTCTGGGTTTCTATTCTCTTATTTGATTTCTTCTCTTAAGAGTTCTTTCAAAGTAAGAGAAGCATATACAATTTTTTATTATCTGAGTCCGACTTTGAGTTCCAAAGAGATAAAAAAAATGAATTGAAGTTCGACCTTGGTTCTATTGTTGTTCTGCTGAGTTGCTATTGAACCTCGCTAGTACTAGAAGGCAAAAGGCGTATCATTATGGCTATAGTTATTGAAAGAAGTTTGCAACTTCAGGTTCGATTTTCTTTCTCCCATGTAACTCTGTTTTTAGGCTGTTCTTGAGCTATGGAATTTCTGAGTTTGCATCGCTTTGTTGCTGTCATTCAAGCTTGTGTGGGGTTGAATCAGTGAATTTGAGTTTAGTTCCTTATCGATCTGTGACTAGTTGAGAGTTTATTTTTGTAAAGTCTGTCGAGCTATGTCGATTTTCTTTGATGTATTGTAGCTGAAAACTTGATTCGGGTCTATTTGTTGACATGGTTTGGACTTAAAATTAAAGGTTGACGTCCAGTTGTGTGAGCTAAGCTTAACCTTGAAGTTCTAGGAATTGGAAAAATAGCTTCTCATTTCTACTTTAATCCTAATTCATTGAGTGTTATTATATTTATGAAGTGGTTTGAGGATTAATTGTTCTACTGATTGAAGATGTTGAGATTGCTATATTTTCTTGCTCTTGTTCGAAAATTTGTATGCCTTGTTTCTGCTACAAGACTTCTGCTCTTTCGAGCTATTGAAGAAGTCAATTTGAGCAGTTGTTGGCATGCCCTGTTTTGCACTGTCTAGGCAGCTCTATTTCCTGCTCTTGTTCGAAAAATTCTGCACTGTTTGGCCTGTAGCAGCTTTGATTTACTAGTAGTTTATGTGTCTATCTAAGTTTTGCTTGGTTTTGCGATTGCTAATCAGCCAAAGGGAATCATCAGCAAGGCTATTGTGTTGTCTGCTTATCTGATCAGTCTGGTAGCCATGAAATCTTGTAAAAGCCTCCTTGCGCATAAGTTTGGTTGAATTTTGTTGGCTTTCCATATCTGTGCTCATGAACATTCTATTGTTGTCAGTCCAGTTTAACATTTCAGTCATATAGGATTTGAAAAGGAAATTTGTTGCTGTCACTCTTAGGCCTAATGAATCTCACTGATGTTTGTTGGCTTTGTTTTAAAGAACACCATACCATGTTGGATTGAATATCTTGGTTTACTTAAAGCTTTGGTGTGAATCTGGATCCTTGTGAGAATCTTATAGTAATTATGTCTCCAAGTCCAGAGTAAACTGAGAGTAGCTTCTTAAGGTATATGTGCACTCCTATTGGTGTTATCGCTCTTTAAGAAAGCATGAACAAGAGTATCCATCCCTGTATATAGTAGAGTGAGGATTTATCCATGTGCGTAAACTTCTGATTGCTCTGAATACAGTCTAAATGGTGGTTAAGGTACTGTCTTTCGTCATGGTTTGTGATTCACCCATAGTTTCTTGCACTGATTATCCATGTTTGGTATTTTGCTTGGTTTTGCTAATGGGTTTCATTGACAATAAACGAATGAGTTCTTTCTTAAGAGCTCAGAATTGGTTGTGTTTTATTATGCGATTTCGAGGCAATTTCGAGTTATATATGTAGGCAGACATATGTTATAGGTATACTTCACCTATTATGTAAAATAATATATCAAATTCAACTTCTCCCTCAGAAATGTCACAACAGCTTACAGCTTTGCAATTGATGCTCAAAACCTTAGCTATTCAGTTGTCTCCAGACAGGGGAAAGTACTTCCGATTCTAAAGGATTGCTCACTGAAAATTCCCTCTGGGCAATTCTTGATGCTTTTTGGACCCAATGGCTGTGTAAAAGCAACCCCTTTTAAAGATATTAGCAGGTTTATTGAGTCCATATGATGGGTTCTTGTACGTGGAGAGGCCAAGGAGCTTTCTGTATTAGAACCCTGATCATTAGGTCGTGATGCCTACAGTGGAAGCTGATGTTGTTTTTGGTTTTGGTAAATTGAACTTTACACTAGCTGAGATCAGGACTAGGGTGGCAAGAGCTTTGGATGCAGTTGGGATGTTTGAGTATTTGAAAAAAACCAGTTCACACTCTTAGTGGTGGTCAAACACAAAGGGTTGCTACTGTTGGTGCTTTGGCTGAAGCTTGCAAAGTTTTGTCACTTGATGAACTGAACTACATCAAATTAGATAAAAGGGCTCGGGTGCGCATTTATGTGACCCAAATCCAAATCTCAAAAACGTTAGTTAAAATATATCGTGGACCGCGGGTGAATTTATGTGACGCGGTTCAAGACATGTTTTAAATAACATTGAAATCTTCCGAAAAAGATATATTAAATAAAAGCGGTTAAAAGGTTAAAATTTCACATAGGTTCAAATTGTTCTAAAATCAGCTAGATAGGCCAATGATAATAGTTGAGCGACCATGCTAGAACCACGGAACTCGGAAATGCCTAACACCTTCTCCCAGGTTAACAGAATTCCTTACCCGGATTTCTGGTTTGCGGACTGTTAAACAAAGTCAAGTTTTCCTCGATTCGGGATTCAACCAGTGACTTGGGACACCATAAATCTCCAAAGTGGTGACTCTGAATCTTTTAACAATAAATCCCGTTTCGATTGTCCTTTAATTGGAACAACTCCTTTATACCCTCCAGGGGGTGTAGTGAAAAAGGAGGTGTGACAAAGACATCCCGTGATTTTCTTTCCCCATGAAGCATAGTATAACCTTTGTCGAAATCTTCCTTTACTCGAGCCATTCTCGGTCTCAATTTCCGCAAGTCATAGATAATTCACTCGCACGCTTCAAACTGGAACCAACATAGCACCTAACCGTGCCATCAACTGCTCACAACAGACTCCCCCACTTGGCGCGAAGCCATAGATCAAGATACCCTCAATAACTCATAACACTTTTACTCTATTGATGCCACAATATCATAGTGAGATTAAACTCAAATCATTTGTAAGCTTGTGAAAACACAGATCATCTAGTACTGTAAATCTTCTGCAAATCTCGCATTCATCCCCACAACAGTTAAGCCCACTCTCTTTAGCGACCTGAAATTTCAAATTTCAACACATACTTTTCACTTACACATGAGATCTTCTAACATACACATAAGGATCACACCACTTCAGAACACTCCGTAGGAGATAACCCGCCTGCTTCGCGTCAATATAACATTTTTGTATACCTTCCACTGTCACACATTACACAGTCACTTAGTCTTCCTAAGTCTGAACTCATACCGCAACGTGAAATTTACTTCACTCCAACTAGGAGACATGAAAAGATTCTTCACGCGCCCATAACTTGTGGTTATACCTCGAATCAAGATGGAAATCCAGCACCTAATAGTCCTTCTATCACCCAGCAGACCTTCCTCGTCACTTCCAAGTCATATAGATACATCTCGCAGTACTAACATACTCATCACATAGTTACCCAACTGTCACATCCACTAATAGGGACAATACCCAACATATAATATTCAAACTTGCTCACACAATCAGCACCTCGGTGCTCAAGCCATAGGCAAAGATCCGGCCTCAAGTCCTCCAGACTGGCCCAACATCAAACTCACAGAGATCACGCCTCACCCCTCGATCGGGGAATCACAAGTCATCAAGGCACATCTGATACTGAGCACTTATGCACGCATGTGAACGCGTGGAAGGAATTTCAAGAGTTACTTTTCAAGCTGAATCAAGGACGCATGATAAGATTCCAAGAATGTGAAGTTTTCCTAAAGGTTCTGTAGCCTCTCGAGGATAAATATAGACGTCTCCATACCGATTTGCGAGACTCCACTAAACCTGCTCATGACTCGTGAAACCTATGTAACCTAGGCTCTGATACCAACTTGTCACAACCCCAATCCCTGATCCGGTCATGATGGCGCCTCTCATGAAGACAAGGCCAGCCAACCAACCCAATTTGCCTTTTCAGAATAGTTAATATTAATAAGCAGTTTTAGCATAATTAAATAACCACCATCTAAACAAAAGATTTCTTTATAAAGTGCGGAATACAACCTAAACACATCCCAAACCGGGGTGTCACAAGTCACGAGCATCTATTAGGGTATAAATACAAATACAAGGCCTGAAATATACAAAATAGAACTGACAAACAAAGGAACAAATGTGAATGCTGCGAACGCTGGCAGTCAACTCGCTAAACTCCGATAATTTAGCCTCCGATCAGGTCAAAACCCGCTACCGTGTATATAAATACCTGCATCTGCACACGAGGTGCAGGGAGTAAAGTGAGTACTCCAACTCAATCAGTAATAAAGGTAAATAATAATTGATCAGTAAGAAATCACTTAAAGCAACCAACATGCTGTATAGAAGCAGTGTAAAACCCTTTGAGAAAAGCAGTAAAGCTGTGAAACCTTTAGAAATATCTTAGCTTAGTTTAAATCTCTTTTGAAAATGACTTTTTCAGCAGTTACGCAATGATTGCAAAATAGTTAGTGCCGATAAGCACAAAAAAACCCTCGGGCACAAATACCACAATATAACAGGTAAAATGATAAGTAAATATGAAAGATGAACACATCAAGATTCGCCCCTCAGGCAATATCTCAGCACAGTACCAGCCCCTCGGGCTCACTCTCAGATCACTCTCAGCCCCTTAGGCTCTCTCTCTCAGATCATTCTCAGAATAGTATCATATAGTAACCGCTACGGCGTGCAGCCCGATCCACATATCGCTCCGGCATGCAGCCCGATCCATATATCGCTGCGGCGTGCAGCCCGATCCATATATCATCGACGGCGCTCACTGGGGGTGTGAAGACTCTGGGAGGGGCCTCTTACGGCCCAAGCACAATATCAAGCCACCTCGTGGCATCATCTCTCAACACTCGACCTCAAATCACTCGGCACTCGACCTCACATCACTCAAGCCACCTCGTGGCATATACAATATCTCAGGCCCTCGGCCTCATATCATTCAACATATCCTCACGTATGGCCCTCGGCCTCACTCAGTCCGAAAATCATCACAAGCCCCTCGGTCATTAGTAAAATAGTAGTTCTCAGCCCAAAACATCATTTAGAATATCATTTAAGTTTCAAATCTGAGTAAAAGTGGCTGAGTTTGTAAAGCAGTAGATATCAACAGGACTGAGTTCAAGTAATAAGTCAAAATAGTGAGGAAACAGTGATAAAAATCCCTGAAGGGTTCAAATAATTGGCACGAAGCTCAAATATGGCAATCAACCCAAATCATGATGATAGCAATTAAGATTCAGTCAAATACGTGGTAAAATCATCAATCGGGATAGACCAAGTCACAATCCCCAGTAGTAAAAGGCCACACACTCATCATCCAGCGTGTGTCTCACCTCAATATAGCACTACGATGTTCAAATCCGGGGTTTCAAACCCTCAGGATATCATTTACAATCATTACTCACCTTAAACTGGCGAAGTCTCTAGCTCGCGATGCCCTTGCCCCTCAAATTGGCTTCCACACGCGTCGAATCTATCCAAAATTAGAATGAATACATCACAATATGCTAAGGGAACAAAGCCCAAGCGAAAACAATCAATATCGGGCACAAATCCCAAAATTACCAAAACCCGAGCCCCGGGCCCACTTCTCAAAACTCAGAAATTTTCACATCATTAGATTCCTCATCTTTCCACGAGTTCATACATATCAAAAGTTCTTAAATCCGACCTCAAATGGTCCTTCAAATCCCAATTCAAAAGTCCAATTTCTCAAGCCCTAGTTTTTCAATTTTAGGCTTATTTTCCATGAATTTCTAGGTGGATTTGAAAATAAAAATGAGTACTGAGTTCAAAAATCTTACCTCCAGGTAATTCCTCTTGAATCCCTCTTCAATCCTCTTCAAAAAACTTTAAACTCGACCAACAATGGAGGAACTTAGCCTCAAATTCGCGGAAATGGGTTTTTAAAACATTCTGCCCAACACTCAATTTTACTTAATCGCGATCACGGAAAAGCCCTCGCGATCACGAAGCACAGCCCACAATTACTCTATGCAATCTCGTACTCCCTCACGCGAATGCGATGCTCAGAATCTCCCAACTACGTGATCACGAATGATGACACGCGACCGCAATTGATAGCAACACAAAACTACGCGATCGCAACTCGATCTATGGGAACGCGAAGAGAAAATCTGGAATCCCCTGAAATAACTCTATGCGATCGCGAGCCTCCTCACGCGATCGAGAAGAGGAAACATCAGCAACAGAGCTGGAGCCAAAACCTGCAATTTTCTGCAATTTTCCCAACATGAAATGGTCTGATTGACCACCCGAAACTCACCCGAGGCCCTCGGGACCTCAACCAAACATACCAACATAATCCATAACATCATTCAAACTTGTTCCAATCATCAAAACATCTAAAACAACATCAAATTACTCAAAACTTGTTGAATTCAAACCTAAGTTTTCTAAAAACTTCCGAAATACACTTTCGATCAAAAACCTGACCAAACGACGTCTGAATAACATGAAATTTTGAACACACATCCCAAATGACATAACGAAGATACTGCAAATCTCGGAAATCCATTCTGAATCACGGATCAAAATCTCACCTATCAACAGGAATTCGCCAAAATACTAATTTTACCAATTCAAACCAAATCCTTCCACAGACTTCCAAATATTATGATTAGTTGTTGAGGGCCCCGCAATTTGCATTTTTTATTTAGCGAGGCTCTTCTCATTATTTTAGAAGAGGATATCCTAAAGTGACTACATTTCTATTATTTTGTTTCCAGAAATAGAAGAAAGAAAGATGTATGCTAATCGAAGTATATGCTTTGGCCTAAACCGGACTCCTATCAATTTCTGATTAGTTATTTATAAAGTGAAAAGACGTCATACCTTACGAAAATGCTTTAGTTGAACAAAGAAATTACATATGAGATTGATGAAATGCAATACTTAATCCGACAACATCCTTAAGTTGAATCTAAATCAAATTGCTTAAACAGGATTAATAGAGTTCCTTATTAAAAGATGTTACTGATGATGTTCAAAACTAGTCCTATAAACTGCCTAAAGAAATCGAAACTGGATGATTCAAAACTGTATTATATTTGGCTAGATTTAACAGCCATTTGCCCCTACCTATTCAAACATGCTAAAAGAATGAGTTTAAGTTTAACAATTGTATAAATAGTGTCACATTCCATGGATCGTATTTACATCCTGTATGCTAACTAAACGAATCAAATACCGCAGTTTCAGATTAACATAAACTTTACTTAAGTACAAACTTACCAATGTATTCTCTATTAGCTATAAACTAAAATTTACACAACTTAACAACATTTATGAAGAGGCAGTCAGTAAATAACAGGTGATTGTAACTCCTTCAAATCTTTCTATTCATGCTTTTCAATGTTACAATCAGCTACACCAATGTGAGACTCGAGATGTGTACCTGGAAATACTGAAAATGCAAAGGAGAAGAGGAAGAAGATAGGGAAATCAGCAGCAGCAAGAAACAGAATTAGCAGTAGCAGCAGGACACAGAATAGCAGCAGCAACAGGAAACAGAATAGCAGCAGCAACAACTCACGAAACAATTGGAGTGGGATCAAGACCCCAACTAGACCAAGTTCCCGAGTAAAACAACAACAACCAAGCAGACTCAGTTGGGATTTGGGAGAAATCAGTGTTGCACAAACAGGTCAAGATTTAGTGAAATCAAAACAGCAAATCAAAAAATGTAATTTCTAATTCTGCCTGTCTGTGTTATCAAAGAGAATTCTTTTCCAGTTTTCTGTCTTTCAGAACTTAGTTCTCAAAAATGCTCAGTCCCCCCATCTCTGATGGAAGTTCTTCTTTTTATAAGCCTAAGGTCTGCCCTTTAACAGCCTGTTCATCAATCACCAAACACCCTCCCATGTGCTCTCTTCTTTTCAGTTCCACTTAGCTATTTAAGTATTAGAACCCCATCACATTCCCTGGCAGACTTACTCTTTTGAAAGAGGTTTAATACTTCTTAAACTAAAGCAGGGTAATGGGCAGCAGAATATATCTGACAGCATGTGCTGTCAATTATTTTATTCAAAAGCCCTTATGCAGGGCACAGGCTGTGCACAAATGCACCTGTGGTGCACAAATGCACATGTTGTGCACAAGTGCACATGCCCTCCAATTCAGAAGTTAAACAAACATTCCTTTTACATTTCTGATTCAAATTAACAACTATAAGTAAACAAACTCAGTTCCT
Organism: Nicotiana sylvestris; assembly: GCF_000393655.2. NCBI lineage: Eukaryota > Viridiplantae > Streptophyta > Magnoliopsida > Solanales > Solanaceae > Nicotiana > Nicotiana sylvestris. Next base: position 5,767,720 of record NC_091057.1, on the reverse strand, counting down.
AATTGATTCAAACAAATGTGTCCAGAAGCAAATCGATTTGTTATTGTTCAGGCAGCTGAAACTAATTGACGACACATGTCGACTCGACTATATTAGTCATAACATGTACAATCGTAACCAAAAATCAGACATTTAACAGTATCACACAAGGGGTTCATATTGCAATGTTAACACAGAAAGGCCCTAGGAACTAAATGAACGAACCAATTCAATATTCATTTGATTGTACAGCTTACACATGCCATTATCAGTGAACAGAAAAGGGACCTAATCAAACACGTAGGTTCAAACAAAGTGGGCAGGACACAGTTGATAAAACTCAAAACACAGATTTCACGAAACATGAACAAACTTTAGAACAATCTCATGGACTAAAACAAATAAAGAAAAGAAAGCAAAACTCACCTTAAAACCCGAAAAATCAAAAGACCCTAGCTTGGACTCGAACAGACCTTTCTTAAGGCTGAACGGACTTTAATCGAAGTGTTTCTCAGATGAGAAACACTTCGATTAAGGTCCATTAGACCTTAATCTCTTCGGCTTGAACAAGACACGGACCATTGACGAGGAACCCTAAGGTTCCAAAAATCAGATCTGGGATTCATGCTTCCCTGGTCAGATTCGGACCAAACCAAGCATGGTTTGGTCACGAGGGGGGTCTGGGGAGTGTCTGGTGTGAAACTGGGGTTAAACGGTGTAAGTCAAGTTCCGACTCAAATCTTCAAACGAATATTCGAGAAGGTGGGAAGGGATTCGAGTTAAGAAGTTAACAGATCCATGTTCAGGATGGCAAGGGGATTCTAGGGTGTTAATGTGAAAGTCACCGGCGTTCATGCCGCCGGGTTTCTAGTGAAGGGATATGGGGGCGGCTAGGGTTTGAAGGGGAAGGGTCTGTGAAGACGAAGGCCGGGGTATTGGATAGGGGGGCAGGGTAAAGGTTCTAGGCTTATATAGTTAGTAAGGGATCGATTTTTTGCCTTTGGATGGGGTGAGATGAAGGGTCAAGATCTTTTGGCTGATGGGGAACGGTGTCGTTTCAACCTGAAGGGGTTTGGGTCGGTCCGAGTGGAATGGGTCGGGTTTTGTTTATGGGTTATGGGGAAGTGATCTCGGCCGTTGATCAATCTGAGATCAACGGCCCAGATCAGATTGGATTAAAACGGCGTCGTTTGGACGTTCTGGGTGTCAGCTGGTGTGGACCGGGTTACACATGGGGTTTTGGGTTTGAGTTTGTGCTTTGAATTAAAAATAAAAATAGGCCCAACCGAGTTTTAAACCCAATTCTGCATCTCCTTTTTTTTATTATTTTTATATATATATTTTTTATTTTATTTTTAAAACAAAACCTAAGTAAATAAAAATAAAATTTCATAAACACTTAATACAATTATTTGCACACATATATCAAAATATTTAAAGCAGGCAAGATCGAACAAAACAACAATCACGGAACAAAGATGCATATTTATGATTTTTTTATTTAACAACCGGATTTCGGTTCAAACAGCACATGACACACACATTTTTTGTATTTTGTTTTAATAAAAATGGGCAAAAATCATAAATAATTAACAAAGTGCCATGTAAAAATCCAATTCGTACAGCAGGACCATTTGTTATTATTTTTTAATTCTTTTGGAGCGATTGTCGTGTAAAACAAAAATCACGTGCTCACAGCTGCCCCTCTTTGTTCGGAAACACGAAGAGTTTTCGTGCAAAGATAAAGTGAGCGTGTATGAGCGATTTTTGCCTATGGACTACTCCGTGTGAAGCATGTTTTTGAAAGATCTGACCGAATCTTGCTTCAAAGATTTCCTACATATCCTGGGCTAAACAGGAATCAGGTCAATGTAGTTCGGGAAAATTTTGGTAGCTGGGACTACCATGGGATTGCAATGCTTGCTGTTACTGCTGTTGCTGTTGCCACTGCTGCGTCACTGACCGCCTTATTACAACCAAAGGAAAATTGGAACTGAACTAACTACTTATATGCATGTCAACTGCGAGTTACAAGATTCCTATCTATGATTCTTTTGCGACTTGATCTTGGGTCTTAGCTGATTGTGCTTGGAGACTTTGATCCGAATCTTGATGCTTGCGAGTTGCGGCGACTTGCTCAATCTTTGGGATACTGAGTGAAACGCGACTGGCGGAGTTCAGGACCTTAGTCAAATGTTGGAGTCGATCCGCCTTCCATTTACTTTGATATTCTCAGGACATCTTCTTTTTGTCTTTTTTCTTCTTTGATTCTGAGTTGAGACTCATCTCGTGGGTCATTTCGAATCGGGTGGCTTGAGGTTAGACCTGCGGGAGAAAACAAACAAACGAACGAAATTTTCTGCCCCAGTTTCACTAGGAAATTTTCGTGAATTATTCGCCAGGAAGTTCATAAAATTGATGAAGGAAGATAAAAATGCTCAGTTCAGGGCTGGAGCCCTAATACCGACTAGCTAGGGAGAAGTTCAGTTTAGGGTTTAAAACCCTAATGCAGACTAAAGGAAAAATTCAGTTTGGGGTTTAAAACCCTAATGCTGATTGCATGGAAAAGCTCAGTTTAGGGTTTAAAACCCGAATGCTGGCTGAATGGGAAAAAAGTTCAGTTTAGGGTTTAAAATCCTAATGCTGACTAAAGGAAAAATTCAGTTTAGGGTTTAAAACCCTAATGCTGATTGCATGGAAAAGCTCAGTTTAGGGTTTAAAACCCTAATGCTGGCTGAATGGGAAAAAAGTTCAGTTTAGGGTTTAAAACCCTAATGCTGACTAAAGGAAAAATTCAGTTTAGGGTTTAAAACCCTAACACTGATTGCATGGAAAAGCTCAGTTTAGGGTTTAAAACCCTAATGCTGGCTGAATGGAAAAAAGTTCAGTTTAGGGTTTAAAACCCTAATGCTGACTAAAGGAAAAATTCAGTTTAGGGTTTAAAACCCTAATGCTGATTGCATGGAAAAGCTCAGTTTAGGGTTTAAAACCCTAATGCTGGCTGAATGGAAAAAAGTTCAGTTTAGGGTTTAAAACCCTAATGCTGGCTGAATGGAAAAAAGTTCAGTTTAGGGTTTAAAACCCTAATGCTGACTAAAGGAAAAATTCAGTTTAGGGTTTAAAACCCTAATGCTGATTGCATGGAAAAGCTCAGTTTAGGGTTTAAAACCCTAATGCTGGCTGAATGGGAAAAAAGTTCAGTTTAGGGTTTAAAACCCTAATGCTGACTAAAGGAAAAATTCAGTTTAGGGTTTAAAACCCTAACGCTGATTGCATGGAAAAGCTCAGTTTAGGGTTTAAAACCCTAATGGTGGCTGAAAGGAAAAACTCAGTTTAGGGTTTAAAACCCTAATGCTGGCTGAAGGGAGAAGCTCAGTTTAGGGTTTAAAACCCTAATGCTGGCTGAATGGAAAAAGTTCAGTTTAGGGTTTAAAACCCTAATGCTGACTGAATGGGAAAAAAGTTCAGTTTAGGGTTTGAAACCCTAATGCTGACTAAAGGGAAAATTCAGTTTAGGGTTTAAAACCCTAATGCTGATTGTATGGAAAAGCTTAGTTTAGGGTTTAAAACCCTAATGCTGGCTGAATGAGAAAAAAGTTCAGTTTAGGGTTTAAAACCCTAATGCTGACTAAAGGGAAAATTCAGTTTAGGGTTTAAAACCCTAATGCTGATTGCATGGAAAAGCTCAGTTTAGGGTTTAAAACCCTAATGCTGGCTGAATGGAAAAAGTTCAGTTTAGGGTTTAAAACCCTAATGCTGATTGCATGGAAAAGCTCAGTTTAGGGTTTAAAACCCTAATGCTGGCTGAAAGGAAAAAGTTCAGTTTAGGGTTTAAAACCCTAATGCTGATTGCATGGAAAAGCTCAGTTTAGGGTTTAAAACCCTAATGCTGGCTGAATGGAAAAAGTTCAGTTTAGGGTTTAAAACCCTAATGCTGACTAAAAGGAAAATTCAGTTTAGGGTTTAAAACCCTAATGCTGATTGCATGGAAAAGCTCAGTTTAGGGTTTAAAACCCTAATGCTGGCTGAAAGGAAAAAGTTCAGTTTAGGGTTTAAAACCCTAATGCTGACTAAAAGGAAAATTCAGTTTAGGGTTTAAAACCCTAATGCTGATTGCATGGAAAAGCTCAGTTTAGGGTTTAAAACCCTAATGCTGGCTGAATGGAAAAAGTTCAGTTTAGGGTTTAAAACCCTAATGCTGACTAAAGGGAAAATTCAGTTTAGGGTTTAAAACCCTAATGCTGATTGCATGGAAAAGCTCAGTTTAGGGTTTAAAACCCTAATGCTGGCTGAATGGGAAAAAAGTTCAGTTTAGGGTTTAAAACCCTAATGCTGACTAAAGGAAAAATTCAGTTTAGGGTTTAAAACCCTAATGCTGATTGCATGGAAAAGCTCAGTTTAGGGTTTAAAACCCTAATGCTGGCTGAATGGGGAAAAAGTTCAGTTTAGGGTTTAAAACCATAATGCTGACTAAAGGGAAAATTCAGTTTAGGGTTTAAAATCCTAATGCTGATTGCATGGAAAAGCTCAGTTTAGGGTTTAAAAGCCTAATGCTGGCTGAATGGGAAAAAAGTTTAGTTTAGGGTTTAAAACCCTAATGCTGACTAAAGGGAAAATTCAGTTTAGGGTTTAAAACCCTAACGCTGATTGCATGGAAAAGCTCAGTTTAGGGTTTAAAATCCTAATACTGGCTGAAAGGAAAAGCTCAGTTTAGAGTTTAAAACCCTAATGCTGGCTGAAAGGAAAAAGCTCTGTTTAGGGTTTAAAACCCTAATGCTGGCTGAAAGGAGAAGCTCAGTTTAGGGTTTAAAACCCTAATGCTGGCTGAATGGAAAAAATTCAGTTTAAGGTTTAAAACCCTAATGCTGATTGCATGGAAAAGCTCAGTTTAGGGTTTAAAACCCTAATGCTGGCTGACAGGAAAAGAGTTCAGTTTGGGGTTTAAAACCCTAATGCTGATTAAAGGGAAAAATTCAGTTTAGGGTTTAAAACCCTAATGCTGATTGCATGGAAAAGCTCAGTTTAGGGTTTAAAATCCTAATGCTGGCTGATAGGAAAAGCTCAGTTTCGGGTTTAAAACCCTAATGCTGGCTGAAAGGAAAAAGCTCAGTTTAGGGTTTAAAACCCTAATGCTGGCTGAAAGGAGAAGCTCAGTTTAGGTTTTAAAACCCTAATGCTGGCTGAATGGAAAAAATTCAGTTTAAGGTTTAAAACCCTAATGCTGATTGCATGGAAAAGCTCAGTTTAGGGTTTAAAACCCTAATGCTGGCTGAATAGGAAAAGAGTTCAGTTTGGGGTTTAAAACCCTAATGCTGATTAAAGGGAAAAATTCAGTTTAGGGTTTAAAACCCTAATGCTGATTGCATGGAAAAGCTCAGTTTAGGGTTTAGAACCCTAATGCTGGCTGAATGAAAAAAGTTCTGTTTAGGGTTTAAAACCCTAATGCTGATGGCTGGGGGCAAAATTCGAGAACAACAACTGACCTCTTTTCTTTTTTTTTGAATTTTCTTGTTTTAGTAGAAGATAAAAGGGAGTTTGGTGGAAACTTACCTTTCGAGTGAATTCCTTATTGCCGAAATGTTTCTTGTACCCATGTACCTTCTTCTTTGGGCGACACCTGCATCTTGCACGGTTGTCTTGGATTAAACCTGTTTCAACTTTTCAGACAAAGAACATTTGTTAGTTCGGAAATGACGGTCGGTTTGGTGACCTTGATTGTTCCCGTTTGCTTTGTTGCGTCTTCATTTCTGTTGCGAAGTCCCGCCATTGATTTGATTCATATGTCGGAACCTTTTAGACTGCTCAGGTTTGTATTTCCAGATTCCGTGATGATTCGCCTCACAAGGCTCTTTTTCTTTTCTCTCTTTCTTTTTTTTTGTCCCGTTTTGCTTGGAGGTTCTCAACGGGGGTTTTATTGGAGGTATACGGTGGGGATTTGTACAAAAGGAAGCTCTGAGGGGGAATATTTACAAAGTGGATTCTTTGTGCGGATTTTGTACAATGGGGCATGCTGGGTATTTGTTTCAAAGCGGGCTTTCTAGGATTTGTTGGGGTAAGCTTGTTGGGGAATTTTTACAAAGGGACTCGCTGGGGATGTGCTGGGGAAATTCCAACAGGATTTTTTTTCTTCTTTTTTTTTTATTTTTATATTGGGGAGACTCTGTGGGAGGATTGTACAAGGAGAGACTCTGTGGGGATTCGTCCGAAGGCAGACTTGCTGGGGGAAACTTCTCTTTTTCCTCTTTACTTCGAACGCCATCAAACGTCATGATTCATCAAGTTTGGACAGACGTACCAACGAAATGGGGTGTTTTCCTTCATGAAACGAAACTCCGTGAAAACAAACCTGCCACCTGCCCTCTCCGGTGTATCCTGAACTTGGGGTTAAAACATAAAAGAGATTCGAAAAGAAACAAAGAAAGGAGAAAACAAATTTCAGGAAGGGAGTGTCCCTTTTGGGACGAGAAAGACTTATCTGAGGAAGATAACGCTGGCTTTAAATGACATGACATGCTCTTTGGACTGGACGCCTGACCTTCCATGAACTTGCGTTTCCCTGAACCAGAACGGATCTGTGATTCCAAACCGGTGGAACTTTGCCGAGACCTCCTTGGGGTGGAGTCATTCTTTTCGGCCAACAGCGCCCTTTGCGGGTTTTCGCCAGCTGACCTCTCTCATTTCTCTTCCTGTCATCGCTTGATAGCACTCTTTGTGAGTTTTTACTAAACAAGCTCTCTCATTTTGGTTTCTCTACTCCCGTCGCCTCGTGGTGGCCGAAGGTTTTCACCGACGAGACTCTCTCATTTTATCTCTCTCAATTCAGAGTGTGCCGGTCTCCATTTGTGACGCTTATTGGTTCCCCACCATCTTTGGTAATTGATTTGAAGGCTTGTGCTTGGTAAAGAGAGGTAGATAATACTAACTTCTCAACTGCTCGACGTGCCCCGGTTTCCATTTCAGGGCGAATGGGATTTTATTGTTGGTGTGACTGAACCTCAGGGAGAGGCTGCCTACGTATCCTTTCGGAATCAAGTCAAACGTAGTTCAGGCTCAATCAATTGTTGGTTTTTTTTTTCTTTTTTTTGTTTTTCTTTTTTTGTAAGCGGCTCAAAGGTTGGTAGAGAGAATTGGGTAGTGTTTGGGTAGTAGCGGGGAATAAATCCTTCGTCGTTTCAAATGCGTCAAGACTACTGGAGTATAATTCAGACGTAGTATCTCTTGACTGCATCCGCATTTACTGCTGTGTCGGGGTCGTTTCCTTCGATATCACCTAAATACAATGCTCCTCTCGGCAATATCTTCCTTATGATGTATGGGCCTTTCCAATTTGGAGCAAACTTCCCTTTTGCTTCCTCATGATGCGGCAGAATACGCCTCAGTACCAGCTGACCTACTTCGAAATTCCTGGGTCGGACTTTCTTGTTGTAAGCACGGGCCATTCTTCGTTGGTACAACTGTCCGTGACAAACCGCGGCCATTCGCTTTTCATCAATCAAAGTCAATTGCTCTAACCGAGTCTTGACCCACTCGCTGTCTTCGATTTCTGCTTCGACAATGGTTCGAAGCGAAGGAATTTCTACCTCTGCCGGTATTACAGCCTCGGTCCCATAAACCAGAAGATAAGGAGTCGCTCCTACTGATGTGCGTACCGTAGTGCGATACCCCAACAGTGCAAATGGTAACTGCTCATGCCACTATCGGGAACTTTGGATGGTTTTCCTCAAAATCTTCTTGATGTTTTTGTTTGCCGCTTCTACAGCGCCGTTGGCCTTTGGCCGATAAGGCGTAGAATTCCTATGCGTTATTTTGAATTGCTCGCATATATCTCCCATCAAATGACTGTTCAAGTTTGCTGCGTTATCTGTAATGATAGTCGCAGGAATACCGAAACGACAAATAAGATTTGAGTGTACAACACCACAGCTTTCTTAGTGACCGACTTGAGAGTGACAACCTCTACCCATTTTGGGAAGTAGTCTATGGCAACCAGTATAAACCTGTGTCCATTCGAAGCCTTTGGTTCGATTGGTCCAATGACGTCCATGCCCCAGGCGACAAATGGCCAAGGCGCAGACATGGGATGCAGTTCTGTGGGAGGTGCATGAATCAGATCACCGTGCACCTGACACTGATGACACTTCCGAACGAAGCTAAAGCAATCCTTTTCCATGGTTATCCAGTAATAACCTGCTCGAAGGATTTTCTTTGCTAAGACATACCCGTTCATGTGAGGTCCGCACACACCTGCGTGTACTTCGTGCATGATTTTCCTCGCTTCCTCGATATCGACACATCTTAGGAGATTGAGGTCCGGGGTCCTCTTATATAACAATTCACCGCTCAGAAAGAAACCACTTGCATGTCGCCTAATGGTCCTCTTTTGATCTCCAGTAGCGTGCTCGGGGTATTCTTGTGTCTTCAGGAACCTCTTGATGTCATGGTACCAAGGCTGCGTATTTGATCCCGCCTCGATTACATTGCAGTAACCGTGTCTTTCCTTGATTTGGATTTCCAAAGGATCGACGTGGGCGTTGCCCGGGTAGGGTAGCATTGAAGCCAAAGTAGCAAGTGCATCTGCCAGTTCATTGTGACACCTCGGGATATACCTGAACTCTATTGATGTAAAGCGCTTGCTGAGGTCCTCTACATGCTGTCGGTATGGGATAAGTTTGACATCCCGAGTTTCCCATTCACCTTGGACTTGTCGAATAATCAGGTCAGAATCTCCCATAATCAATAAGTCTTCGACATCCTGATCGATTGTCATATGCATGCCCATGATGCAGGCTTCATACTCAGCTGTATTATTCGTGCAAAAGAAACGCAGTCTAGCTGTGGCGGGATAATGCTGACCGGAGGGCGAGATCAAAATTGCCCCAATTCCTACACCTTTGGCATTCACGGCTCCATCAAAGAACATCTTCCAAACATGAGCGTCCTCCGAGATTACTTCTACAGTATTTACCTCTTCATCTGGAAAGTAGGTATCCAATGGCTGGTATTCCTCATCGACCGGATTTTCGGCCAAATGATCTGCTAGCGCCTGGGCTTTCATTGCCGTGCGAGTGACATAGACTATGTCGAATTCCGTAAGCAAGATTTGCCATTTAGCCAGTCTCCCGGTAGGCATTGGTTTCTGAAATATATACTTCAAAGGATCCAACCTGCTTATGAGGAACGTAGTGTGGGCTTGGAGATAATGTCTCAACTTTTGAGCAACCCATGTGAGAGCGCAGCATGTCCTTTCCAGCAGAGTGTATTTGGCCTCGTAGCCGGTGAATTTCTTGCTCAAGTAGTAGATTGCTTGCTCCTTCTTTCCGGTTACGTCGTGTTGCCCGAGGACGCAACCGAAAGAGTTCTCCAAGACTGTCAGATACAAGAAAAGTGGCCTTCCCGGTTCTGGAGGGACCAAGACCGGGGGATTCGAAAGGTATTCTTTGACTTTATCAAAGGCTTCTTGACACTCAGTTGTCCATTTAATCGCCGCATCTTTCCTTAACAGCTTGAATATGGGCTCACACGTGCTTGTCAGCTGGGCAATAAACCGACTGATGTAGTTCAACCTGCCCAACAGACTCATCACGTCTTTCTTTGTTCTCGGGGGAGGCAGATCTCTGATGGATTTTATCTTAGTTGGATCTAGCTCGATACCTCTCCTGCTTACGATGAAGCCCAAAAGTTTGCCCGACGGAACTCCGAAAGCGCATTTGGCTGGGTTTAGCTTCAAGTCATACTTCCTTAATCTCTCGAAGAATTTCCTCAAGTCTTGGATGTGATTATCCTGTGTCCTGGACTTGACTATCACGTCGTCCACGTACACCTCTATTTCCTGATGCATCATGTCATGGAAAATGGCAGTCATGGCCCTCATGTAAGTAGCCCCAGCATTCTTCAAACCAAATGGCATGACCCGGTAACAGTAGGTGCCCCAAGGCGTGGTGAAGGCAGTTTTCTCGGCGTCCTCTTCATCCATCAATACCTGATGATACCCAGCGTAACAATCTACGAAAGACTGTATCTCGTGTTTGGCGCAATTATCAACGAGGATGTGGATGTTGGGCAGTGGGAAATTATCTTTAGGACTTGCTCTGTTCAGATCTCGGTAATCTACACATACCCGAGTTTTCCCGTCCTTTTTTGGTACTGGAACCACATTCGCCAACCATGTTGTATATTGGACTACCCGAATCACTCCCGTTTTCAGTTGTTTGGTGATCTCCTCTTTAATCTTGTCACTGACCTCAGTTTTGAACTTTCGTTGCTTTTGTTGAACTGGAGGACAATCAGGATGAATCGGCAATTTATGAACCACTAGATCAACACCTAGTCCCGGCATGTCATCATATGACCAAGCAAACACGTCTTTAAATTCAAAAAGAAGTTGAATTATCGCCTCTCGCGTTTTCTTGTCCGTGTGAATGCTTATCTTGGTCTCCCGGATTTCTTCCGGGGTTCCTAAATTTACCGGTTCAGTGTCATTCAGATTTGGCTTAGGTTTATTCTCGAAATATTCCAACTCTCGGTTTATCTCCCTAAAAGCCTCTTCCGCATCATATTCTGGTTCTGGGTTCATTAATTCGCAGTTAAATAGCTCATTGTGATCTGGGCGTGAAGTCCGCAAGCATGTCATATTTAAAGCCGCATTATTAGGACTGAAAAGAAAGATAAAAGGAAAAATAACAAAAATCAGAACAAAAGAAAGAATGGGAAAGCAATGATGATTTTTTTTTCTTTGGAAAGTTGGAAGACAACAATGTTTACAACTTAGGAATTCAAAACAACAATTGAAAAGAAGAAACGTTCAAGTTATGTCCTGGAGATAACTTGTGACACAGGAAAGGTGGCAGGACAGGTCTACCCGGACTTCCGTCTAGTCGGGAATGGCGTAGCCTCCCAGTTTTGAAGTTTGGCGTTCGGCCCCATGTACATCATCTCAGCAATGCTTGTGCCTTCACCTGGTTGAACCATGTGGACCTCGTAGAACATCTTTCTCATCGCCCCACATATCTCCTCGATTTCCTCAGCTGTGAAGACCTCATCATCTTCTTCTTCAGCGTACCTTGGCCTGATGAAAGTTGCATATAAATCCGGCAGTGGTCGAGGTAACTTCCAACCCTCATTTTTCCTTTTCTTTGCCCACTCTTCGTCTGCTGGAGTAGGTTTGAAACCTAGTCCAAAAGGTTTCTTGGTGACTGGCAAGGTAATGGGTTCTGTTATTCCCTGAAGGGTTCGTCCAAGCCCCTTCCCTGGCCTAAATCCGTGCCGGATCATCTCTTTGGCCACCATAACCGAGGCGTTAGACAAGAAAGGCTGGGGGCAGGGTATTCCCTCTTCGTGCTGCTCTGCCAGTACAATCTCAAAAGCTTGATAGACCGTATGTTCGCTCCCTTCTCTCGGTTCCAGATATGGGATGGATGGGTCCCGATAAATAGCATGCTCATCTTCCCCATGGACCACGATCTCTCTGTCTTCGTACTCGAACTTCACCATCTGGTGAAGGGTGGAAGGCACGGCTCCTGCCGCATGGATCCAAGGTCTGCCAAGGAGAAAATTGTAGGATGTATCCATGTCGAGCACCTGGAAGGTTACTTGAAATTCGACTGGTCCTATGACCAACAACAGGTCTATTTCTCCCATGGTATCTCTCTTGATGCCGTCGAAAGCCCTTACGCAGACATTGTTGGGTCGGATTCTTCCGGTCCCAATTTCCATTCTTTGTAGCGTGGAGAGCGGGCAAATGTCAACGCCTGAGCCCCCATCCAACATTACCCGCTTGACATAATAGTCTTCGCATTTAACTGTTAGATGCAAAGCCTTGTTGTGTGCCGCTCCTTCCGGGGGTAGATCGTTCTTGCTGAAAGAGATTTGGTTGACGGCGAAGAATCTTTCTGTCATCCGCTCTAATTGTTCTACCGAGGTTTCAACTGGCACATATGCTTCATTCAGAGTCTTTAGTAAGATCTTTTGATGCTCTGTCGACCTCATTAACAATGACAACATGGACACTTGCTCGGGGTACTTGCGCAGTTGATCTATCACTTCGTAATCCGGCATTTTCATTTGTTGGAAGAACACTTCCGCTTCTTCAACACTTACGGGCTTCTTTGGCGGGAAGCGCCTTTGTGTGGCGTTGTTCAGTTCTTGGGTATTTGAATACCTTCCAATGAAAGTATTTTCTGGAAGTTCTCCCATGACCTCTTTACCTTTGTACATTACCAAAGTCTTTTGATAATTCCACGGCACTGTGGACGGGTTGGTCATTGGCTTTTGTGGCACGCGTCCGATAACCACTGGCTCATTCAGCCGAGGTGGTTGAATCGTCCCCCGGACCACATAGGCCCCTTTCGGCACGTACATAGGTTTTGTCTTTTTGATTCCGAAGTTCTGCGTCTTCTCAGCTCGACCTCGTGGTATGTAAAGAACCCCACCCTTTACCGGTACCACTTTCTTCTCCACCTTCTTCTCAGGCACTTTCTTTATAGCTTTGGCCTCCTCCCCCTTTTCTGGTTTCTGGTCTACTTTGGGCCTCTTCCCTGTGTCGACAATGGCAATTATGGCTTTCAGAGCGGGGTCGAACTCTTTGTCTTCACAAATCATTCCGATCAGCGGCCCATTATTGTGAGCAGGTAATGGATTGTTAGTTACATTCGGGATCTCCTCGTCCCTTAGCACTATTTTCCCTTGCTCTATCAAATTTTCGACCACTCTTTTCAACGACCAGCAGTCATTTGTATCATGTCCCTCGGCCCCTGAATGATAGGCGCATCTGACTCCAGCTTTGTAAGAAGGTGACGTCGGGTTTTGCCTTGTTTGAGGGATTGGTTGCAAGAAACCCAACTGGACCAGCTTTGGGAACAAAGTTGAGTATGGTTCACCGATGGGCGTGAAAGTCCGCCTTCTGGGTGGCTCCTGAGGGCGGAAGTTATTCTGCGGGGGTTGTGGGTTATAGTGGTTGCGGTAAGGAAGCTGATTTCTGGGAGGTGGAGCTGGGCCTCGGTTGGCTTGTTGTGGTGGATGGGTATAAGATTGGGCATTCATGACCATATAAGGTTGATGAGCATATGCCAAATTTGAGTGGGGGTAGTAGTGTTGTGGGGTTCTTTCCGGAAAACAGGGCCTGGGATGACGATACTCCCTTGTTTCCGAGGCTGCCATAGTCGTTTCTTCCTTCTTTTTCCCTCTTGTCGTTCCTCCGGACCCTCTTTGGACGGCCTGGGAGGTCGCCCTTATGGCTGCTTGACTCAGAATCCTACCTGTTTTCAAACCATTTTCCACCATCTCTCCAATCTTGATCGCTTCCGCGAATGGCTTACCCATGGCTGACATCATGTTTTGGAAATAGTCAGACTCTTGAGCCTGGAGAAAGGTAGTGACCATTTCCACTTCATCCATGGGAGGCTTTACTCTTGACGCCTGTTCACGCCACTTAATAGCATATTCTCTGAAGCTTTCTGAAGGTTTCTTCTTCAAATTCGACAGAGAATTTCGGTCTGGCGCAATGTCGATGTTATACTGGAATTGTTTCACAAAATCTCTGGCGAGATCATCCCATATATGCCATCGGGACATTTCCTGGTCCATATACCATTCCGAGGCTATCCCTACTAGACTTTCCCCAAAATATGCCATTAGCAGTTCTTCTTTTCCGCCGGCTCCCCGCAATTGGTTGCAGTATTTCTAAAGATGTGCAATGGGGTCACCGTGCCCATCGTATTTCTCGAACTTTGGGGTCTTGAAACCCGTTGGCAGGTGCACGTGAGGGAACATGCACAGGTCGGCGTAAGAGACGCTCTTCTGTCCGCTCAATCCTTGCATATTCTTCAAACTTTGTTCAAGGCTTCTCATTCTCTTGGCAATCTCATTTTGTTCTGCAATTCTGGGGTTCTGATCCTGCCCGGGTGCAAGCTCGCACTGAGGCGGTAGAGGATTAGTGCTGGTAGCGAACCTAGTTGGTTCCATTGAGAATGATGGTGCTTGGAATGTAAAAGAGGATGAGTCAAAGCTTGGCTTGTACGTGGTAGGCTGTGCCGTAATCGGGCAAGGCGATGCAGTAAAGATGTTCATGCTTGCATCAGTGGATGACATTCGGGGATGAGGCTCAGAAGGCGATCCAGCAGAGAAGGCTGAGGTGGCTGGGTACCCGAATGGGGTAGCAGGATAATTTATGGGGACATTAGAAGTCCCACTCGACCTGGAGAATAATTCAGGGAATCCGGGGACGACACTCGGCGGTTCTTTCCCATTATTCCAGTCGTCCAACATTTCCAACATGCGGAGCCGTAGGATTCTATTTTCCTCCGCAGTTGCGGATTCAGGTGTGAGGACGGCTGAGATTGAGCTCTCCTCAGAAACAGGGATTGTTTGCAATGGAATTTCTGAAGACATTTCCACACTTCCTTTTGACCTGGTGAAGTAAGTGTGAGTACTGCTTCTGGTCCTAACAACAGGTAGTTGAACACTTCTCCTTGACCTCGTGAAGTATGAGTGCGAGGCCAGACTTTCACCAAACCAACCGTCTTTTCAAAACCCTGGATACTCAACGACAAACGCACGGTTAATTTGCAGCAAATAACAGGTAGTTGATCTCACGTTGGTCATGATGCACCTATACAGTTAAGTGGATTACTACATGTTTGCTATGAGAGCATGCGTCATTCCGGCATTTTTCCTCTTTATTAGTTTTTCCCCTTTTTATTATATTTTTCTTTTTCTTTTTCTTTTTTTGTTTTTCTTTTATGTTTTTTTTTATTTTGCAGTAAAAGAAATGCGACCGGATCCGATGAGGATTGCCTACGTATCACGATGCCTACGTGAGTCAGATCATTACGTAGTTCGAAAAACACAAATGAGCGTAAAAGAAGCAACCTCTTTATTGTTGAAATGGTCTATTACAAACTACATTTTGCAAAAGAAAGAGCAAACTTTGAAAATAAACCTAGACTCAAAATAGACTAAAAATCACCCTGATGGAAAAACAGGCAGAAGATGCTAAGATACAGGCTTGACTTATGAGTGCATTATGGTTTTGAAAATTGGTGTCCGCGGGGCATCGTTCGGCCTCGCCGCGGTCCTAGGCGTGATATCCCTCTCAAGTTGCTCCAGCTCATGCATAGTCTGCTTGACATAACCCATCACTGCCGAGAGGACGATAACGCTAGACATGTTCTCACATCGTAGACATCGTCTGGTGATGGCATGGGCAATGGCCTTGATCCTATCTCTGGTTTGCTTCTTCTCTACGAGTAGGCGTTTTATCTGATCGCTACATATCTTGAATACTTGAGTATCCTGTATATGCTGATGCTTCAGTCGCCGTACTTCCAACTTCATCTGGGCTATTGAGTCGTACCAGTATCTGCTCTCAATTTGGAAATCCTTGGCCTGATTAGCTGCTTTGATCTCAAGTGCAGCCATCTTTCTCTTTATTTTAGCAACAGTTTTCTCGTGGTCGCCTTCCAATTGATTCAAATATCGGCGATGCTTATATGTTCTTGTATCCCACTGTGCCCTGAGCTCCGCTATGACATTTTCAGATTTCTCCAAACCATCTTGCCATTCCCTGATTTCACTTTTTAACCTTTTTATCAGCTGCTCGTCTGATCGACGCCTTGGCTGTTTATCTGCATCCACCCTTATCTGTTTGATCTGGGCTCTGAGCATTTCGTTTTCCTGAATTAACCTGTTCCGCTCTCCCAGATTGGTAGCAGCTTGCACGTTGTGCTCATATTTCAAGCCTTCTACTTGTTGCTTTAACCTGCTGATTTCGGCGCAATAGCCTCTTTCCTTTGCTAACCAATCCCACTGCCTTTGCGATGATTCGGTGAAATTCCGGATGTGGGGTCTCTTAGCCGGCCTTTCATGCTCAAATTCCCTTCTATACCATGCAAGGTAACCTGGCGCTGTCTCTCCTTTGGCTCGATCCCGCACGCAAGTATCTGATTTCAAATATTGACACTCACTCCAGATTTGGCGAATCTTTGCTTCTGGGAATTGTCCGTTAGGACTTATCTCAATTGCTTGAGTGCTAAGATCTTCCTCATGAGGTACTGTCTGGCATCTTCCGAACTGTCTCAAAACTCGGCAGGGTGCGTAAGGTTGAATGCTCTTAAGCCCCATCAGTAAGAAATAAGTTTTAGCTGCCGACATATATAGGATCTCATCAACAGGCAACCATCCTAGCGTCCATTGTATTTGGCTGGCAGTAAGAGCTTGAAAGAACGAGGTCCATGCCAGGACTCCTTTGGGCAAACTGATCTCTTTGGTTCTCGTGTAAGATTCTTCTATGCAAGTCTTTTCCGGGGAACCATGGCTCAAAATCTCGGAATGATGGCAGAGGTGCTCGGTCATCCATATCTGTAGGAGCAAGTTACAACCTTCGAAGAAATTTCCCCCAGCTTTACAAGCTGTAAGAGCTCGAAAGATGTCAGATACCACCATAGGCGCGAGAGTACTGTCACTTTGCGTGAGTAAAGTGCTGACGACCCCGGATATCTTCAAATCAATGTTTCCGTCTTTCCTTGGAAATACCAGAAGGCCCAGGAACATCATCATGAACGCTACCCGTCTGTGCTTGTCCCACTTCTGACGAACTCCTTTGCTGCACAGTTTGTTGATTGGATTATTGAATCCCCCCTCATGACCGTACCTATCATATATGAAGCATGGAGTACAAAATCCGGCTGCCAGATCCGGGTTGTGGACTGTTCTAGGTATCTTCAATGAATCTAGGAACCTATGTACCGTGACAACTCTTGGGGCGACCAAGTATTTTTGCCTCAAGGGAAGTTCAGTATTCCCGATGTATCCGGCCATTTCTTCCAAAGTCGGGGTGAGTTCAAAATCAGAGAAATGGAAAACATTGTGCGCCGGGTCCCAATAGGTAACCAAAGCTCTTATGATATCTCCCCGAGGCTGGATTTCCAACAAACCCACAAGACCTTTCAGATATTTCTTGACCTCATTTTGTCCTTCAGCACCTAGATCATTCCACCATAGCCGTAACTTGACAGGGATTTTGGTCATTATTGAAAAATGTTCATTTTGCATCGTGCTCATCCTGCACATTTATTAAGGTGATTTCAACAAAAATGACTTTGACTCAAAAATATTTTACAAAGGGGATCAAGTTTTGAACACGGCTTTAAACACTTTGAGGACGAAGATTTTAAGGCCGTGTGGGTCAACTGGACAAAAATACTAAACAAGACCCAAAGGTGGCTGTTTATGCAAAGTCAGCCTTCCGGCGTCCCTTTCGGGAACATTCGGCTATTTATGACAAAACAACATCACCTGACTTATTTATGACTCTTTTTATCGTTTTTTTTTTCAAATTAGAAAACTCAATATTGCCAACACGACCTTTCAACGCCTCAGTGACGAAGATTTTAAGGTTGTGTGGGTCAACTGGACCAAACCTTAAAAAAATGACCCAAAGGTGGCTGTTTATGCAAAGTCAGCCTTCCGGCGTCCCTTTCGGGAACATTCGGCTATTTACGACAAAACAGCATCACCCGACTTATTTATGATAGATTTAAAATTTGACATATATTTTTGGCTATTTTTAGCAAAAGGGAAGGTTGGACACCACCCCACTTATTTATGGCAAAATTTAAAATTTGACACGTTTTTATTTATTTATTGATTTTTGGCTATTTTAGCAAAAGGTGGGGTTGGACCCGATGAGGGTTGCCTACGTATCTCACATCCGGTGAGAATCAAACCGGCGTAGTTCTCGAATATCGTAAATAGAAAAAATCAAATAAACCTAGAAATCAAGAATACATATTTTTATTATATTTTTTCTTTTGCAAAGAGATAAAGACTAAAGAAAATATTATTTTTTTTTTAGGAAATATTTGGACTATTAGTCTGAATTTATAAAAGGGGTACTACGAAAGAGACAACATTTTTTTTTGAATTATGAATTTCCGTTTTTTTTTTACTTTTAAATAAATACCTTCTCTTTTTTTTTGATTTTGGAAGTGATAAAAAAAAAAGAAAAATTTTTATATTATTTTTTTTTAATAACTCAAACTAAGAAGACAAATTTTGTTTTTATTCTCTTTTTTTTTAGAAAAATTCCGGCGAGGTTTTGACACTACTTGGACATTGGTTTTATTTTTCCAAAATAAGTAATTATCTCCTTACACTGCTATTTTTCTTTTTTAGAAACCGGTCGGCATGCGGAACCGAAGCAAATAAATGCGCAACACAGATAGGAATGCAGCATGATGGTCTTTTCATTTCAGGTTGCTAGTCCTAGACGGATCCAACCCCTGTGTTGAGTCCCCTAAGTCAAATGCAACATGATGCAAATAAGCGTTCCTACTAGGGATCCGGCATGAAGTCAAGTAATTCTAGGTTCGTAACCTGGGTATTTGTTCTAGACTGCGTACCCGAGCGGACAACTCGAGTCGAGGAGGGGGCTACGTACCGGGGACCCGCGAGATCGTCCGGCTTTGTAACTTGTCCGACCTCTTTCTTATTTAAGGTATTGACATTAACAGAATAGGGAGTCTCGACCAGCGAGCTTCTCCCCGGAGGTAAGAAGAGAAGGGTTTCAGCGCAGTTCATATACAGTTCAGATAATATCAAAACGGTAAAAGACAACATTTAGCACGTTATGCAAAAACATGTAATAAAGATCAGATAATAAAGCCAAATATAACAATTATTCTAAGCTCGAATTCTTGAACCCTGAACCAGTGGTTCTGGGTTAATATGTCCCCAGCAGAGTCGCCAGAGCTGTCATACCTCCTTTTTGCGCGCCCGCCCCGAAGGGTAGAATGCGCGAGGGGAGTTTTTCTAATTTAAGTGACAATATTCGAAATGGGATTATTTATTTAATTCAGAGTCGCCACTTGGGAAAGGTTTGGCTTTTGGTGTCCCAAGTCACCGGTTTATCTTGAATCCCAAATCAAGGAAATTTCGACTTTTCCAAATGAAGTCTGCGAACCAGAAATTCTAAGTAAGGAATTCTGTTGACCCGAGGGAAGGTGTTAGGCACCCTCGAATCCCGTGGTTCTAGCACGGTCGCTTAAATTGTTATAATGGCTAAATATCTGATTTAAATACATGTTATGACTTACGTGCTTTTATTAAGTTTAAACCGCTTTTATCATTATCACTTATTTTTATAGAATTGCAACGTCGTGAAAATGCATCTCGAACCACGTCACAATCAATGCGCCCGTGATCGTCAACACATTTTGACTTCGTTGAGATTTGGATTTGGGTCACATCAATGTGCACCCGAATTTAAGAATATGATTTAATTAAGCCGCGCCTAAAGAGTCTAACGCGTTATTATTTTTTGAGAAGGCCATGAGATTCACTAAACGGCCTAGCCTGAATTCTAAATATTATGATTAGTTGTTGAGGGCCCCGCAATTTGCATTTTTTATTTAGCGAGGCTCGTCTCATTATTTTAGAAGAGGATATCCTAAAGTGACTACATTTCTATTATTTTGTTTCCAGAAATAGAAGAAAGAAAGATGTATGCTAATCGAAGTATATGCTTTGGCCTAAACCGGACTCCTATCAATTTCTGATTAGTTACTTATAAAGTGAAAAGACGTCATACCTTACGAAAATGCTTTAGTTGAACAAAGAAATTACATATGAGATTGATGAAATGCAATACTTAATCCGACAACATCCTTAAGTTGAATCTAAATCAAATTGCTTAAACAGGATTAATAGAGTTCCTTATTAAAAGATGTTACTGATGATGTTCAAAACTAGTCCTATAAACTGCCTAAAGAAATCGAAACTGGATGATTCAAAACTGTATTATATTTGGCTAGATTTAACAGCCATTTGCCCCTACCTATTCAAACATGCTAAAAGAATGAGTTTAAGTTTAACAATTGTATAAATAATGTCACATTCCATGGATCGTATTTACATCCTGTATGCTAACTAAACGAATCAAATACCGCAGTTTCAGATTAACATAAACTTTACTTAAGTACAAACTTACCAATGTATTCTCTATTAGCTATAAACTAAAATTTACACAACTTAACAACATTTATGAAGAGGCAGTCAGTAAATAACAGGTGATTGTAACTCCTTCAAATCTTTCTATTCATGCTTTTCAATGTTACAATCAGCTACACCAATGTGAGACTCGAGATGTGTACCTGGAAATACTGAAAATGCAAAGGAGAAGAGGAAGAAGATAGGGAAATCAGCAGCAGCAAGAAACAGAATTAGCAGTAGCAGCAGGATACAGAATAGCAGCACCAACAGGAAACAGAATAGCAGCAGCAACAACTCACGAAACAATTGGAGTGGGATCAAGACCCCAACTAGACCAAGTTCCCGAGTAAAACAACAACAACCAAGCAGACTCAGTTGGGATTTGGGAGAAATCAGTGTTGCACAAACAGGTCAAGATTTAGTGAAATCAAAACAGCAAATCAAAAAATGTAATTTCTAATTCTGCCTGTCTGTGTTATCAAAGAGAATTCTTTTCCAGTTTTCTGTCTTTCAGAACTTAGTTCTCAAAAATGTTCAGTCCCCCCTCTCTGATGGAAGTTCTTCCTTTTATAAGCCTAAGGTCTGCCCTTTAACAGCCTGTTCATCAATCACCAAACACCCTCCCATGTGCTCTCTTCTTTTCAGTTCCACTTAGCTATTTAAGTATTAGAACCCCATCACATTCCCTGGCAGACTTACTCTTTTGAAAGAGGTTTAATACTTCTTAAACTAAAGCAGGGTAATGGGCAGCAGAATATATCTGACAGCCATGTGCTGTCAATTATTTTATTCAAAAGCCCTTATGCAGGGCACAGGCTGTGCACAAATGCACCTGTGGTGCACAAATGCACATGTTGTGCACAAGTGCACATGCCCTCCAATTCAGAAGTTAAACAAACATTCCTTTTACATTTCTGATTCAAATTAACAACTATAAGTAAACAAACTCAGTTCCTAATTGATTCAAACAAATGTGTCCAGAAGCAAATCGATTTGTTATTGTTCAGGCAGCTGAAACTAATTGACGACACATGTCGACTCGACTATATTAGTCATAACATGTACAATCGTAACCAAAAATCAGACATTTAACAGTATCACACAAGGGGTTCATATTGCAATGTTAACACAGAAAGGCCCTAGGAACTAAATGAACGAACCAATTCAATATTCATTTGATTGTACAACTTACACATGCCATTATCAGTGAACAGAAAAGGGACCTAATCAAACACGTAGGTTCAAACAAAGTGGGCAGGACACAGTTGATAAAACTCAAAACACAGATTTCACGAAACATGAACAAACTTTAGAACAATCTCATGGACTAAAACAAATAAAGAAAAGAAAGCAAAACTCACCTTAAAACCCGAAAAATCAAAAGACCCTAGCTTGGACTCGAACAGACCTTTCTTAAGGCTGAACGGACTTTAATCGAAGTGTTTCTCAGATGAGAAACACTTCGATTAAGGTCCATTAGACCTTAATCTCTTCGGCTTGAACAAGACACGGACCATTGACGAGGAACCCTAAGGTTCCAAAAATCAGATCTGGGATTCATGCTTCCCTGGTCAGATTCGGACCAAACCAAGCATGGTTTGGTCACGAGGGGGGTCTGGGGAGTGTCTGGTGTGAAACTGGGGTTAAACGGTGTAAGTCAAGTTCCGACTCAAATCTTCAAACGAAGATTCGAGAAGGTGGGAAGGGATTCGAGTTAAGTAGTTAACAGATCCATGTTCAGGATGGCAAGGGGATTCTAGGGTGTTAAGGTGAAGGTCACCGGCGTTCATGCCGCCGGGTTTCTGGTGAAGGGAGATGGGGGCGGCTAGGGTTTGAAGGGGAAGGGTCTGTGAAGACGAAGGCCGGGGTATTGGATAGGGGGCAGGGTAAAGGTTCTAGGCTTATATAGTTAGTGAGGGATCGATTTTTGGCCGTTGGATGGGGTGAGATGAAGGGTCAAGATCTTTTGGCTGATGGGGAACGGTGTCGTTTCAACCTGAAGGGGTTTGGGACGGTCCGAGTGGAATGGGTCGGGTTTTGTTTATGGGTTATAGGGAAGTGATCTCGGCCGTTGATCAATCTGAGATCAACGGCCCAGATCAGATTGGATTAAAACGGCATCGTTTGGACGTTCTGGGTGTCAGCTGGTGTGGACCGGGTTACACAAGGGGTTTTGGGTTTGAGTTTGGGCTTTGAATTAAAAATAAAAATAGGCCCAACCAAGTTTTAAACCCAATTCTGCATCTCCTTTTTTTTTTATATATATTTTTTTTATTTTATTTTTAAAACAAAACCTAAGTAAATAAAAATAAAATTTCATAAACACTTAATACAATTATTTGCACACATATATCAAAATATTTAAAGCAGGCAAGATCGAACAAAACAACAATCACGGAACAAAGATGCATATTTATGATTTTTTTTATTTAACAACCGGATTTCGGTTCAAACAGCACATGACACATACATTTTTTGTATTTTGTTTTAATAAAAATGGGCAAAAGTCATAAATAATTAACAAAGTGCCATGTAAAAATCCAATTCGTACAGCAGGACCATTTGTTATTATTTTTTAATTCTTTTGGAGAGATTGTCGTGTAAAACAAAAATCACGTGCTCACACCCAGCATCGGCATAACCAACAAGATCGGGATTGTAATCATTGCAATAAAATAAGCTCATATCGGTAGTCTCTTTTAGATAATGCAATATATGTTTGATTTCATTCCAATGTCTCTTTGTAGGAGCATAGCTATATCTTGCTAAGATATTAACTGAAAAAGTTATGTCACGCCTTGTAGCGTTAGCAAGATACATTAGTACATAAATTGCACTAAGATATGGTACTTCAGGACCAAGAAGTTCTTCATTATTTTTATGAGGTCTGAATGGATCATTATTTATATCGAGTGATCTCACAACCATCGGGGTACTCAATGGATGTGCTTTATCCATATAGAATCGCTTTAAAATCTTTTCAATGTATGTTGATTGATGGATAACATTTTCATCTTTCATATACTTAATTTGTAGACCAAGACAAAATTTTGTTTTTGTCTTTATAAGATTTTTCATTTCAAATTCTTTCTTTAAACAGTCTACTGCTTCAGAAAGATCCTCGGGAGTTCTAATGATATTTGAATCATCAACATATACGGCAATTATAACAAATTCAAATCCAGATCCTTTTATAAAGACACAAGGACAAATTGAATAATTCTTGTACCCTTCTTTCAACAAGTACTCTCTCGAGCGATTATACCACATGCGCCCTGATTGTTTCAATCCGTATAAGGATTATTGAAGCTTTATTTAATGAATTTCTTGGAAACCATAATATGCTTCAGAACAATTTAAATCCTTCAATGATTTCCATTATACGCATATCACATTTTTCATGTATTGCCAGAATAAAACCTGAAATGCTAGGATATTTACAAATCTTCTTGTGACACTAGTCGTCTTTATGGCTATCGACTTGTCTTTCTTCGCACAAGAACACATTTATACCACCATTGGCATTATACTTTCAGGTGTTGGGACTATCCGTCCAACTTCATATTTTTCAGGTGAAATCAATCTTGATTACGTATTTTTTATTTTATATTGGCCAATCATTTATGTGTCCAAATTTCATAATAGATTTGAGCTCAAGATCCTCGTCAATATTAATAATATTTAGTGCTACATTATATTAACAATATCATCGACGATTATTTTATATCAGTTCCATTATTACCTAATACATACATAACTTATTGAGATATATTTATCTCATTATTTTCAGGTACCTAAGCCTCTCCCATGAGGTCTTATGAAGTGTTATGTTGTGGTGCTCTTCTAGAACACTTACCTCCTTATTATGACCATCTTGAATATTTGACCCTCTCCTTCTTCAAGGAGTTTTATCTTTGGAAACGATTGGTCTATTACACTTCATGCGTGTCATAGACTCTGTCCCTCATGGACTTTATTCTATTTAGAGCATTAGCAGCTGAAATATGACATTTAGCTTTGGGTCAACAAATGCGTCTGGCAATAATTTGTAAATGCATTATCACTTGAACTTCAAGTTCATATTTTCTTGTACGAGGATCTATATGTATTCATAATAATTCATTTCACGTATCACTTTTTTGGCTATCCATTTTCTCCCCCTTATGTTAGGATCACCAACACATTTCCCAACCTTCTTTGGGAACACATCTTTGTGCATTGTGGTAGAATAATTAAATCATATAGCACATCCATATTTCTATATAGAAATTATTTAGTTCCTGACCTTGAACCGATTGTAGTAGGGGGAAATTTTCATAACTTGGCTAGATGCTTACAAGTGATACTGTATATTAAATAATACATCTCATACCAAATATCATTTTTGGGAGTTTTGTTCTCATAACCAATGATTTAGCTATAATTGAAGGCATAAAATTTCTGCTAAACCAACTTGGATTTAAACCAATATTATTAAGATAAATCATCATAATTTATATTCTGGAACTGTGTTCTAATAACTTGAGCAAGCAATCTTGCAAAAGCCAAACTGCAAGTTGATAACAAATGCACATGTGACCATAGAATAGATGCATCTATTAAAATTATATAATAGTAAACGGTCCACATGGCAGGTGACTAGGCCCATATATTTATCACCTTTTATTTGTTCTAGAAATTAAGGGATTCAATCCCAACCTTAACTGGTATATCATGAGAATAAACATCACAAGAGAATTCTTGAATCTTCTATTCTTTAATATATGCCAATGTAATCCTCAATTAATTTTCCGCATCATAATTGAACCAGGATGGCCAACCGGTCATGCCAACTAATATTTATTTCAAGCGCCCTCTAATTTACTTGTGGCTTGTGATTGCGTCATCATGCTTATACTTGTGTAGTACAAATAGAATAAAAGTAAGGTAATCTTTCATATTTACCTGGTATGCTTATAGAAATATGAAGATATTCAATATTCCTTTCATTTATAGTCTCAATCTGCCAACCACTTTGACTTATACATTTGAAACTCAAAAAGTTTCTTTTGAGACTTTACAATATTAATGTCATGAATAATTTTATTCATCCGGGTAGTAACAAATTAGGTTTTCTGGAGCTCTTAACAACTTTTGTACTATAAGATCTTTTATCATACCATTCATATGGTAAATATCTCCTTTACAGAGAAACTTATATCATAATAAATTGTCATGGTTAGAATCATCATAAGCAAAATCATTTCTTGATTTAATTTTTCCTTTAATAACTTTTATAAGGCATGACAAAATAATATTTGGTGTATCACATGTACGCGACCAATGACATGTAACCACACAATAATATTTATTCTCTTTATTTCACTCAAACCTCCCTTAGAGGTGAGTTGTATGGTATTCATATAATCATGAATTGCATGTCTTTATTCAGCTTTTATCACATATTGCCACATTCAATTTTAGGAATGGGTTTTCATTCTCAATGCTTATCACAAGTCACATTCTCTTCAAGGAATGAATCATAATCAGTGACGTGCTTTATTATTATAGGGGGTGGCGTGGGCCTTGGAGCCATTTATAACCCTGTCCAGTAGCTTGATGATGAATTCAAGCCAGTTGATTTGCCTTCCACTTTCAAGGCACTCCATCAGAACTAAGTCCATATAGTTAGCAATATGCCTTCTTTCCTGCCCGGGCAGTAGGCACTTGTTGACAAACTCAAAGAGGAATTTGTGTTGTGGCTTCATTTCACTCTTGTGCACAAACTTGACCTCATTCACTTCTTCAACACTACAGAATCTCCTAGTAATTTCCAGGGCAGGAGGAAGGTAATACATACTTAACAATCTTTGTCTGGTGTAGTCATCATATCCCTCAGCAGGGATGTCAAGAATCTCTCCCAACTTCTCTGCATCAAATGTGACTTGAACTCCTTTTACATGGCTGGTCACTCTGCCATCTTTGACCTCAGCATTTTCCATGAATTCAATGATCTCATTCCTGGCTAGCCTTCCATCCATCTGAAGGACCATGTACTTCAAGCCCTGAACAGCTAGGGCATCAACCAAACGAACCATTCCTGGTTCTACTAAGTCTTTCAGCAATCTTCCCTTCAAAATATTTCTTTTGTCAAACTTGACTAGCTTGTCTTGTTCACTATTAGACTCACTTTCTTTTTCACCACTCCATTCCTCATCTTCAGAAACTCCACTTTTCACTGCAGACCTCGTCCTCTTGGCCAATGAAGGTTCAGCAGCCTTAGACACATATGAAGACTTCTTGGAAGAGGTCTTGGTCTTTTTGGGATTGGGAGTCTGACCGTCCGTTGTTGTACGGTCCTTGGGATGGACCTGTTCCATCTCCTCAACATCAACAGCTTCATAGGACTCTGCAACCTTACCTTTTTCCTTTATCCATCCTCTTCTTCTTACTTTCAGCCAATGCCTTTTGCAGTTCACTCTCACTCTGTTTCACCCTGCTTCTTGTTGTTCTTCCCTTTGGCAAAGGAGTTCAGTAGTTGTTGGGGAGGAAGACTTTCATTTCTTGGAAGGTTAATCAGCACTGGGGGCTTTTGGTGTTGGATTTCTCCTTTTCTTTAGATCATAACTGGCACCTACTTTCTTCAGAAGGTCTATTAGGGTCTCCTCAATAGATGAAGCAGGTTCATCTGCCTGTGAACTAAGATTAACCAACCCTTCAGCAGCCTCCCCTAAACCACTTCCCCCTAACTTCTTGCCACTTTCTTCTACAGTTGCCTGTGCAACCCTACAGATAGCTGGTAACGACAATTCAGAAGTGGGTGAAGAACCAACCACTCCTTTCCATTTTCCCCTCATATCACCACATACACCCTCTCTCTCCTTTTCCTCTTCAATTTTCTTTTTACCTCCACTCCTTCCCAATTCAGGCATTTCCATATCCCTGATAGGCCCAACCAAAACAAACCTATTTTCTAAATTTTCAGCCAAAGCAGAACTTACCTTGGTAGGGGAGTTTTGAGTCTTCTCAGAGTAAGACGACCTAGGTCTTTCCCCTCACTCACAAATTTGAACAAATCGTCTAAATTCTCAGAATCTTGGGATTGGGTATCCTTCAATTGTGCGTTTAATCTCTTTGACAATGCATCTGAGGCTACAGTTTCTCGGGCTAGCATTTTAACATGTCTTTTCTTAGGCTGGGGGTTTGTACCGGTGGAGAAGGCATGGAGGAACCAGAAGGGGATGGTGGGGGAGGAGTCCTTGGGTTTTCTTGAGGGTTCAACATTGTAACTGATGGCTTGAGAGAGTTTGTGAATTAGGCTTTTGGAGAAGAAAACAATTTAGAGTGAAAATGATTTTTGACGGTTTAGAATAATGAGGGTGACAAAAGGTAATAATGCGTATTTAAAGGGAAAGAGTCATTTAATGGATAATGGTAGATTTAGCAGTCGATTAGAGGTCTAATCAACCTGAAATTGCAGGTTGAACGAATGGTTAGGCTTCCCTAGATTTTAGGCATTTTTGTGGTGAGAATTTTAAAAAGGACAGAACTGGTTCAAAAACAAACGGATAGTATTTTCTAATGTGTTGAAAAATGGTAGGACTCTGTTCATGTTTTAAATATTTATATTTCTAATTGTGCAGAGTATAGAAAACATACCTTGTCATTCAGGTAAATCAATATTGATGAACCAGGTTCTTCATTTAGAGTTCTCTTGATCATGCCTCAATTTACCACAATAGAGAAAATTTTGTTAGAGTCAGTGAGTCATATCAACACATGTCATAGGAGTATACTATTTACAGTACGAAGCTGAGTAAAAATTAATCTAAATATTTACATAAGTTCCAGATTTCCTAGCCAAATATTTTTTAATTTATTTTCATATATATTTTTTTATTTTTTTCATTGAGCATTCTGAGCTGGTCCCATTAGGTGATCTTAATCATCCCTAATTATAGCATGTTCCTTTCAAAGCTTTCTCTACTCAGTGCTTTAGTAAAGATGTTAGCAATTTGTTTATCAGTAGCACAAAATTCTATGGTAATCAATCATTTCTCATAGTTGTCCCTTAAGAAGTAATGTCTAACATCTATGTGCTTAGTCATCTTATGATGAACTGGGTTCTTTGTCATACTTATAGCACTAGTGTTATCACAAAAGATAGGAATGCAACCAACTTCAATGCCAAAATCTATCAGCTGCTGTTTGATCCACAACAATTGAGTACAACAAAAGGCAACAACAACATATTCAGCCTCAGCAGTGGATAAGGCCACTGAATTCTGCTTTTCAGTGGCCCATGATATCAAACATTGTTGGCCCAAGTTCAGGTGATGTTTTGAAGAATGACAAATGAACTCAGTCATGGACCAGGTCCATCATGTGAGGCACAGTGTTTATCAACCTATACATGTGAGATACACGTGAAGGAGATAAGTCTCAGTGATCAAGTAGCAATATCTCCAGAACTGATCGAAAAGATTGCATATTAGATGAGGAGAGAAAGTCCCCTTGTGAGAAGAGGACACAATCCGGATAAAGGATAGGGTTGGAGTTTGTGTTGTTCACGGGCTCAACTTCGATAGAAGATCAGCAATTGAGTCTCAATCAAAACTCTAATTACTAACTCATTAAATAACAATGATTGTTCTCTTTTACAGGTATTGCACATACGCAGAAGTTAAACTAAATTGAGAGCAAGGCAATTTTGCAAGAAATTTATGTGAGATTCGAGTGTGCACTTCTGAAGCTACTTGAACGAGATAGAAGAACCAGTTCCATTGTGTTTTCTGTTATTCTAGTTCAATTGTAGTAGGTGGTTTAAATTTGTACCTTTCAGCTTTCATAGAAGCATTTGTACTAGGTACTTTAAGTGTTCAAGTTATAGGCTAACTTGAAGGTGTTGCAACAGTTGAGGCTGTGTGCTACACAGGGATTAGAGTTAATCCTTAGGTTTACAAAGAGCTTTGTAAATGCTGTTTTGGCTCAGTGATTTTAGTGGAAGTTTGGGAAAATCCTACTGAGTAGTAGGTCGTGGTTTTTTGCACCTTTTGAGCCAGGTGTTTTCCATGTAAAAATCTTTGTGTTCTTTACTTTATGTACTTTTAATTCCGCAAACAGTAGTAGTTAGAACACCTAGAAGAACCAGGTTCTTCTAAAGCGAAAATTGGGTATCATACAAATTACCCCCCCCCCCCTCTTGTGTAGTATTGACATTTAGAAGATCAATTGATATCAGAGAAGGTTATCCTTGAAGAGGCTAACACCTTAGAAAAAGATTAACATGAGTGCACCACCTGGGAACTGGGAAGGGCAATCTACTGCCAGGCCTCCACTTTTCATTGGACAGTACTACTCTTGGTGGAAGAACAAGATGAAGGATCACATTATAGGAGAAGACTATGAACTCTGGGACATAGTCACTGATGGTCCTTTAGCAACTACAATTAAGAATGAGGAAGGAGTGGATGAGCCAAGGACAAGGGCTGACTGCACTGCTGAAGACCTGAAGAAGTGGGAAAAAAATGCTAAGGACAAGAAATGGCTTGTGTGTGGACTAGGTAAATATGAGTACAGTAGGATCCAAAGTTGTACTACTGCTAAGGAGATTTGGGACACTTTGCAAGTGGCTCATGAAGGAACACCTCAAGTGAAAAGATCCAGAGGAATACTGCTGTATTCTCAATATGAGAATTTTACTATGAAGGAAGAAGAAATTATCCAAAAGATGTATACTAGGTTCACTACACTGACAAATGAACTTAAGTCTCTTGGAAGGATTATTCTTGAAGAAGACAAGGTTGAGAAAATTTTGACAAGGGTTCTGCCAGTCTCATGGGAAAGCAAAATCACTGCTATTCGGGAATCTAAGAATATTGCTACTCTCAAGCTGGATGAACTAATTGGAAATCTTACTGCTTATGAACTAAGAAGGCAAACTATGAAAATGGATACACCCAAGAAGGAGAGAAGCCTAGCTCTCAGAATTGCTGAAGGTTCAGATCTGGAAGATGATGAGATAGCTATGATCACTACAGATTTCAAAAAGTACCTAATGAGAGGAAAGTGTTCTTCAAGAGGTCTAACCTTCAACAAGCCAAGGGCTCTTGAGAAATAGACCAATGAGGGTTGATACAAGTGTGGTAAGACTGATCACATAATCAAGAACTGCCTCAATGGGAAATTGAGTGGAAGAAAGAAAGGGCTGAACGAAGGAACGGGAAGAAGGAACAGGTTCAACCAAAAAGGAACAAAGGATCAACAAAGGCTATGGTTGCTGCCTGGGGAGAAACATCAGATGAGGACTCAAAAGGTGAAGCTGAAGAAGAACAGGCTCTTATGGCCATTGGAAAATCAGATGATGAACAAGAGGTAAGTATTCTTCATCTCAAAGACAAGATTAAATTTCTGTCTAAAGAAAGGTTATCTGAGTTGTTACTATACTTCATTGATGAGTATGAAATCATCAATAATGAAAAGGAAGATCTGTATAGGGAATGTGTTATCCTAAAAGCAAAATGCAAAAGTCTAGAGTCTAGGGCTAATGAGAGTGATTGCAAAAATGCTGAGTTGAAGAACTAGGTTCTTGAACTTGTCACTAGTATCCTAGAACTTAGGTCTAAAAATCTAAAATTGAAACTAGGAATAGGAAAGAAGAAAGCTGATCTCACCTATCTCACTCTACAGGAAAACTTAGGAAAAATGAAGGATGAATTGTATAAGAAGGATGAATTGATTAAAGTCCTAAAAGAAGA
The DNA here is from genome assembly GCF_000393655.2 of Nicotiana sylvestris. Taxonomy (NCBI): domain Eukaryota; kingdom Viridiplantae; phylum Streptophyta; class Magnoliopsida; order Solanales; family Solanaceae; genus Nicotiana; species Nicotiana sylvestris. The sequence goes on along the minus strand of NC_091057.1, from coordinate 5,737,022 downwards.
TCTAGGAAAGGTGAAACATGAACTATACAGAACTTGTAAATAGAACAAGGCTTCTGATGCACTTTCTTGGTTGCAAGAGCATCACAGCAGCAATAAAAGGGGACTTGGCTATGGGACTCAAGCACCAAAATGGGACCCTAAAAGCAAGTACCTCACACTTCTTGAGAATAAGATCTACACCCACTGTGGCAAGACTAGTCATTACAAAAATGAATGTAATGCAAAAGAAAAGGCCAGTCAAAGGAACAAAAATTTTGTTCAAGAAAAGAACAAGCTACCTGGGTGGGCTAGAAGAAATCTGATTTATCCCTTTGCCCATAGAAAGGGACCCAAACTAGTTTGGGTTCCTATTACTAACCCCTAATTTTATTTTGTAGGTCTAAGTGAAAGGAAGTAGCCAAATATGGTACATGGATAGTGGTTGCTCAAAACATATGAATGGGAGTAAGGACCAGTTCCTTTCACATGAGGACTTAAAAGGAGGTAATGTCTCCTTTGGCAATGGAAAGAAAGGCGAGATTATTGGGGTTGGAAAGGTAGGTAAGATAGACTCTCACTCCATTGAGAATGTCTACTTGATAGATGGCTTGAAATATAGCCTGATCAGTGTGTCACAACTGAGTGATAGAGATAACCTTGTAGCATTCACCTCTACCAAATGCTTTGTGATTAATCTTACCACTAACAAGATTGTGTTGCAGCGAAGGAGAGTTAACAATATTTACATTGTAGATTTATCTACTCTCTCAAAAAATAAACTCACTTGCCTAAGTGTGTTGGTTAATGATCTCCTCTTGTGGCACAAAAGACTTGGTCATGCAAGTCTAAATCAACTAAACAAATTAGTCTCTAAGGACTTGGTGATAGGGTTATCTAATATCAAGTTCAAGGAAGACAAAGTTTGTGAGGCATGTGCAATGGGTAAGCAGGTAAGATCATCCTTCAAAAGCAAGAAAATGGTAAGTACAACCAAGTTGTTGGAACTAGTCCATATGGATCTATGTGGTCCAATGAGAACTATGAGTAGAGGTGGAAAGAAATATGTAATGGTGCTTGTTGATGATTATTCTAGATTTACCTGGGTTCTATTTCTAACTTCCAAAGATGAAGCATTTGACATGTTTACTGCATTTGTTAGAAAAACTTAGAAACAATTAGGAAATCAACTTGTATCCATTAGGTCTGATCATGGAACTGAATTTGAAAATTCCAAATTCGCTGAATTCTGTGATGAAAATGGTATAGACCATAATTTCTCTACCCCTAGGACTCCTCAACAAAATGGAGTAGTTGAAATGAAGAATAGGACTCTTGAGGGCATGGCTAGAACCATGCTACTTTGTAGTAAATTGCCCTATAGCTTCTGGGAAGAGGTTGTAAACACTGCATGCTACATAATCAATAGATTCATGACTAGACCTCTAGTAGAGAAGACTCCCTGTGAGTTACTTAAAGGGAGAAAACCAAACATATCCCATATTAGGGAATTTGGTTGCAAGTGCTATATGCACAATAATGGAAAAGACTCCCTAGGTAAGTTTGATCCCAGAAGTGATGAGGGAGTATTCTTGGGATATTCTTCACATAGCAAAGCATATAAAGTGTTTAATAAAAGATCTCTGTGTGTAGAAGAAAGTGTACATGTAGTATTTGATGAAACTAACATTCTTTCTGAGAGACAGGAACATGAAGATGAAGCCATTGGATTGGTAAAAGACTTGACTGAAGCCTCAGCACAAGTAAAAGTGGGACAAACAGAAGGAACAGTTGATGGAACAGGTTCTTCCACCCAGGGCAACATGACAGGGGGAACTAATCAAAGAGGAATCGAAATAAACACCTTAAAAGAACCTGTTCATGAGCCTATTCCTCAGCAACAGAGCATGGGAGAAACATCTAGCAGAAACCAGTTGGTTGTGAAACCTCACAAGTATCAAAGTTCTCATCCCATTGAGAACATCATTACTGATCCAACGTTTGGAGTTAAAACTAGATCACAATCAAAGAATATGTGTGCTTTTGATGCCTTTTTTGTCTCTTATTGAACCTAAAAATGTTGTTGAGGCTTTGCAAGATGCAGATTGGGTGATTGCTATGCAAGATGAACTCAATCAGTTTGAAAGAAGTCAAGTTTGACATCTAGTTCTAAGACCCAAGGACAGATCAGTCATTGGTACAAAATGGGTCTTCAGAAACAAACTTGATGAAGATGGAATAGTTACAAGAAACAAGGCAAGACTGGTGGTCCAAGGCTACAGCCAAGAGGAAGGCATAGACTATGATGAGACTTTTGCTCCAGTTGCAAGACTAGAGGCAATCAGACTCCTTATAGCCTTTGCAGCACACATGGAATTCACTCTTCATCAAATGGATGTCAAAAGTGCCTTCCTGAATGGGTACCTGAAAGAAGATGTTTTTGTAAAACAACCTCCAGGGTTTGAGAGCAAGGAATGTCCTGAGCATGTGTACAAGTTAGACAAGGCTCTCTATAGGCTCAAGCAAGCACCAAGAGCATGGTATGAAAGATTGTCCAAATTCCTACTGGAGCATGGTTACAAAAGAGGTAAAATTGATAGTACCTTATTCCTAAAGGAAAAAGGTAAAGATCTACTTGTTGTGCAAATATATGTTGATGACATAATCTTTGGGGCCACTACTAATAAGCTAAGTAAGGACTTTGCAAAATTAATGGGGAGTGAGTTTGAAATGAGCATGATGGGTGGGCTTAACTTCTTCTTAGGCTTACAAATCAAACAAAGTCCAAATGGAACCATGATCCACCAGTACAAGTATGCAAAGGAGCTAATCAAAAAGTTTAAAATGGAAGAATCAAAGGAAATAGACACACTTATTGCAACTGCTACTAAATTAGGTGTTGATGAACCTGGTTCATCAGTTGATCAAAAGTTGTATAGGGGTATGATTGGTTCACTTCTGAATCTTAATGCTAGTAGACCTGACATTGTTTTCAGTGTAGGGCTTTGTGCTCGCTTTCAGGCAAATCCTAAAGAGTCTCACCTGACTGCTGTCAAAAGGATACTAAGATACTTGAAAGGCACCACTGATTTGTGTCTTTGGTATCCAAAAGGTAGCAATTTTAATCTAGTTGGATATGCTGATGCTGATTATGCAGGTTTTCTAGTGGATAGAAAGAGCACCTCAGGTATGGCACACTTTCTTGGTTCATTTCTTGTGTAATGGGCTACCAAAAAGCAAAACTCAGTGTCCTTATCTACTGCTGAAGCTGAGTATGTTGTTGCTGCATCTTGTTGTGCTCAATTGCTATGGATCAAACAGCAGTTGGTAGATTTTGGTATTGAAGTTGATTATATTCCAATATTCTGTGACAATACTAGTGTTATAAGTATGACAAAGAACCATGTTCATCATAAGAGAACTAAGCACATAGATGTTAGACACCACTTCTTAAGAGATAACTATGAGAAAGGATTGATCTCAATAGAATTATGTGCTACTGATAAACAAATAGCTGACATTTTCACTAAAGCACTGAGTAGAGAAAACTTTGAGAGAAATAGGTTGGAATTATGGATGATTAAGATCACCTAATAGGTCCAGTTCAGAATGCAATGAAAAAAAATAAAATAAAATAAAAATTGGAAAAAAAATTATTTGGTTAGGAGTTCTAACTTTGTGTCAATATCTAGATCAATTCTTACTCAGTTTCATACTTTAGTTAGTATACTCCTGTGACATGTGTATATATGACTCACTGATCCCTTACAAAGTTTTTTCTATTATGGCATTTGAGGCATATTCAAGAGAGTTCTATATGAAGAACCTGGTTTATCAGTATGTGTTCATATGAAAGCTCAGGTATGTTTTCTATACTTTGCACAATTAGAAATATTAATTATCCAATCATGAGTTGTCGTTACTGCATTTATGACTAATTGCCTTTAAATACACACCATACCTCTTCTTCATAATTCCATAACTGTCAAAACACTTCTCTAGTTCTGATCGCCCTTCTTCTCCAAAATTCCCAAATTTTCTCAAGAAACAATCAACCATGACTAACCCCCAAGATAATCCTGGCACTCCCCCACCAGCACCCCCTCCAATACATTCTCATCTACTTCTCCTAGTGAAGCCCCAAAACCTAGGTTTCGTAGGCAGAAAATGTTGGCTAGAAAAACTGTAGCATCTGGAGCCCTGAGGAAAGTTCTGAATGAGAGATTGAATGCTATCCAGATGGAGGAAAGACCTGCTCAAGAATCTGACTCCAGCTCTGAGTCTGATGCTTTTATTTCTGCTAGTGAGGGTGAAGAACATGGGTCTTTGGACACTGACAAAATTTAAGAAACCCCTGGTGAGGTAAGTTCGTGTGTGGTATTTTCTTCTGTGGTTGAAAACATAGAAAATAGGTTTGTTCTAGTTGGTCCTGCTAAAGATGTAAAGGTGGCTAAATCAAGTAGGAGTGGAGGTAAAAATAAAGGTAAAAAGAGAGAGGGAGCAAGTGGTGATGAGAGGGGAAATGGGAAGGAAAAAGTTCTTGCTATCTGTGGAGGTGTTGAAGAAAGTGGCATCAAGTCAGGGGGAAGTGGTTCTGGGGAGGCGGCTGAAAGGCTTGTTCATCTAAGCAAGCAACGAGATGAACCTGGTTCATTTGCTGAGGAAACCCTAGTTGACCTTCTGAAAAGGGTTGGGGCGAGCTATGATCCAAAGAAGCGCAAAGCTTCTTCATAAAAGGCTCCAACTGCTTCCAATCCAACCAAGAAAATCAAAACTTCATCCCCAAAACCTATTGTCCCTTCAGTTCCTAAGGGAAGAGCTACTAGAAGCAAGGCAAACAAAGTGAAGTAGAATTACAGAAAGCTCTGGAAGAAAGCAAGAAGAAGAAGAAGGATAAGGGAAAAGCAAAGGTTGTAGAAAGCTCTGAGTCAGCAGAAAAAGAAAAGGAGATGGAACTGATCCATCAAAAAAGGGGAACAACTGTAGATGTCCCTACACCCAAACCTAAAAAGCCCAAGACTTCTTCTAAGAAGTCTTCCTCTGTACTTGTACCTGCTGAACCCTCTTTAGCCAAAAAAACAAGATCTACAATAAAAGGCAAGCAGGTAAAATTACTGAGGAAGATGAAAAATGGAGTGGAGAAGAAGAAGAGGAATCTGAGAAAGAACAAGGCAGGTTTGCCATCTTTGGCAGAAGAATTTTTTTGAAAGGAAGACTGTTGAGAGAACTGGATGAACCAGGAATGAGGAGATTGGTGGATGCTCTAGTTGCACAAGGGTGGAAGGACATGGTCCTTGAAATGGATGGGAGGCTGGCCAGGAAAGAACTGATTGAGTTTATGGCAAATGCCACTGTGAAGAATGGGGTAGTCACCAGCCTGGTGAAAGGAGTAAAAGTGGAGTTTGATGCAATGAAACTAAGTGAGATTCTGAACATACCTAGTGAAGGGTATGATGATTATACAAGGCAAAGGTGTCCATGTCTGGATTCTCTCTCTACTGCTCTTCAAATCACTAGGAATTTCTGTGATGCTAAAGCTGATGAAGATGTGCCTGAAGCCAGATTCGTGCAGAAAAGTGAGATGAGTCCTGAGCACAATGTCTTTTTTGAGTTTGTCAACAAGTGCCTACTGCCCAGACAGGAGAGAAGGCACACTGCTAACTACATGGACCTGGTTCTTATGGAGTTCCTTATGAGAGGAATGCAGATCAATTGGCCTGCTTTTATTGTCAAATTGCTAGACAGGGTCATCAATGGCTCTAAAGCTCATATCACTCCATATGGGTTCATATTGACTACTGTTTAAGACAGGCTGAATGTGCCTTTAAAGAAATGGGAGATGGCATCAAACAAGGAACATTTTGGTATCAAGACTCTTCTACCTTGTGACTATCCAGTCAATGCCACTCCAGTTGCACCTAGTTCATCTTTGAAGACACCTGTTAACAGTAAGGTTAGGGCTTTGGTTCAAGAATGTGGAACTAAGGATGCTAAATTTGCTAGGCTCCAGGATCGTGTAGCTGAATTGGAAACTGAAAGAGATGGTCTTAGAGCTGAGCTAGCAAAATAAAAGGAGAAGAGTGATGGAATACTTCAGAATATGCTCAACCTTCTCCAATCTCAACCCTCTAGTTCCTCCAAGCCTTAGGTCTTCCAGTTCTTGTCTTCTGAACCAGTCTAGTACCCCCAGTGACTGTTTTTTGCTCATGTTTTGGAAGTTTTTCTTTCTTTTTGTGGTTTGTTTGTGGAAAGATATCCTTATCAATGACAATTTTTGTTTCTCTTGTTCTATGAAGATTATGATCTTAATAGTTTAAATATGTTTGTTGATTATTGATAAATTGACCCATGTTTTCACTTGCAGTTGCCCAAGTGGCCATGAGTAATTATTAAAATCTGGGATTCACAATGTGTATGAAACTTTTTGATGATGCCAAAAGGGGGAAGAGATATTGTGCTTTACTCTTTATTCTGAATAATGTGATATTTATAACCTAATTAAACCTGGTCCTTGATGATAAGTTAAAAATTCTAAGTTAAGTGTTGATGGTTAAGCTGAGTTCTTACAAGTTCTTTGATCAGTAAAAGCATAGAGTTTGTCATCATCAAAAAGGGGGAATTTGTTGGCCCAAGTTCAGGTGAAGTTTTTAAGAATGACAAATGAACGCAGCCATGGACCAGGTCCATCATGTGAGGCACAGTGTTTATCAACCTATACATGTGAGATACACGTGAAGGAGATAAGTCTTAGTGATCAAGCAGCAATATCTCCTGAATTGATCAAAAAGGTTGCATATTGGATGAGGAGAGAAAGTCTCCTTATGAGAAGAGGACACAATTCGGATAAAGGATAGGGTTGGAGTTTGTGTTGTTCAAGGACACAACTTCGATGGAAGATTGGCAATTGAGTCTCAATCAAACTCTAATTACTAACTCATTAAATAACAGTGATTGTTCTCTTTTACAGGTATTGCACATACACAGAAGTTAAACTAAATTGAGAGCAAAAGAGCAAGGCAATTTTGCAAGCAATTTATGTGAGATTAGAGTGTGCACTCCTGAAGCTACTTGAACGAGATAGAAGATCCAGTTCCATTATGTTTTCTCTTATTCTAGTTCAAATGTAGTAGGTGGTTTAAAGTTGTACCTTTCAGCTTTCATAGAAGCATTTGTACTAGGTACTTTGAGTGTTCATATTATAGACTAACTTGAAGGTGTCGCAACAGTTGAGGTTGTATGTTACACAGGGATTAGAGTTAATCCTTAGGTTTACAAAGAGTTTTGTAAATGTTGTTTTGGCTCAGTGATTTTAGTGGAAGTTTGGGAAAATCCTACTGAGTAGTAGGTCATGGTTTTTTCACCTTTTGAGCCAGGTATTTTCCACGTAAAAATCTCTATGTTCTTTACTTTATGTACTTTCAATTACGCAAACAGTAGTAGTTAGAACACCTAGAAAAACCAAGTTCTTCTAGAGCGAAAATTGGGTACCATACAAATCACTCCCCCCCCCCTCTTGTGTGGTATTGACGTTTAGAACATCAAACATGAACCAAGAAAATGAGCCATACCTGAGGTGCTCTTCCTATCCACAAGGAAACCTGCATAGTCAGTATCAACATATCCCACTAGATTAAAGTTACTACCTTTACAGTACCAAAGACAAAGATCAGTAGTGTCTTTCAAATATCTCAGTATCCTCTTGACAGTAGTCAAGTGAGATTCCTTAGGATTTGCCTGAAAACGAGCACAAAGCCCTACACTAAAAACTATGCCAGGTCTGCTAGCAGTAAGATACAAAAGTGAACCAATCATACCCCTATACAACTTTTGATCAACAGATGAACCAGGTTCATCTATGTCTAATTTAGTAGCTGTTGCAATGGGTGTGTCTATTTCCTTTGATTCATCCATTTTAAACTTCTTAATCAACTTTTTTACATATTTTTGTTTAATTTGTAAGCCTAAGAAAATGTTAAGCTCACCCATCATACTCATTTCAAACTCACTTCCCATTAATTTGGCAAAGTCCTTACTCAATTTGTCAGTGGTTTCCCCAAAAATTATGTTATCAACATATATTTGTACTACAAGAAGATCCTTATCGTTTTCCCTCAAGAATAAAGTACTGTCAATTTTACCTCTTTTGTAGCCATGTTCAAGCAGCAATTTGGACAGTCGTTCATACCATACTGTAGGAGCCTGCTTGAGTCCATAGAGAGCCTTGTCTAATTTGTACACATATTCTGGACACTCCTTGCTCTCAAACCCTGGAGTTTGTTTGACAAACACTTCTTCTTTTAGGTAGCCATTCAGGAAGGCACTTTTGGCATCCATCTGATGAAGAGTAAATTCCATGTGTGCTGCAAAGGCTATGAGGAGTCTTATTTCGTCCAGTCTTGCAATTAGAGCAAAGGTCTCATCATAATCTATGCGATCCTCTTGGCTATAACCTTGGACCACCAGTTTTGTCTTGTTCCTTGTAACTGTTCCATCTTCATCAAGCTTGTTTCTGAAGACCTATTTAGTGACAATTATTGATCTGCCCTTGGATCTTGGAACTAGATGCCAAACTTGACTTCTCTCAAACTGATTGAGTTCATCTTGCATTGCATTTACCCAATCTGCATCCTACAAAGCCTTAGCAGCATTTTTAGGTTCAATAAGAGATAAGAAAGCATCAAAAGCACACAGATTTTTTAATTGTGATATAGTTTAAACTCCAAATGTTGGATCGGTAATTATGTTCTCAATGGGATTAGAACTTTGATACTTGTATGGTTTCACAACCAACTAGTTTCTGTTTGATGTTTCTCCCATGTTTTATTGCTGAGAACAGGCTCATGGACAGGTTCCATTAGGGGATTGGTTTCAGTTCTTCTTTGTCCAGTTCCCACTGTCAGGTTGCCTTGGATGGAAGAACCTGTTCCATTACATGTTCCTTCTTTCGGTGCATCTTCAGCTTGAGCTGTGACTTCACTCAATTCTTTTCTAGCCCAATGGCTTCATCTTCATGTTCTTGTCTCTCAAAAAGAATGTTAGTTTCATCAAAAACTACATGTACACTTTCTTCTACACACAAATTTCTTTTGTTGTACACTTTATAAGCTTTGATATGTGAAGAATATCCCAAGAATACTCCTTCATCACTTCTGGGATCAAACTCACCTAGGGAGTCCTTTCCATTATTGTGCACAAAGTACTTGCATCCAAATGCCCTAAGATGGGATATATTTGGTTTTCTCCCTTTAAGTAACTCATAGGGTATTTTCTCTACAAGAGGTCTAGTCATGCATCTATTAATGATATAACATGCAGTATTTACAGCATCTACCCAGAAGTTGTGGGGCAGTTTACTAGAAAGAAGAATAGTCCTAGCCATATCTTTAAGAGCCATATTCTTTCTTTCAACTACTGCATTTGGTTGAGGAGTCCTAGGGGTAGAGAAATTATGATCTATACCAAGCTCATTTCAAAATTCAGTAAACTTAGCATTTTCAAATTAAGTTCCATGATCAGGTCTATTTGATGCAAGTTGATTACCTAGTTGTTTATGAGTTTTTCTAACAAAGGCAGTAAACATGTCAAATGCTTCATCCTTAGATGTTAAAACAATGCCTAAGTAAACCTAGAGTAATCATCAACAAGCACCATCACATATTTCTTACCATCTTTGCTCAATGTTCTCATTGGACCATAGAGATCCATATGAACCAGTTTCATCGACCTGGTCATGCTTACCACTTTCTTTCTTTTAAAAGAGGATCTTACCTGCCCCCCCCCCCACAAGCCTCATAAATGGTGCCTTCCTTAAAATTTATGTTTACCCCCGATCACCAGGTCCTTGGAGACTAATTTGTTGGGTTTATTTAGACTTGCATGACCAAGTCTTTTGTGCCATAGGAGGGGGATCATTGTCCAACACACTTAAGAAAGTGAGTTCATTTTCTGAAAGAGTGGAGAAATCTATAATGTAAATATTGTTAACTCTTTTTCCCTGCAAAATAATCTTGTCAGCGGTAAGATTTATCACAAAGCATTTGGTAGAAGTGAATGCTCCAAGTTACCTCTATCACACAGTTGTGATATACTAATTAGGCTATATTTCAAGCCATCTATCAAGTAGACATTCTCAATGGAATGTGAGTTTGTCTTACTTATCTTTCCAACCCCAATGACCTCAAATTTCTTATCATTTCCAAAGGAGACATTACCTCTTTTTAGGTTCTCAAGTGAAAGGAACTAGTTCTTACTTCCAGTCATATGCTTTGAGCAGCATCTATCCATGTACCATATTTGGCTACTTCCCTTCACTTGGACCTGCAAAATGAAATCAGGGGTTAGTCTAGAAACCCAAACTAGTTTGGGTCCCTTTATATGGCCAAAGGGGTGAATTAAATTCCTTTTGGCCCATCCAGACAACCTATCTTTCTCTTGAACAAAGGTTTTGCTCTTTTGACTGGCCTTTTCTTATGTATTACATTCACTTTTGTAATGGCCAGTCTTGCCACAGTGTGTGCAGATTTTGTTTTCAGGAAGTGTAATGTATTTGCTTTTGGGATCCCACTTAGGTGCTGGGGTCCCATAGCTAAGTCCTCTCTTAATGCTATTGTGGTGCTCTTGTAGCAAGGATAGTGCATTAGAGGACTTATTCCATTTGCAATTTCTATCTAGTTCATGCTTCACCTTGCCTAGATCTTTTTTAGGACTCTTATCTGCTCATTTTCCTTGTACAACTCATCCTTCATCTTTCCTATATTTTCTTCTAAGGTGAGATGTGTGTGATTAGATTTCTTCTTACATGTTCCTAATTTCAGTTTTAAATTTTTAGACCTAAGTTCTAAGACATTGGTGCCAAGTTGAAGAACATGGTTCTTCAACTCAGCATTTTTACTATCACTTTCACTAGCCCTAAATTCCAAATTTTTGCACTTGGCTTTTAGGATCACCCATTCCCTAGACATTTGTTCCTTCTCATTGTTTATGAACTCATACTCATCAATGAAGTCTAGCAATAATTCAGATAGCCTTTCTTTAGACAAAAATTTAATCTTGTCTTTGAGATGAATAACACTTACCTCTTGTTCATCATCTGAGTCTCCAATGGCCATAAGTGCTTGTTTATCTCCAACTTCATCTTATGAATCCTCATATGAGGTTTCTACCCAAGCAGCAACCATAGCCTTTGTTGACCCTTTGTTTCTTTGGGTTGAACCTGTTTCTTCATTCAGCCCTTTCCTTCTTCCATTCAATTTCCAACTGGGGACAATTTTTGATCATGTGGTCAGTCTTACCACATTTGTAGCATCCCTCGTTGGTCTGTTTTTTCGGAGCCCTTGGTTTGTTGAAAGTTTCACCTCTTGAAGAACCCTTTCCTCTCATTCTTTCCTTCTTTGGAGCATCCATCTTCATGGTTTGCCTTCTCAGTTCATAGGTAGTGAGATTTCCAATCAGCTCATCCAACTTGAGGGTAGCAATGTTCTTTAATTCTTGAATAGCCGTAATTTTGCTTTCCCAAGTTACTAGCAAGACCCTTGTCAAGATTTTCTCAACCTTGTCTTCTTCAAGAATAATTCTTCCAAAAGACTTAAGTTCATTTGTTAGTGTTGTGAATCTTGTGTACATCTCTTGGATGGTTTCTCCTTCCTTCATGGTGAAATTCTCATATTAAGAATATAGCAGTGTTCCTCTTGATCTCTTTACTTGAGGAGTTCCTTCATGGGCCACTTATAAGGTGTCCCATATCTCCTTAATAGTGGTACAACTTTGAATCCTACTGTACTCGTTTGGACCTAGTCCACACACAAGCCATTTCTTGGCCTTAGCATTCTTTTCCCATTTCTTCAAATCTTCAGCAGTACAGTCAGCTCTTGTCTTTGGTACGTCCACTCCTTCAGCATTCTTCTTTGTAGTAGATAGGGGACCATCAGTAAATATGTCCCATAGTTCATAGTCTTCTCCTATGATGTGGTCCCTCATCCTGTTCTTCCACCAGGAATAGTATTGGCTATTAAAGAGTGGAGGCCTAGTAGTGGATTGCCCTTCCCAGTTTCCGGGTGGTGCACTCATCTTGATCTGTTCCTAAGGTGTTAGCCTCGTCAAGGATGCTCTGATACCAATTGATGTTTTAGACTTCAATACCACATAAGGGGGGATGGGTGATTTGTATGGTACCTAAGTTTTGCTTAACTTGATTGTAGAAGGACCTGGTTCTTCTATGTGTTCCAACTACTACTGTTGCGGAATAATAAGTACAGAAAATAAAGAACACAGAGATTTTACATGGAAAACACCTAGCTCAAAAGGAAAAAAAATCACGACCTACCTTCTAGTTGGATTTTCCCAAATTCTCCACTAAAATCACTGAGCCAAAAACTGCATTTACAAAATTTCTTTTGTAAACCTAGGATTAACTCTAATCCCGTTGTGGCACACAGCCTCAACTGTTGCGATAACTTCAAGTTAACTCTAACTTGAAAACTCTAAGTACCTAATACAATTCCTTCTATAAAAGCTGAAAGGTACAATGTAAAATCACCTAATACAATTGAACTAGAATAAAAGATAGACACTTGGAACTGGTTCTTCTATCTGGTTCAAGTAGCTTCAGGATTGCACGCTTGAATCACATATAAATTGCTTGCAAAATTGCCTTACTATTTTTCTCTCAATTCACGTTTTACTTTTGCTTATATGCATTACCTGTAAAAGAGAACAACATTGATATTTAAGGGGTTAGTAATAAGAGATTGACTAGGATATAGATGCTAATCTTCCATGGTGGAAGAGTTCTAGTTGATCTCATACTCTAACTCTATCATCTTCCTAAACTGTGTTCTCTTTGTGTAAGGAGTCTTTCTCCTTATCCAATATGCAACCTTTTCGATCTTGATCATGAGATATTAATTCTGATAAGTTAGATTTATCTCTTTCGTATGCATATCACATGTTTGGTTTGATCATGACTGTGCTTCACAAGATAGACCTGGTCCATGTCTGAGTTTTTTTGTCAGTCTTCAAAACTTCGCATTTACTTGGGCCAACATCTACGAAGCCTAAAAGAGCTAACTTTATTTCAAATTCGAAACCTTGCTCTCACTCTACTCGGACTCAGGAGTCCTAATGTCCCGAGCTCACATCAAATTAATCTAAGCTTAGCTCGAGGATTAACAAAGAACCTTAATAGGTGTTATATTAGTCGATTAAAACCTAAGGGTCTATTATGTTCTGGAACCAATATTCGGACTAACGTTAGAGTTACACACTCAGATTTTTTCACAAACGAAAGCAGAATGGAATTCAACGCGAATCGAAGATGAAATATAGAAATTCTTATATTGACAAAAGATGTTTACAAAGCCCACGAGGGGCCCTTACACAGAAACAAAGAAGCAAAAACAAAAGCCAAGAACCTAATCTACATTTGGGGGCATATCCTTGAGAGCGAAATCTTTGAGGACCTTCTCCTCGGGGACTCCATCTCGATCTTTAGAGAAAATTATGGCTTGGTGAAAAACTTGGCGAGTATGGGTCTTGTCAGTACAGCTATTTTGAAGCCACTTCTTGAGACATTGTACTGGTGTGGGAAGCAAAAGTTAGTAGATGATAGTTCCACCTCGTTCCATGGAAAGCAAAAGGAATGAAGCGTCACACCAGGTTGAAGTTAAGAGAGATGAGCAGCAGTGTAAAGTTCATATATCTTCTAATACGAGAAGAATTAGTGCCATTCTCTCTTTGTTTTGAGCCAACAACAACAACAAAGTTGCTAACTGACAAAGTTGCTACCATGTGACCTTGTGGTCACAGGTTTGAACTATAAAAATAGGTGATTAGAGGAGGATATAGAGAAGGGAAAGGGCTAAAAGTTGATGAAGAAAGAATGACTGTAGTCTCTGTTCAGCCAAGCAACCCCTTATTTATAGGAAGACGACGACGGAACTGACAACGCATTCAATGCTTTTGGGGAAATGGACTGGTGGTACATTTAATACTTTTGGGAAATGAAATGATGGGACGTTTCGATCACTTCAAACACCTACGTCAACAACAACAACAACAACAACCTAGTGTAATTCCACAAGTGGGGTCTGGTTCAAACGCCTACGTCATGAGCATGAAATCATCGTGAGAGGCTCGGGAAAATTGAGGTTCAAATCGTTTCATATCATTTCATTCTAAGAAATGCGGGAACTATCTGTATGCGGTCAAAATCGAGGAGCATGATTTTTGAAGTCTTAAATCGGGCTATAGGTCCGATCCTGGGCGACTCGAAGTGGGGTTAGATCCGGCTAAGGGACACCTGCCTCGAGGAAGCTGATCAAGGGCCTGGCACGGCCTGCATCGAGGACAGCATAATCTCGAAGTCATTCAAGAAATAACGGGAATTTCTCAAGGACATGTGGACCTAGGCATTAATTATAGGATAAGAATTGTACGAAATGGTACAGGATTGTACTAGGCTGTTATACACCTGTACCAATAGAATTCTTTACCTTTATGAGCAAGGTACTATATTGGGGTTTTCTCCTCTTATATAAAGGGGGCCCTAATCATTTTGTAAACATCAGATCATTCACTGCAATAAAACATTCTTATTCTTCTATTGTTTAACGTACTCAGCAAGTACTCTTCAGCTTTATTACCTTTACTTTATTGTTCATACTTTATTGGTCTTAGCTGACCTCGAGGTCCCTAGATAGCCGAGCTCGAGGCCCCTACTGTTTTAACAACATTGATTTGGTTTATTATTTCTTCTTAGATAAGCTCAATATTACTTGTATAACTACTAGTATTAGAATATATTACGTATCTTTAAAACCACAAAATATATTTAATTTTTACTCACATTTTTCGAGGTAAACATAGGGCTTTCACACTTGCGAACCAACTGTCGCACCTACGGCTCCGCATCTATGAAAATTTCCATTGCAGGTATGGTCATGACTAAGCCCAACACATTCCGCATTTGCGAGAACCAAGCCGCACCTGCGGCGACTAAGTCACACTTGCGCTCCTCTCTATCATAGAAGCGAAGCTGCTTCTCCGGAACATTTTTCGTTCCTGCTCCCCCACCTGGGCATGCCCAGCTATGCGTCTGCTACCAAGTGCGTGATTTTGCGAGCCCGCACATGCGGCCAAAACCTCGGCAAGTGCGAAGACACTAGAAGCTACCAACCTTCAGCAAATTTCAGACAAGTCTAAAATGTTATGGATTCGATCTGAATCACACCCGGGGTCCTGGGGTCCCCATCCAAATATACCAACTAGTTCCAAATCATTTAATGGACCTACTCGAGGCCAAAAATCATATCAAACAACATCGATTCTACGAATCGCAACCTAAATTCAAGCCTATGAACTTATAAACTTCCGAATTCCAAAAGCAATACCGACTCATACCAAAACAACTTCGATTGACTTCAAATTATGCACACAAGTCATAATTGACATTACTGTTCTATTCCAACTTCTAGAATCAGATTCTGACTCCAATATCAATAAATTTAACTCCCGGTCAAACTTCCAAACATTCCATTTCCAACTTTTGGCAATTTACACTGAAATGACCTACGGACCTCCAAATCAACATCTAGTCACGCCCCTAAGTCAAAAATCACCATATAAAGCTATTGGAATCATTAAAAATCTATTCCAGAGTCGTCTACACAAAAAGTTAAACTACAGTTAACTTTTACAACTTAAACTTTTAACTTAGGGACTATGTGTTCCATTTTACTCCCAAACCAAAACCAAACACCTCGTTAAGTTACATAACCATAATATAGCATAGAGGAAGCATAATTTAGGGGATCGGGGCTAAAATACTGAAAACGACCGGCTAGTTCATCACATGCTATTAATTTAAATTATACAAAATTTTGCGATGACTAGTGACAGAGCCACAATTTTTACCAAGGGGTGTCAAATATAAAAAAATAAATACATCGAAAAGTTTAGGGGAGTCAACGTATATTAGTAAATATATATAAAATAGAAAAATTCTCTAGCAATACAATGTAATTTTCCAGCGAAGGAATGTCGATTGACACCCCTTGGATGTGGCTCTACTGCTGGCAATGACAAAGAGGGATCAATAATTTTAATGTGTTAGATTTGGGGATTTGAATGGATAAACCAACAACAACAACAAAAACAACCCAGTGAGTTTTCACAAGTGGGGTCTGGGGATGGTAGAGTGTATGCAGACCTTACCCCTACCCCGAAAGGTAGAGAGGTTGTTTCTGAAAAACCATTGGCTCAAAAACTAAAAAGAGGCAAGAGAGACAAGTGAGAGACAGAATTTTAGTACCATCAATAGAATCATATGAGCAATAACAACAGCATAAGAACCAGAAACTAGATGAGAAATAATAGCAAAAACCAGTGACTAAAGCCCGATACTATGAAAGACAAAAAAATAGTATAGACACAACAATAATCAATAAAGGCGTAGGACCCAACCTTATCAAACTAGCCTACCCCATGGATGAACCTTATATTCTACCTCATATCCTAACACCCTAGTGCTCGACCTCCACACCTTTCTATCAAGGGCCATGTCCTCAGAAAATTTGAAGCCACACCATGTCCCACCTCATCACTTCTCTCCAATACTTCTTAGGCCGCCCTCTCCCTCTTCTCGAACCCGCAAAGGCCAACCGCTCACACCTCCTGACCGGGGCATCTCGGTTTCTCCTTCGCACATGCCCGAATCATCTAGCCTCGCTTCCCGCATCTTGTCATCCATAGGTGACACACTCACCTTCTCCTGAATATCTTCCTTCCTAATCTTATCTATCCTATGTACCCGCACATCCACCTCAACATCCTCGTCTCTACTACTTTCATCTTCTGGATATGTGAGTTCTTAAATGGCCAACACTCTGCCCCAATACAACATGGCCAGTCTGACCACCGCTTTATAAAACTTACCTTTGAGTATCGGTGGCACTTTCTTGTCACACAAGACTCCAAATGCTAACCTCCAATTCATTCACCCCGCCCCTATACATACAGTGTGTGACATCCTCGTCGATCTCCCCGCCCCCTGAATAACCGACCCAAGGTACTTGAAACTGCCTCTCCTGGGGATGACCTGTGATCCAAGCCTTATGTCCAAGCCTGCTTCTCTCGACTCAACACTGAATTGCACTCCAGGCATTCTATCTTAGTCCTGCTAAACTTAAAACCCTTAGACACAAGGGCCTGTTTCCAAACCTTCAGCCTCTCGTTAATGTCGCGTCGCATCTCATCAATCAGAACTATATCATCAGTGAACAATATACACCATGGAACCTCCCCTTCGATATGCCATGTCAGTGCGTCCATTACTAGGACAAATAAGAATGGGCTGAGCGCAGATCCTTGGTGTAAAACTATAACAATCGGAAAGTGATCCGAATCACCTCCCACAGTCCTAACCCGAGTCTTAGCTCCATCATACATGTCCTTAATCGCTCTAACGTAGGAAACTGGCACACCTTTTGCCTCCAGGCATCTCCAGAGAACCTCCTTAGGGACCTTGTCATATGCTTTTTCCAGGTCAATAAACACCAAGTGCAGATCCTTCTTTCTATCCCTGTACTGTTAAACTAACCTCCTAATAAGATGGATCGCTTCCGTAGTCGAACGACCCGTCATGAACCGAATTGGTTGTCAGATATAGACACCGTCTTCCTCACCCTCACTTCGACCACCCTCTGCCATACTTTCATAGTATGGCTTAGTAACTTGATACTCCTATAGTTGTTGCAACTCTGGATATCACCTTTGTTATTGTACAATAGTACCACCGCACTCCACTCCACTCATTTGACATCATCTTCGTTATGAAAATAACATTAAATAGCCTTGTTAGCCACTTCAAGCCTGCTCTACCCGCATACTTCAGAATTCTACTGGAATTTCATCTGGCCTGTTAGCTCTGCCCCTACTCATCTTACGCATAGCCTCCACTACCTCTTCAACTTTAATGCGCCTACAGTACTCAAAGTCTCGGTGACCCACGGAATGCCCCAACTCACCTAGCGCACTATCTCATTCACCATCTTTATTCAAAAGTTTATGAAAGTATGTCTGCCATCTCCGCTTGATCTGAGCCTCTCCCATTGAAACTCTACCATCCTCGTCTTTGATGCACCTCACTTGGTACAGATCTCATTCCTTCCACTCTCTCACCTTGGCTAGCCGAAATAACTTCTTTTCCCCGCCTTTGTTCCCTAGTTCCTCATATATACGACCAAATGCTGCAGTCTTAGCCTCCGTGACCGCCAACTTCGCCTCCTTCCTAGCTACCTTATACCTCTTCATGTTCTCCCTCTTCTCCTCCTCGCCTGTGCTACCTACTAACTTCAGGTATGTCACCTTCTTTGCTTCCACTTTACCTTGGACCACTTCATTCCACCACCAGTCTCCTTTGTGTCCGCCAGAAAAACCCTTCAAGACACCTAACACCTCTATCTCTGCCTCCCTTATACAGTTCGCCGTCATTGTCCACATAGTGCTTGAGTCCCCGCCACTCTTCTAGGCTCCCATAACCAACAACCTCCCCTCCAACTCCTAAGCTTTATATGTAGTTAAGGCTCCTCACCTAATCCTCGACCGTCCTCGTACAAACATCTTCTTTCTCTTAATTATGATACCAACGTCTATCATCAAGAACCTATGCTACATCGCAAGTGACTCACATGGGATAACCTTGCACAACCCTCTATCACACCTCCTAAGAAGGAGATAATAAATCTGAGTCTTCGTCGTTGTACTTTGGTAAGTGACCAAATATCCTCCCTCTTCGGGAAGATAGAGTTCGTAATCACCAGCTCAAATGCCTTAGCAAAATCCAACAGCAAAGTACCTCCCCTGTTTCTATCCCAAAGTCGAAGCCGCCATGCACCTCACTGTAGCTACCCACAATCGACCCAATATGACCATTTAAATACCCTCCTATAAATAACCTCTCTGCAGGCGGAATACTACGCACTATCTCATCCAACTCCTCCCAGAAGCGCCTTTTAACCTCCTCATCCAAACTCGCGTGCGGCGCATACGCGCTAATGATATTAAGGGTGTGCCTCTAGCCACTAACTTAATAGATATTAATCTATCATTTACCCTCCTAACCTCTACCACAGACTCTCTAAAATCCCTATCTACCAAGATACCCACTTTATTCTCCACAGACTCTCTAAAATCCCTATCTACCAAGATACCCACTTTATTCTTACCTTTTCTCACTACAAAATACCACAGCTTACACCCGTTTGCATTCCTCGCCTTCGATCCTTCCCACCTAGTCTCCTCGACACAAGCTATACTGACCTTCCTCTTCTGGCGAATATTCGCCAACTCTATAGACTTACCCGTCAATGTGCCTATGTTCCAAGACCCAATTCTCAACCTATAGGCTCCTTTGTTCCCTTTACCCCCTTGCCTCCCGTCCCACCTCCTAACCCCTACCCTACTCCCACCCACCCTGAGGATATGACCTTATACTACCATCCCAGACCACAACCACTACGCATACGACAGACTAAGTGGAAATTGCTAACAAAGAAGTAATGGCCCAAACTAGAAGAAAAGAAGGAGCGTTACTACCAGCACACTAATAGTATGATTAACTAATGCGAACTAAAACAACAACAATTTTAACTAACACAAAGAAGAAAAATAGAAAAGCGAGAGATACCAACTCCCGTGAATAGCACCTGGAAATTCGACTAGGTGCGCACCTGAGGTCGTGGAGACTGAGGTTCTTCCTTTCAACTCCCACCGGCCTTTGCGAACACCATCCGGCCTAATAAATCAATTCCGTCCTTCCACGCGCTGCCACCACTTTCACTGTCGTCGGTTGCTCCGGTAGGTACCTGCAACACTCAAAAGAGGCGTCCTCTTAGGCCGCAAAGAGAGACTAATACTAGAAAAAGGCCGCTAAAGTGGTACCCCTATTCGGATCCGGACTGAGGCGACCTGAGGAATAGGAGCAAGTAAGGAGACAGAGAGAGAGAGAGAGAGAAATGGCGAGAAAGGACTGCTGATGGGGTACAGTGACGGAGAAGAAGAGTAGGCGGAGGAGGAGAAGGGGAAAGGGAGGGGGGAGATGGAAAATGGTAGGGTAATACTCACCTGTCTATTTCCAGCCTTACTCTGGTGGTGGCGAAGGCGATAGTGGTCGCCGGCGAAGTCAAAAGGGGTTTTTTTGGGGGGTGGGGGGTGGGGGGTGGGGGGTGAATTGACCGTTAGTAGATAGAAAGCAGAGAGAGAGAAAGAATCGTTCCAAAACCAGACCCGGAATGGATAAACCAAATAATAAAAGAATAAAACAAAATACTTAATTAAAACACACGAGGGACACTAGACATGTCTATAAATTGAGAATTGAACCTCTAGCTTCACTTAGAAAGGTGCACCTAGTAATTATTAAACCATAAGACTTTTTGAGCTTGGGTGCACCCATGTATATGAAGCAATTATTAAGAAATATAATTATTATTATACATAGTATAACGAGAGGATAATGGGTTCACGTGCCTCATGCTCCAATACATAGATACGCCCCTTCCATGGACTATACAGCCTCGCTATTTTTGTCCTTAGAAATTAACAGAATGAGATTAATACGCTACCTCCACTTCCAACCAAGAGGTTGTGAGTTCGAGTCTCCCCAATAGCAAGGTGGGAAATTCTTGGAGGGAAGGATGCTGGGGGTCTATTTGGAAACAGCCTCTCTACCCTCGCAGACCCCACTAAGTGGGATTCTGGGTTGTTGTTGTATTGTTGTTGTTGAGATTAATACGCTAGTATTAGTGAAGCATGAGATTAAGCCAATAGGTGTATTGAAAATATGCCACTTAACACTTTTAAGATAAAATCTAATGAGAATCCATACAAAAATATTTAATTGATAATGGAAAGATAAAATATGTTTTTCTTATACAAATAAACGGGATTTCCAAATAGAGATTAGTTGGATCATTGACTATAAAATAATAAAGTGACATATCTTTTTATATTAGTTGAATCATTGACTATATGTGACATCCTCTGGTACTACTAGATTTAATATAAAGATTTGGTTCAGTTATGTAAAATTGTAAGATTTTAAAAAGGGAAAATAGAGATTTCAATGTGTCTCTGAAACAATAAACCAAGACCCAACCTGTGGGATTTTGACTCGAGGGCCTTTCGAAAATAGCCTATCTACATCTTCGGGTAGGGGTAAGGTCTATGTACGCTCTACCCTTTCCAGACCCCACTGTCGTTTCGTGATGTCACGCACCAATAATGTAAAGAATAAATTTGCAACATAATTAAGAAAAAATAGGATACATAGTAGAATTATTATATAAAAAAGTATGGTAAATGATAAATGTGATTATTTTATAATAAGGAAGGGCAAGATGAGAGGAAAAAGCATGGACACAACATCACCGCACCAAATTTGCTATTCCATAAAGTGACATTTTTCGTCGTTAAGAAACGATTGATTTAACGATACGATACAATAAAATTTACTGTGAGTAACAATCAATACAAACATTGTATTTAAAGTAACAATACGATACAAATACAATATGTAATGCCATCCAAACAAGCTGTTAGGGTATCTAGTTGTTTAGTGCCTTTGAAATTAATTTCAGATCATAAATCCCTGACTGGCTTGTGAATTTCTTATCATCTATATGATCATTGGAGTTATGTGTGCAAAATTTCTTGTTAACAGCTTCTTCAACATATTTTCTCCTGTTATTCGTTTCTACTGACTCCTACATATCTTTGTTGTTTGATGGCAAAATATATAAATCAGTAAATAAAATTTGGTATTAGACTTATATCTATCTGCAGCCGGATGGATGATTCCTCTCAAGTTCTCCCTCTCTCTGCCTCTCCTGCAACCCGTGGCATGTTCCTCCGCACGTGCATGGTTTCCTATCAGAAGTTGAAGGCCGTGATTTCATCTTTTATGGAGTTTAAATGGTTGGCGCCAGGGCTATTTGGTCGTTCAGACGGTGGTAGTGTAAGTCTTTTTTTACCTAAAGATTGAGTTTCTCGACTTGGAATTATGAGGTTGTTTAAGGCTAGCAATCTATCACATGAAAGGGAGCTTGAACTTAAGGAATGATTAAGTTTGACATTGCCACAAATTTATGATATTTCCTTTGAGCAGAGGTAATAACAGTGTATCAAGTTGGTGCATGGTTCTGCCATTTCCCGCTTGGCCATAGGATTTATATTCATTATATATACTTCTTTGTTAACCATGCTCAGAACAAAATGACTAGCATTATACTGTATTTTTTAAGTTTGGGTGGCAGATCAATTCGATAATTTACTTTGCTGATATTGTTTGGAGACTAGAAGATGCTTCCTTTTAGACTTTAAAGTGGTGATCTTTTGTGAAAAGTTGCCCGTTCTAATAGTGTTTTTCATTGTTTTGGTGTGCGCAATTTTGTGTTTTCGTAACTTTCTTTGAGATGCTGAATATTTTCTTCTCGTACGTGTTTCTTTCAGAGCCTCTCGTAGAAGGTTATGACTATTTGTGGTATTTTTTTACTGCCATTGCCTTCCAGTGCTTGGTCGCTGCCTTCCTGCTGTTAGGGGGTACTGATCATCTGTTAATTCTTGCCTTCGGGATATTTCCGGGTTGTGGCTTTATACTTCATAACAATGTGCTGCACTCTGTTGTTTATTGGCATCGCGACATGCCTTTCCGGTTAATTGGTGCCAAGGCTAAATTTATGATCGAGGTCATTCCTCTGGTAACTGCAGCAGCCTTGCGTCACCTTTTGGATTTCAATTATGGGTATCCTGCTCTACTGCTAGGCTGCACCGGATATTTCTATGCCTTTGCGCACTTCTTGCTTGTAGCATATGATATTAAGGGAATAGATGTAATGTTGGGATTAGTAATGCAAGTTCTTGCTTACATGTTGAACGTAGAATTATTAGTTAGAGCTTTAGTTTTGAGCTTCTGCTTTGGTATATGTTTCTATAGATACGTGATGTATTGTGCTCCTGAACTTCCTGCTCATGATAAAAAGGAGTTGGAGCAGCTGCCTTGTTGATTTGAATTATCTTGAGTATAAGTTAATTGAGTTATTTTCTCTCTTTCTTTTTTGTGATGAGTTTTGGTTATTAGATTTTTATTACGTTATGTGGTTTTGTTCGCCTCAGGTATTGTATTCTATGTTGCTATTATTTGGTACTACTTATCCCTTATCTCTCCTTTTTTCTTTTCTTTTTTCTTCCTTCTTTCTTCCTTTCTTGCTTTCCTCTTCTTCTTCCTACCCTTCCTGAGCCGAGGGTCTATTGGAAATATAGCCTCTTTACCTGTTAGTTAGGGGTAGGTCTGCGTACAGACTACCCTCCCGAGACTCCACCTGTTGGCAACATACTGGGTTTGTTGTTATTGTTATTGTTGTAGTCTTTGGTTCACACACATTTGTTGTAGCTTAATTATCTTGTGCCCTTATCGCTATATTGGCTGTACAACAATGGGGAAAAGGAAAAACATTTAGGAATTTCCAACAGGATCAGTGCCTAGCATTTTTATTAATAGAATGATAGAAAGCTCTGGTTACTATAGGGCAAAGTGAATAGATTGGAGAAAACCGCATGGGTTTGACATTCAAATTTTAGAAACTTAAGAGCAGCTAAACTTAAGAATGTATATAAATTTTCTACTATATGTTATATATAAATTTTATACACTTTTTCGGCTTACCGAATATAAATAGGTTCTTTCGCGGCCTAAAAATGCAAAAAGTCCTTAATTTTTATAGCTTACTTCTTAAGCTATTTATTTCTTTCTTTTTTACCATCAAATCTCTCCTCAAAGATAAACCATATGACATTAGCTACCACAACACAATAAATGAAACAGAATATAACCCTATTTTCTTCCAAAAATATTGGCTGGAGGGGGAGGGGGGGGGGTGAAAATAAGTGTTCAAAATCTTGTTCATAACTGTTTTGAGGCAGCAAAGATTCCCGAGGAAATTAATAGAATAACAGTGTGTTTAATCCCAAAAATTCTAAACCCAGAAAGCATCACTCGATTCAAGCCTATTATAGCCTGATAGGCCAAAGCTTCTCCAACTTTAGAAGCATTGTTTTTTTTAAAAAAAAAATATTCAAAGTTGAATTATTTGGCCAAGCTTTTGGAAGAAAAAATGTGCTTTTGAGAAGAAGCAGAAGCAGTTTTGGAGAAGCAGAAAAAAGTAGTTTCTCTCGAGAAGCACTTTTTTGAAAAACATTTTTCAGAAATATATACTTAGAAGCAGTTTTTAAAAGTTTAGTCAAACACTAATTGCTGCTGAGAAGTGCTTTTCAAATAAATTAGCCAAACACAAACTGGTACTTTTGATAAAAGTACTTTTGACAAAAAGGACTTCTCAAAATAATAACCTGTTTGGCCAAGCTTCTATAATCAACTTATTTTGAAAAATGTTTTTCTCAAAAGTACTTTTCAAAAAAGTGTTGATGAAAAATAGTTTGTGTTTGACTAATTAATTTGAAAAGCACTTTTGAGCAGTAATTAGTGTTTGGCCAAGCTTTTAAAAATTGTTTCTAAATGTATTTTTCTCAAAAGTGTTTCTCAAAAAAGTACTTTTAGAGAGAAGCTAAGCTACTTTTTTCTGCTTCTCCTCAAAAGCATTTTTTTCATTCTAAAAGTTTGGCCAAACACCTCATAAGTTGTTTCTTGCGGCTTGGCCAAACAAACGATTAGTCTATGTAATACAACTACGTATAATTATTAATATTAAGATCATTGTCAACAAAATTAGACCCCTCATACCCAAATTGAAAATTTTGGTCCTTTATAAATTAAAATTTCCCTAATAAAGCTAAATTTTCCAGATACATCACACTTACAATGACTCGTATTACCACAATATCAACCTTTATACATCAATATTAATTGAAAAAAAAAAAAAAAATTACCCCATTCTTTAAACCAATTAGTAAAATTTGACAAGAACTTAGGCTTCCCTATTTTCCACGAAATGACGACTAAAATTGGGTTTCAATTCATATGACTAGTAGAACTGCTCTTGATAAGTCCACCCTAAATACCACCCCAAACCAAGCCATGCAATATATCAAATTTTCCGTTTCTATTGTAAATTCTATTGATCGCATTCGGCGTAATTTTATCTGGAAAACTACTAAAGTTCGCAAAAAGTTGCATGTAATTAACTGGAACACTATTACGTACCTCGTCGAACTACTTTTCAGTGATAGGTAAAATATTATTAACATTTGTGTAACTTCAATTTAAATTGTTTTTTTAAAAAAAAAAGTGTAACATCTTATTTTAACGTACTTGCAACAAAGTATTTGGGCAAAAACATGACGACACAAATAAAAATGTAAAAATTGAGTAATTAGGACGTTGATTAGGGTTTCTTGAAGATTGTTTGTCGCCTTTAAAATTATTCTACTCTGGGCATATGTCAATTATTTCATTGGTTTCAATATTAATTAGAACAAGATTGTTGAGTCCTGCAATGAATTTAGAAAGAAAAAAACATAAAGAAGAGCACTAAAAAAAGCAGAAATATGAACACAATAAGATAAAAAAATAACGTACAACTGAAACAACAGGAATTGAGGGAACTTTTAAACACTGGTTAAGGCATGGTCATGAAACTTTGCTTTGTATTATTGGTCTTGCTTGATAATGGTACTATGTATTTTCAAAAATTAAGAATCAATACAGTTGTATTATTAGTGGTGAAGCCAAAAATTTCCCTAGTTAGGGTGTTCAAACTTGAATGAAGTGAAAAAAGTTTCTCGATAAAAGGTGTTCAATATATATATATGTTATATACCTCTAAAATCTAATATTTTAGGTATATACACAATATAATTTTTCGACGAAGGGTGGTCAGTTGACCGCCCTTGATAGGTTGTAGCTCTGCCCCTGTGTATTATGTCGGTGTTTTAATTTTTCTACGAACTTAGACAAGGGATCAATACGGAAGTTCAAGTGTATTATATATTTTTAAAAACTTATTTCTACTTGTTGTCACTTGAAAATTTCCGGAGCTACTAATTCTTAATTTCTTGGATATTAAAATTAAATACTATGTAGAAATCTTATATACAAAGCAACTCATGTAATTAAACTGTTGACTTGATGGCTTAGGCACCAAATTGAACTTGTTCATAATATGCTGCATGGTTTTGTTTGGATAGACGTTCTTTTAGTTAAAACATTCACATATGCAAGAGCGGATCCCGCTTATTATACGTGGGTTTCCGTGAATACGGTAATTTTTGTATATACCTTATATATATATTAAAAAATCCACTATATATCAATAAATAATTGGTTATGAATCCAATTAATTATTGTATATTTACTTAAGGTCGCTATAGGAATTCATAAATCCATTAATCTACACTTCTCATTATAGGTAAAAATAAAGAGATTCAGAATCTTGTTCAACCCCCTTTTCACCAATTTAGGAAATTTTCAAGCCAATCAGCGGCAAACTCGCTGCTCAAAGATGACAACAAAACAACAACAACAATTTATCCAATAAAATTTTACTAGTGAAGTCTGGAGAGAGTGAGTGTACACAGATCTTGCTCAAAGCTGACACTAACTTTGACCATTACAATTCTTGCGCACTTTTCAGAATTCCAAACTCCAAAGTAGAAGACCTTCACTTGCACCTAATATTTAACCAAATTAACAAAGTGTGCTTGTGTGCATACAGAGTTTTGACACTTAATTATAATTAAATAATAGATATCATGCCATAATTTAAAGCTTATGTCTTTGACATTTTAGTTTGTTTAATTTTAGCGAATTCTAAATTAGTAATTTAATATTCAACAGATATTTTAAAGATAAATATATAATTTGACCGGAATGTTAATCAATTGTGACGACCCAAAGGGTCATCACCTATTTTCTTATCAATTTCGTACTTTTTGAGGCCTTGAAAACCTCATTTAGAGTCGCCTCGATTTGTGTGCACAATCCGGGCGCTTAGCCGGAAAGCTTAAATATGAAATTCTGTGAAAAATGCTAAATTTGGTGTTAAAATGAATAAATTTGACTTTGGTCAATATTTTGGGCAAACGGATCCAGACCCGTGATTTGACGGTCCCGGAGGGTCCGTAGGAAAATATGAGACGTGGGCGTATGCCCAGAATTGAATTCTGAGGTCCCAAGCCCGAGAAATCAATATTTTAAGAAAAATTATTTTCTAAAAATGTTTAAGAAAATTGGAAATGAAATTTGATTAGAAAGCGACGGTATCGGGCTCGCATTTTGGTTTCGGCGTCCGGTACAGGTCTTATATATGTTTTAAGTCCTTCCTATAAATTTTGGTTAAAAACGAACGTCGTTTGACGTGTTTCGGACTTGAAGTTCTAAATTTGAAACTTGATGAAGTTTTTGGAAAAATTCTTGATTTTTGAGGTTTGATTCATTGTTTTGAGGTTATTTAGGCAATTTAATCGCACCGATAAGTTCATATGATGTTGTTGAGTTAGTACATGTGTTTGGTTAGGAGCCCCGAGGGCTCGGTAAGTGTTTAGGAGGTGTTTCGGAATGGTTTTTGACTTAGAAAGATTGCAGAAAATCTGCAACAGGTGTCCAGGCCTGTTGCTCTTCGCGATCGCGTAGTCACTCTCGCGATCGCGTAAGGTAAATGGGGACAGGGGATTTTTGTTCAACACGATTGCGGGGTAAGGATCGCGAACGCGGAGCATTGGGGGGTTGCTCTACGCGAACGCGACCCATGTCTCGCGAACGCATAGGGTAAATGGGGGCTGGTATGGAATTTAGCATTTTTCCTCTACGCGAACGCGAAGGTCAGGGGGGCCAACCCTTCGCGAACGCGTAAAAGGTATCGCGATCGCATAAGCCTGTGTAAGGCTGCTCTTCGCGAACGCGAGAGACTCATCGCGAATGCGACGAAGGTCTGCCCAGCGATTTAAAAATAGTAGCTAACTGAGAATTTATCAAATTTTCATAGCTTCTTCATCTTAACTCCAAATTGGGCGATTTTTGAAAGAGGATTTCACCACAAACTCATAGGTATGTAATCTTAGACTCGTTTTCTTCCATTTTCATCAACATCTAATGAATTTCTAGGCCAAAAACATATGATTAAGGGTAGAAAATTAGGGATTTGGGTAAAGTTAGGGATTTTTGATTTTTCTTGATTTAGACATCGTTTTGGGGTCGAGTTTGAAAACAAATTATATATTCGGGCTCGTAGGTGAATGCGTGATTTGATTTTGGTCCGAACCTCGTATTTTGACCAAGCGGGCCCGGGGTCGATTTTTGGGATTTTGGGAAAAATGATTGGAAAGTTATAATTGGACATATGAATTGGATTGTTTAGCTCTTATTGATGATATTGAGTCAATTATGTATAGATTCAATTGGGTTGGAGCCGGATTCGAGAGGAAAAGCGATAATTGAGGATTGAGTTGGCCGTGGAAGTTTGAGGTAAGTGTTCGGTCTAACCTTAGCTTGAGGGATTAGGAGTTGAGTCATATTTGCTACTTGAGTCTTGTTGAGTATGACGTATAGGCATGGTGACGAGTATCTATACATTGGTGTCGAGCATGACCGTGAGTCTTAAATTGAAAGTTGTTGTGTTCTTAAATGACATTTCGGATGCTTTAATTAATGATCTTTTATATTGACCAGAGATTTGTCTTATCCTCGTAGATCTTATTTATGATTGAGCATTGCCATTAATTGAGCTGAGTACAAGCTAAGTTAAGATTGGTTATAGTTGATTCTCCCTTGCCGGGTTGACTATTTCGATATTGTTGTTCCTTTGCTGGGAAATTATTATATTGCCTTTGTTCCCTTGCGGGAAGTCATTCTATTGCTTATGTTCTTTTGCCGGGATTTCTTGTAATTTGTGATAAACTGTAAAAGGGAGCAGGTGGTACGTCTACCACAAGATATGATGAAATGGGAGCGGGTGGTACGCCTACCACAAGATTGATGAAATGGGAGCGGGTGGTACGCCTACCACAAGATATGAGAAATGGGATCGGGCTGCACGCCTGCAACAAAATGAAACTGAAAGTGAAAGTTGCCTTTATTTCTTTTTATCCGTATTAAAAGTTAAATTGTAGTTTCCTTATTATTCTGATATTCTGTTTTATCTGCTACCCCGAAGCATGTTTCCCTTCCCCAACTTTAATTGTTTATTCCTTATATTTTTTCCGTTGTATTTGCATATATATATATATATATATAGGTTTATCTGGAGTCTGGTCCTAGCCTCGTCACTACCTCGCTGGGGTTAGGCCAGACACTTACCATCACATGGGATCGGTTGTGTTGAAGCTACAATCTGCACTTATGTGGAGATACCGGATCAGCTTACGGTGCGCAGCAGTAGTCAGGGAGCCATCCTTCAGTCCACGAGATTCCAAGGTAGCCCTGCTGGCGTCCTCAGGCCCGACGTCTCTTCTATCAGTTTTTATGTTCTGTTGACATTTGTACCCGAGACAGACTAAGTTCTTTTATTTCAAACTCTTATTTGTAGTAATCCTAGACAGTCCGTGTATGTTGTGACACCAAGTGCTGGGTAGAGACTTGTATTGGTTTTCTAGACATTGTTTCTATATTTAGTTCAGACTTCCACTAAATTTTATTTTCCGCTGTCTTTTAATTGTTTATTCATTAATAATTTAATTGTTTAATCATGTATAAAAACAAGATGGGTTAATGATTGCAAAGGTTCTTGGCTTGCCTATCTTCCACGAGTAGGCACCATTGATAAGTAGGGATTTTAACGCATTTCATGCTCCTTCTTGCTTATGCTTTAAGTATAAATTGTTACAAATTAGTCCCAAAAGGCTCATAAGTTGTTCTTGATTGCAGGTTTGATCGACAAAGTGACAAAATATCAAAGATCGGCTCAAAAGGAGTGAAACCTGCTCAAGTATCAAAGACAAGGCAATCTGAGGGCAAGCAGGCCTAGTGCAGCCGCATTCAACTTTGTGCGGTTCGCACTAGGTGGTTCAGACAGTTGACAAAAATGGAGTTCAGGCAACGCGGCCGCGGTACACATTTAGCAGTCCGCGGTGAAGGCTCCGCGGCTGCACTATCTTTTTGTGCGGTCCGCGGAAGAGAGATTCAGAGAGATGGAAAATGTCAAAGTTCAATCCATTCGGTCCGCAGTCCTGATTGTGCGAACCGCACCAGCTGCCTCCGCGGCCGCAGTCTATTATACGCGGTCCGCGGAGCCCAAGTTTAGAGAGACCAGAATTGAAGTCCAAGAGCTTAGTGCGGCCGCGGTCCATTTTATGTGGCCCGCACTGACCCCGTAGGGGCATTTTGTCCAGTTTTTTCAGCCTAGTATAAATAGAACATTTTACCATTTTTAGGTCATCTGTTAACTCCAGAACTGAGCTACGCTCGTGAGAACATCTTTTGTAGCCATTTTTGGCATCTTAGCTTCAAATTAACGATATATTCTTGTATTTTAATTTAGCACTTAATTAATATATCTTGTTCTTCATCTATTTTTTTATTTTCTTCTTCAAGCATGAGTAGCTAAACTCATTAGCTAGGGTTGTGGCTCAACCCAAGTATGGGTAATTGATGGGTGTTGCCAACTAGGGTTAGATTGACTATGGGTGTTTGCTATTTGGGTTGATTTTATGTTTTAATCTATGAATTGGTGGTTGCAAACACTAATTTGAGCTTTGTGGATTTGAGTCTTCTTGAGAAAGAGAGTCTAAGTCTCCAAAATTGACCCAACAAGGAATTGGGATGGACTCATGAGAAATGATAGTCCCAATTAATAGGTTAAACCTCAAGAGAGTAATCACCCTACTTGAACCCTAGTTGCTTGATCTAATTTGCCTACCCATTTGGTCTCAAGAGAGTCAATTGGGCAAAGTCACTCTATCTACCGAGAGGTGTGAGAGTGAAACAAATTGTGCAACGGTTATAGCATAAGCCCCAATTATGTCAATCGAACTTTAGTAACATCTACCCGTCAATTAGCCACCTAGGTGATGTCACGACCCTAGTGCCCTTCTTCTCATTAGATACAACTTTAGAAATCATCTCGTAGAATAATTTAGTTTCAATTAATAGTTTGATAATAGTAGTTTATAATCAAAAACCCAAAAATGTATAGAAGTGACATTTGGAGTAAATACACGATTCTAAGCTAAATAGATACTTCAACTCCACTACTAGCTCCCTGAGGATTTCGATCCCGACCCTCATATCGGGTAAAAGCTATTGCGACCCACTCTTCCTACCTTGTTGTAGCGTTGAGTTGGCAACAATCATTTTTTGGCACCGTTGGCGGGGAGCTTATGGTGTTGACTATCTATTTAGTTAGTTTTGTGTTTTGCTTCTCGTTCCTTCTTGTGTACTAATTTTGTTTGTGTCGATCACTCAGGTACAAATGGCTCTCAATGCTAATGACCCTCTTGTCAACGTGATTGCAGGGGAGGAGGTAGATGATCTTGAACAAGATGAGGTCTTACCTCAAGCTCAACGTAGAGGCCGTCAGGCCAATGCAAATGAGAACAACAATATTCCAGACCCTCCTCCGCCACCGCCAAGAGTGGCTCCCAGAGTTTTACCAAATCAAGGATATGCCAATGTTATTGTTCCTCCCCGAATCCGGGCGGGGAACTTTCAAATCACAAATGGCATGTTGACCTTGCTCGAGCAAAGAGGGTATTTTACGGGCGCCTCCGATCAAAATGCCTACAAACACTTGAAGGGGTTCGTAGATACATGCTGGGGGAGCAAGCAAACGAACGTGTCCGAGGATGCGCTTAGATTGAGGCTTTTCTCATTCTCTCTTTAGGGTAAAGCATTGGATTGGTTAGAAAGGCTCCCCAATTGTTCTATCACAATGTGGGATGAATTGGCGGACAAATTTATTGCCAAGTTCTTTTCACCAAGTCATATGGCGGCACTTCAGGATGAAATATTAGCCTTCAAGCAAGAGCCAACGGAACCTTTGCATGAGATATGGGAAAGGTATAGAACAATGGTGAAAGTGTACCCTAATAACGACATGACCGAGGCGATAATCCAACAAACCTTTTATCGGGGCATCAACACCACGAATCAATGCATTGTGAACCAATTGGCCGGAGGCAATTTTATGAAACTTTCTTACAATGAGGCATGTGATGTACTTGATGAAATGGTCGACACTTCTTCGGCGTGGCAAAGTAGAGAAAATGTGCCCCGAGGTGACCCGACGGTCATCCATTTGCACAAGGAATTGCACGATCATGGTCAAGCAATTGCCTAGCTTACTACTACTATGAATCAGTTGGCAAAGGCGCAATTGCAACAAGTCCAAAATCCACGCCAAGTCAATGCCATGGAAGGTGTTTTTATGCTTAAAAGGAGGCAAAGAGGGCAACAACCTCAAGGAAATTGTGAATAATATGACAACAATGATGATGGTGGTTTTTCAAATGAGTGTTATGATGATCAAAGCGAAGAGTTCCAATATGTCAACAACTACCAAGGGAATAGAGGCAACTCTTCAAATCAACAATGGCGACCCCAAGGAAATTGGGGAAATCAACAACAAAGTGGAGGTAATTGGAATAACAATAATCAACAACAAGGTGGCGGTAATTGGAACAACAACAATTGGGGTAATCAAGGTAACAACCAAGGCAATTGGAATGGGAACAACAATAATTAGAGCAACAACAACAATCAAGGCGGGTGGAATAACAATCAAAATGGGAACCAAGGCAACCGGGGGCAAGGCTTTCAAAGGCCCCCCATGTACCAACAACCGAACAATCCACCCCCTTTTCCTTCTCAAGGTCTGAGTTCTTCCGGGAGTGAAATGGGGAGAATTAAAATTATGCTCGAGCAAATGATGAAAAAGAACCAAGATGCCGATGCGCAATTGGCTTCTCATAATACATCAATCCGGAACTTGGAGGTGCAACTAGGCCAAATTTCTCAAGCTTTGAATACTCACCCCAAGGGTGCTCTACCAAATGATACGGTAGTGAATCCGAAAGGTGGGAATAACAATCATGTGATGGCGGTTACAACTAGAAGTGGGAGAGGAGGTGATGTGCATGCCTCGAGAGAAAAGCAAGTTGTAGATGATGATGTTGAGTTGTGTGATGATGATGTACCTTTGATTGTTAAAGATGTGGTTGAAGAGAATGTGAACAATGATGTGCGGATTGATATTGATGACGCCGAGGTAGAGACTCAAGAATTCGTAAACCCGTCTAGGGAAGACGTGATTGACATGCCCGAGCCGGTTGTGCCAAAAGCTAAGGCTACCTTGCCTAGGCCACCTCCTCCTTATCCTCAAAGGATAGCAAAGCAAAGGAATTATAATAAATTCAAGAAGTCTATTGATATGATGAAGAGTTTGTCTATAAATGTGCCTTTGGTGGAGGCTCTTGAACAAATGCCGGGATATGCCAAGTTCATAAAGGATCTAGTTACAAAGAAGAGGTCTATGGATTATGAGATGATAAAGATGACTCATCAAGTGAGTGCTATAGTGCATTCAATGGCACCAAAGCTTGAGGACCTCGGATCCTTTACTATCCCTTGTGCTATTGGAAGTGCGGATTTTGCCAAAGCTTTATGTGATATCAATTTGATGTCGTTCTCGGTTTTCAAGACTCTGGGAATTGGGCAACCTAGACCAACTTCAATGAGACTTCAAATGGCGGACCAATCGATGAAGTGACCCTTGAGAATTATTGATGATGTGATTGTCCGGGTGGACAAATTTATATTGCCGGCCGATTTTTTCATCTTGGATTGTGAGGTAGACTATAAGGTGCCGATTATATTGGGTAGACCTTTCCTTGCTACGGAGAAGGCATTGGTTGATTTTGAAGCGGGTGAGCTCACTTTCCAAGCGGGAGATGAGAAGGTCGTCTTCCATGTTTGCAAATCCATGAAGCAACCCAATAGCACCGAGGTGTGCTCATTTGTGGACATTGTCACAGCTGTGATTGAGGATGATACAAGTGCTATGATAAACGTGGAGGACCCTCTTGAGGTCGTGCTTTTGAACATGGATGTCAATGATGATGCTAGTATAGTGGAGTGCGTGAATTCCCTATATGGGATAGACTCTTATTCTTATGAGCCGAGAAAGCTATCTTTGGATCTTGAAAACCGAAAAATTCCACTAACAAAGCCATCAATTGAGGAGCCATCGGTGTTGGAGTTGAAGCCACTTCCTCCTCACCTCAGGTATGAATTCTTGGGTTCAAATTATACTTTACTAGTTATTATTTCTTCTTGCTTTACTAACATGCAGGTTGAGGCCACTTTGGTGGTGCTTCAAAAGCGGAAAGGGCAATTGGATGGACTTTAGCTGAAATTTGGGGAATAAGCCCCGCATTTTGCATGCACAAAATCATCTTGGAGGAGGATGCAAAGCCTTCCTTGGAGCATCAAAGAATATTAAATGAGGCGATGCAAGAAGTGGTGAAGAAAGAGGTTATCAAGTGGTTAGACGCCGGTGTGGTTTATCCTATTTCTGACAGTTCTTGGACTTCTCTGGTGCAATGTGTACCGAAGAAGGGTGGTATGGCTGTGGTGACCAATGAAAATAATGAAATCATTCCTACTCGCACGGTCACTGGGTGGAGGGTATGTATGGATTATTGGAAGCTAAATAAGGTGACCCGAAAAGATCATTTCCGATTGCCATTCCTTGACCAAATGCTAGATCGTCTTGTGGGGTGTGCTTTCTATTGCTTTTTGGATGGTTACTCGGGGTACAATCAAATTTTAACTGCCCCGAAGGACCAAGAGAAGACAACTTTTACATGTCCCTATGGCACATTCGCTTTCTCTCGAATGTCGTTCAGATTGTATAATGCTCCGGCGACTTTCCAACATTGCATGATGGCTATTTTCACCGACATGGTGGAGGATATCTTAGAGGTTTTCATGGATTATTTCAGCATGGTTGGGAATTCTTTCGATGAGTGTTTGGGAAACTTGGATAGAGTGTTGGCCCGATGTGAAGACACCAACCTTGTAGTCAATTGGGAAAAGTATCATTTCATGGTAGAAGAGGGTATAGTGTTGGGTCACAAAATATCAAAGCGAGGAATTGAAGTGGATAAAGCCAATATTGAGGTGATTTCGAGGCTTCCTCCCCCTACTTCTGTCAAAGGGGTGAGGAGTTTCCTTGGGCACGCGGGTTTTTACCGGAGGTTCATAAAAGATTTTTCTAAAGTGGTACACCCTTTGTGCAAGTTGCTAGAGAAAGAGGCGAAGTTCTTGTTCGATGAGAGTTGTATGCAAGCATTCGAGCTTCTCAAGCTCAAGTTGACTTCTACCCCCATCATTACCGCACCAAATTGGAGCTTGCCTTTCGAGCTCATGTGCGATGCCAGTGACATTGCGGTTGGAGTTGTTTTGGGCCAAAGGATCCACAAGATGTTTCATCTGGTGTACTACGCAAGCAAGACCATGAATGAGGCTCAAAGGAACTACACAGTCACCAAGAAAGAGTTGTTGGCTATTGTTTTTTCTATGAAAAAGTTCCGACCTTATCTTATGGGGGCCAAGGTTATAGTGCACACTGATTATGCCTCCCTTAGGTATTTGATGACCAAGAAAGACTCCAAGGCAAGATTGATGAGATGGGTGTTACTTCTTCAAGAGTTTGGTCTAGAAATTGTTGACCGGAAAGGGAGTGAGAATCAAGTGGCGGACCACTTGTCCCGTTTGGAGGAGGAGGGGAGGACTTGTGACGGCCTTGAGATAAATGATTCATTTCCCGACGAGCAACTCCTTGCGGTGTCAATGAATGGAATGCCATGGTTTGCCGATGTCGCCAATTTTCTTATGACCGGAATAATCCCGTGTGAGCTCTCTTCTAACCAAAGGAAGAAGCTCAAGTGGGATAGCTTGGATTATTATTGGGATGAGCCATATTTGTTCAAGATTTGCACGGATAGTGTGATTCGTCGATGTGTCCCGGAGGAGGAACAATTGGGTATTTTGGAGGCTTGCCATTCCTCTCCCTATGGTGGCCATCATGGCGGGGCGAGGACGGCTTCTAAAGTGCTTAGTTGTTGATTCTATTGGCCGACCTTGTTCAAAGATGCAGGCTACTTTATAAAGAGATGTGATGAATGCCAAAGAGCGGGCGGAATTTCAAAAAGGGATGAGATACCTCTCAATACAATTCTCGAAGTCGATATCTTTGATGTTTGGGGCATCGATTTCATGGGTCCATTTGTTAGCTCTTGTGGAAACACCTACATTCTATTGGCGGTCGATTATGTCTTGAAGTGGGTTGAAGACATGGCTTTGCCTAGCAATGAAGCCCGGAGTGTGGTGGTATTTCTTAAAAAGAGTATCTTCACAAGGTTTGGCATTCCTCGTGCGATCATTAGTATGGGGGTCTCACTTTTGCAACAAGGCTTTTGACACGTTGCTTTCTAAGTATGGTTTCAATCATAAGGTTTCTACCCCCTATCACCCTCAAGCTAGTGGTCAAGTGGAAGTCTCCAACAGGGAAATTAAGAGCATCTTGTCAAAAACGGTCAATGCTAATAGGACTGATTGGTCGAAAAAGTTGGATGACGCTCTATAGGCTTATCGGACGGCTTACAAAACTCCGATTGGTATGTTTCTGTATCGGTTGGTGTTTGGGAAAGCTTGTCATCTTCCGGTTGAGTTAGGGCACAAGGCCATGTGGGCTTGAGGAAGTTGAACTTGGAATGGGATGTTGCGGCAAATTTTCGGGTTGAACAACTCAATGAGCTCGATGAGGTTAGATTCCATGCCTACTCCAGTTCATCCTTGTACAAGGACAAAATGAAGTACCTTCATGGTAAATATGCTCGAGGTAAAGAGTTCAAGGTTGGAGATATGGTTTTCTTGTTCAATTCCCAGTTACGTCTGTTTCCGAGTAAGCTCAAGTCAAAGTGGAATGGGCCATTTGAAGTTGTGTTCGTGACCCTATTTGGTGCTCTTGATCTAAGGAACAAAAATGGTGAAGTTTTCAGAGTTAATGGGTACCGGGTCAAGCATTATCTTGGGAAATTTGATGACAGCCATGTGGTGGCACTTTTTCATCTAAATTGATGTGATGGTAACATACGTCGTGCCGCGACGTTAAATCAGGAGCTTCTTGGGAGGCAACCCATATCTTTTTCTTCTTGTTTTCTTTGATTTTTTTTGTAGTGTAGGATTGATTTTTGAGCTAATTGGTTGTGAGATGTTATAGGGATTGTGTTGATACAGTGCAAAACATGATGGAACAATTGAACAGTCTCTGAAGTTGCCAGTGCGGCCGCATTGCACTTTGTGCGGTCCGCACTGGTAAAGGCCACGTGAGGTACTCTCTGAAGTTTGCCACCGCGGCCGCATTGCATTTTGTGCGGTCCGCGGTGGACCTCCGTGGCCGCGGTCTATTTTGTACGGATTGCAGAGGTTGCTTTCTCAGACTTCTTTTGAACAAACCTAGCACGGTCCGTGCTGGTAGGTAAGACTGGGTCCACATATTTTTCTATAAATAGACCTCAGGGGGCACCAGTTACCCTTTTCGAAAAATCGACTCTCAGAGACCTAAAAGTTACTGTTCATCTTCCCTATTGGCTGTGATTCTTTCTTAGAGTGATTATTTGTATTTCATATCCACAACTGGTAACATTTCAATCATTTCTTTGTGCTTAATTTTATAATTTCAATTTTTATTTCATTCACAGTAGCCCATAGCTTCTTCTTCTTCCCGTTTTTCTCTATTTGTTAGCTTAGGTTAGTGTAAATGTTGGTTTTTGTGTGTTTGGTGAACATGTTGAATTGGGTAATTGAGTAGGGACAAACTCTAGGTAAAAACTTGAACGAAATTGCAAAAATTGGAAACCCTAACTCAGTGCCTTGAATTAGCACCCTCCGCGGACCGCGGTCATCTTTGTGTGGTACACGGTGCTGTGATGCGGTCCGCGGTACCACTTTATGCGGACCGCGGTGTTGATTTTCTGGAAAATGACTTCTTGCCCAACACGGACGCATTGCACTTTATGCGGTCCGTGCTGGCCCACCGTGGCCGCGATGCTACTTTGTGCGGTCCGTGGTGGGTAGATTCAGAGGATGGGATTTTTCAAAATTTACCCCAATGTGGACTGCGGTGGCTTTTGTGCGGTCCGCCGTGCCCCTATTCCGGTCGCACTCCTTTACGGGCCGCAGTGCACTATTTCTGCAACTTTTGGCTTTTGTCTGCAATTTATTTTCCACAACTGATTCACTGCCGGTGCTGAAACTAACAAAGCTAGATATTTGTGCTTGCAGACAATGGTCAAACAAAGAGGTAGAGGTGCAAAACAGCTCGGCCGAGGTGATTCCTCCTGGGGTGGTAAAGGAAAGATGATAAAACTCACTCCCTAAGTTCGGGAAAGTACAAAGAGGCTAAGAAAAGCAATAAAAGTAGCTGACAGTGCTGCTGATAAATCGGGGAGATTTAGATTGACTGATGATTCTCCTCTAGCATCACCCACTTCCCAAGTAGTAGAACATGTCCCAACTGAGTTGTCTGAGGGCTCAGCAGCCGGTAGCAGTGATTACTCCACCTCCCCCACAGCTTCATTATCCGGGGAGAGTGCAGGCGGAGGTGATGAGGGTAGTGATAAGGAGGTACGTCAGAGTGGTGTGCCTCAGGTTGGGGGTGTTGACCGGACTATAAATCCTGCAGTTTGGGAAGATAGATTCATCAGCCAAGCAGCATTCCACAAGTTTAGGGAATGGTGACCACTACGAAAGCTGATTCTTGAGAGGAGTTTTATTGAGCGAGACCTTCTACCCCTACACCCAAATATGCATAGACAGTTTTGAGCTCGAGTGGGCTGGGAGCATTTTCGGGATGATTGTGTGAAGGAGAATAAGCACATGGTCAAGGAGTTCTATATCAATGTGGCCCACATCTTGAAGGGCACCAAAGTGACCAAAGTGCGAAACAAAAATGTGGTATTTACCGGGAAGGCACTAAATGAATACCTGGGGTTTAATGAAGAAGATGAGACCATGTACAATGAAAAGTTGGCAATGGGCGAGGAGGTTCATCCATGGTTAGCTTCATACTTGGCAATCCCGGGTACTGTTCTAGAGTGGTTGCAGGCAGGGGCCAAAATACTTCGGAGGACCTTTAACTTTGAGGCTAGGGGTGGTTGACTTTTGTGTGCAGTTGGCTTGACCCCACTACCCATGATCAGACTATTCCACTTGTCCGGGTTGTTCTTGTTGCATCTATTATGGCGGGATACCCTATCAACGTGGGCAATGTGATGTCCCACGTCATTTCTGTAGTGGGGGTTGAGCATGACCGGAACTACCCTTTTCCTAACACCCTTACTATGTAGTTTCGGGACCTGAAGGTGGAGAAGAGACCTTTTGATGTTAAGGTCAAATCTGTGGCTCTGTTTTTGTGGTACAGTTTAAAGGGGCCAGACAACCCCAAGGACAAGAATTACAAGCCGCCTGCCTCTGCCCCAACTGGCCAGTCTGAAGAGTCGGTTGTGGTAGAGCCCTCCACTGAGCCTTTCTCCACTGAGCCTGCCTCCACAATTGTTGACATGCCTCCCGGACCTTCCACTACTATTGGTCCCTCTACTTCAGCTGGCCCGGGGATTCCATCTTCTCGGGCCCATCCTATCACCGCCCACCAGTTGAGCCAGACACTTCATAGCTTGAACAACAAGATGTCAGTTGCGTCATCCAAGTTGTCCACCTTGACTTCTACCATTGCAGCTCAGTCGGCACCGCAGCCAGCACAAATTCCATAGTCCATTGAGGATACATTGAAGAAGATCCTAGAGAACCAGGAAAAGGTCATCAGTACTTGAGGTGCCTTGGCTAAGGCAGTGGATTCACATGGCAAGGCTCTGAAGGAGCTTGCCATGGAGCACAAGAAACTACGCAAAACATGGGCTTCCAAGGAGTCTGTGAAGGAGCTTAGGGCGGATGTGGACAAGTTGAAGGCAGACCAGCTACCTTTAGACTTGCTATTTGAGAATTCAGCTCCAACAGCAGTACCAGCAGCAGAGTCACAGCAGAAGCAGACACAAAGGCTTCCAAGGAAGAAGAGAAAGCTCCCTAGTGCAGATGAGGCCATCATCCAGTTGGCGGACCCACCGGAGGCTTCCTCCAGTCAGCCACAGGATGTACCTGTTATACATCCTGTCGAGGTCCAGGCCCCAGTCCCAGCAGCTGAGCAGCAGGATACCGGGAACCAGTCTGAGGTTCCCGCGCATACAGAGGACCCGGGGACCACTGATGATCCTATGTAGACGGACACGGCTTAGGGAGTCCTCATATTCTTTACTTATACTTTTTAGTGCTTATTTGTCTAGTTGGCATTGGGGACAATGCCAGCTTTTATTTGAGGGGGTGCGCTCTACATGTTATCCTTGGATGATTGTATGTATATACTGATTTAGTTTATGCCTTTTGATTTTCTATTGGTCTGTATATAACTTTACATTTAGTTACTTTTATCGCACTTTTTATCTTCCCTTTGGTCTGTATATAAAGTTACATTATTGTATATATTCATCCCCCATTGTATATTCAAATCCCCTATTGTACATATTCATTCTATTTTCTATTTTCATAAAAAAAAATCATTTTTAGCTTCTTATATAGGCTCGTAGCTTTTTGTTTCGTTTTTGGCGCTTTCAATAAGCCTTTGATTTTCTTAATGCCACGGTTCTTTCCAAAGGTGGAGTGTTGTGTGAACCATGTGGCTCTTCCCGATGATGGATGGCGTGACAACCTTCTTAAGGGTTTGAGTCCGTTTTTGTTTTTATTTTTGGTAGTTTGTAGTTAAGGGTACCTCAAGCAAAGCTTCACTTGGGCTTAACACATTTGCCTTTGATCCCACGGTCAAAGATAAGTGGTTGTGTTTAGGATGGTGAAAGTAGTGACCTTGAGACTCTTGTGTTGACCAAACAATCATCATATGGTTTTTCGGGACTATTGTGTGCTCAAATCATGTCTAAGGTTGTGATGGGCCCCCGACTCTATGTCTTTAGTAATCCTTGAGCTTGTGTGGTGAGAAATCGAATTGTGAGTCCAAGTCCCAAGCCAATGGTCTAGAACTTGCCCTGAATGTCTGTTGAGGCGAAATCTTGAGTGAAATTTGACTTGAGAAATGATTATAGGCTCTCCTTGATCCAAATGATAGTTGAACAATTCCATAGCCTGCCAATGATATAATCCCTAGCTAACCTTTTTGAGCCTTAAACCTTTTTCTTTCAAGAACCAATGCTATAAGCTTATACCCATTCTAAAATATACCCTCTCTTGGCACCCAATCTTCCCTTGAGTAATGGCAAAAGTAAAGTTTGGGGGAAGAGACAAGAAGGAAACAAAGTGGTAAAATGTACAAAAGCAAAGAAAAGGAAAGCAATGAAAAAGAAAGAAAAGAAAAAAGTAACAAGAAAGACCAATGTGAAAAAGAATAAAAAGGGATTCAAGAAAAACAAAAGAGAAAAAGGTGTGGAAAAAGTTGAAAACGGAGAAACGCTTTGAAGTGCATAAGAAAGAGTAACATTGTGTCTCTTTAACCCCTTAAAAAGAAGTGAGATACTCAAAGAGTCAAGATAATTGTGCCAAAATGAATCAAAAGAAGTGCTTAAGGGAAGATGGAACCCATTTAGACCAAAACATTTCCTACCCTGAACCAAAAGCCTTCACATTGACTCCACAAAAGCCTTATATGATCTTGAGTTGAATAACGCTTGTATTAGTGGATACTTACATGAGGGGCAAGCATATGGTACTTAGAGCCGGACTTGTGACCTTTCCTTGAGAGAGATGAGTGAATTCCCATTAACCTCGGTTTGTATGTTTATACTCTAAAAGGTGAGGTTTGCTTAGGGAGAGTTGAGGATGTGTGAGTTTGGGTTCCACAACGACCAAAGCAATTGAGAGAGTTCTTTGATGTAATGAGTCAACTCTTGATGCTCTTGTGTCACACTTGATCCATAGTTTTTCAAAGTTTAAATGTTGTTAATGATTCATCCGTATTGAGGGCAATTGTTAGTCCCAATTGATACTTGTTGAGGTTACTTTAGGATAGCTGGAAATACTTGGATTTTTCCTTAAAGAGTGGGTCTTATTTTGTTTGCTTGAGGACAAGCAAAGGCTTAAGTTTGGGGGAGTTGATAAGTAGGGATTTTAACGTGTTTCATGCTCCTTCTTGCTTATGCTTTGAGTATAAATTGTTACAAATTAGTCCCAAAAGGCTCATAAGTTGTGCTTGATTGCAGGTTTGATCGACAAAGTGACAAAATGTCAAAGATCGGCTCAAAAGGAGTAAAACCTGCTCAAGTATCAAAGACAAGGCAATCTGAGGGAAAACAGGTCTAGTGCGGCCGCATTCGACTTTGTGCGGTCCGCACTAGGTGGTTCAGAGAGTTGACAAAAATGGGCTTCAGGCAACGCGGCCACGGTACACATTTAGCGGTCCGCGGTGAAGGCTCCGCGGCCGCACTACCTTTTTATGCGGTCCGCAGAAGAGAGATTCAGAGAGATGGAAAATGTCAAAGTTCAAGCCATGCGGTCCGCGGTCATGATTGTGCGGACTGCGCCAGCTGCCTCCGCGGCCGCGGTCCATTCTACGCGGTCTGTGGAGCCTAAGTTCAGAGAGCCCAGAATTGAAGTCCAAGAGCCTAGTGCGGCCGCGGTCCATTTTATGCGGCCTGCACTGACCCCACAGGGGTATTTTTGTCCAGTTTTTCCAGCCTAGTATAAATAGAATATTTTACCATTTTTAGGTCATCTGTTAACTCCAGAACTGAACTGCGCTCATGAGAACATCTTTTATAGCCATTTTTGGCATCTTAGCTTCAAATTAACGATAGATTCTTGTATTTTAATTTAGCATTTAATTAATATGTCTTGTTCTTCATCTATTTTTTTATTTTCTTCTTCAAGCATGAGTAGCTAAACCCATTAGCTAGGGTTGTGGCTCAACCCTAGTATTGGTAATTGATGGGTGTTGCCATCTAGGGTTAGATTGACTATGGGTGTTTGCTATTTGGGTTGATTTTATGTTTTAATCTATGAATTGGTGGTTACAAACACTGATTTGAGCTTTGTGGATTTGACTCTTCTTTAGAAAGAGAGTCTAAGTCTCCAAAATTGACCCAACAAGGAATTGGGATGGACTCATGAGAAATAATAGTCCCAATTAACGGGTTAAACCTCGAGAGAGTAATCACCCTACTTGAACCCTAGTTGCTTGATCTAATTTGCCTACCCATTTGGTCTCAAGAGAGTCAATTGGGCAAAGTCACTCTCTCTACCGAGAGGTGTGAGAGTGGAAAAAATTGTGGAACGGTTATAGCATAAGCCCCAATTATGTCAATCGAACCTTAGAAACATCTACCCGTCAATTAGCCACCTAGGTGATGTCACGACCCTAGTGCCCTTCTTCCCATTAGATACAACTTTAGCAATCATCTCGTAGCATAATTTAGTTTCAATTAATAGTTTGATAATAGTAGTTTATAATCAAAAACCCAAAAATGTATGGAAGTGACATTTGGAGTAAATACACGATTCTAAGCTAAATAGATACGTCAACTCCACTACTAGCTCCCTGAGGAATTCGATCCCGACCCTCATATCGGGTAAACGCTATTGCGACCCACTCTTCCTACCTTGTTGTAGCGTTGAGTTGGCAGCGATCAGCCATCACGACTCCCGAGTGTGGGAATTCTGGGTCGTGACAAGTTGGTATCAGAGCTCTAGGTTACATGGGTCTCACAACTCAGGGACAAGCTCAGTAGAGTCTGAGGGATCGGTACGGAGACGTTTGTATTTATCCCCCAGAGGCTACAGAGTTAGGAAAAATTTCACATTTGTTCTTTCTTTTAGTGCAGATTTGTTTCTCAATGCTAATTGGATTTCTACTCTGTTCTTTTGCAGATGGCGAGAACACGCGCTTCCTCATCTACCGTTTAGCAACCCGAGCCCCCAGCAGCAACTCCCACTAGTGGCAAAGGCCGAGGCCGTGCTAGAGGCCGAGGTAGGGGCAGAGCTCAGCCCCGAGCAGCAGCACCAGTGGTGGAGCCTCAAGTTGATTTTGAGGAGGAGGCACCAGCCCCAGCAGTTATGGTGGGCCCAGCTCAGGTCCCAGAGGGGTTCATTGCCACCCCAGTTCTTCAGGACGCTCTGGTCCGATTGATGGGCCTCATGGAGAGTGTCACCCGAGCAGGTTTGCTTCATGTAGCACCAGACACTTCCCAGGCTAGAGGAGGGGTTTAGACTCCTACTACACGCACTCCGGAGCAGGTAGCTCCCCAGGTTCAGGTTCCAACAGTTCAGCCAGCCGTAGCCATTTAGCCGGGTGCAGTAGCTCAGACCGGCGATGGAGCGGCTATGTCCGCCGATGCTTTGTGGAGGCTGGATAGGTTCACTAAGCTCTTCACTACTACTTTCAGTAGTGCTTCTTCTGAGGATCCCCAGGATTTCCTATATAGCTACCACGAGGTTCTCAGGAACATGGGCATTATTGAGACCAATGGGGTCAATTTTGATACATTTCACCTGTCTGGATCCGCCAAGACTTGGTGGATGGATTATTGCTTAGCTAGGCCAGCCATGTCGCCATCTTTGACTAGGGAGTAGTTTACAGTGTTATTACTGGAGAAGTTTCTCCTCGTTACTTAGAGAGAGGCCTATTATAGGCAGTTTGA
Organism: Nicotiana sylvestris; assembly: GCF_000393655.2. Classification (NCBI taxonomy): domain Eukaryota; kingdom Viridiplantae; phylum Streptophyta; class Magnoliopsida; order Solanales; family Solanaceae; genus Nicotiana; species Nicotiana sylvestris. The sequence continues at coordinate 5,692,355 of NC_091057.1, read as the reverse complement.
GCGCCTCCAGCAGGGTTCCATGACGGTTACCCAGTATGAGACCAGGTTCATCGACTTAGCTCGCCATGATCTTATCATACTTCCTACCGAGAGAGAGAGGATGAGGAGTTTTATTGATGGTCTTATTTGTGAGCACGTGATTTTTGCTTCACGGAAACTACTCCAAAAGAAATCAAAAAATAAAACAAATTTCATTTGTGTACAATTTTGAGAATTTGCGTGACATTTTGGTAATTATTTTTCCCGTAAATATTTACCCTTGTTGTGATTAATTAAAAAAATACAAAAATACATGTTGCATGCACATTCAAGATTTGATTGTACGTCTTAGAATTAATTAAGTAATGTTTTATGGAAAAGAAAGAAAATTACAAAAAAATGCAGTTTTGTTGCGGTTTGTCATTTATGTGTGCCGTTGTGTAATTTTGTTATAATTAATTAAATGTCTAACCTTGTGCGTTAATTGTTGTTAAGGTTTAATAAACATTTTGTAGGCTAATTTTGGTTTTACAAATTATTTTAGAATTTTATTGATTGTTAATTAAAAGTAGAAAAAGAAAAAGAGTTGAAAATAATAGAGAACACTCGGTTTGGGCCAAAAAACTAAAATGAAGACAGGCCCAAACGAGCTGGCCCAATGTGTTAAACCAGTCCGTCTCCTCAGAGGTGCCCAAACGGCACCGTTTCTGGCACAATTGAGCGGGGCAGTTGATCTTAAATAGATCAATGGCTCAGATCACATCTTTCATACCTGTTCCCCGTACCCGACCCGTTGCCCGGTTCGAACCAACCACCTACTTAAGCCAAACGACGCCGTGTTGGTTAACTCCCTTAATCCTGGCCATTGATCTCACCAGATCCAACGGCCAGGATCAAACCACCCACTCCGTATAAAAACCCCAATCCCTCACCCCACGCCCCCCAGACCAACCCCCCCCTCTCTCACTCCTTCGTCTCTCTCACACTCAGAGACAGGTTCCCCATGGAAACCCTAGCCGCCACCTCGCCCCTTCACCTGAAAGCCGGCGGCAACGATGTCGTTGGCCATGAAACCAACACCCCTGAGCCGCCTAACCACCCTCATCATGAATCCAGGCTCCCTTTGCTTTGAATCTCAATGGAACATTTCGAATATCAAATCAAAGAACCAGCCTGAAACCTTACCTCCTCCGATGACCACCAAAATCATACCCCTGAATCTCCTAACCACCCTCGTTACAAATCTGCTAGCCGTTTTTCTCGAATCAACCTCCAGCGTCTCGAATCTTCAATCGAAGATTCGAGTGAAACCCAAACCTACCCCAACCAGCCCCAAACTCACACCATGTCACCCCCTGACCTCCCTCATGCCCTAGACACACTTGGTTCAGTTCGAATCTAGGTAGAGACCTTCGAGCCCCAAATCGAGCCATCAAGAACCCTAGAAATCCAAAAGTTGGGGGGTCTGTCCAAGTCAACACAGGATTGGGGTCTAATAGACCTTAATCGAGGTGTTCACTTCGATTAAAGTCCGTTCAACCTCAAAGGGTCGATTCTGGTTCAAGCCTGGGCCATTTTATTTTAAGCTTCCAAGATAAGTTTCTCTTTCCTCTTCTTTTGTTGTTTGTATTCTATTTGTGTTTGTTAGCATGTCTAGTTAATTTGTTGATTTTTATGTTGTTTCTGTCAATTCTCTTCGTCTTCATAGACCCTTTATTTGGTCGACTCTTCTTCTGACCATTGTTAAATACGTGTGGTAGGATACATATTCGATTTGATTAATATCGTCGAGTGGTTAATTCATGTAGGTTCCCTGTTTTGTGCAAAATTGCTGAAATCATTTGGGGACCTGTTTAGTCTTATTTGTTTATCGATTGATTGTTATATGTTATAGCTAGTATAGTCGATTGGATAAATGTCGTCGATTAGTTTTACAGGTTTGAATGTTAGGATAATCTGATTCATACTGCTTCACCTTTGATCGAGCCATTGTTTGAATTTAGTTGTGAATTGGTTATAGCTGTAGCAATTAGGAGATAGTTAGAAATCAGTTTTGGTCAGTTGTTGAGTTTGAACTCTTACAGGTTTAAATTTCAGATTTCTAAAACCTAGGGTAATACAGTAATAATCAGTGGATTCAGGGTAGCTTGGGGATTGAAAAGTTCATAAATTGATTAGTTTAAGGGGGCTGACAGTAGGGTACTGAAATGTCATTAAACTAATACAATTATTTATTAATAGTGGAGAACAAAACTTGATAGCATGGGGTTAATTGAATATTACAAAATTACCCATACCTCTTGGGCACAAAACACATGATAGGGGGCTGTCAGGAGGATGGGCATTTCTGATTAGTTTTAAGGGGTATGGGCAAAATAGAAACGGGCAGCCTGTTGCTTGCTGATTTTTGCCAATAAGTAGGCTCTTTTAGAACAAGTAAGGGGCTGGACATTAAGATTTCAGAGTTTGAAAAAAAGGCAAAAACAGTGCTGGCTTTTAATCTTTATAAAGTCAGAAGATATTGAGTGTGAGATAGGCTGGAAGTTGGATCGAAAAGTCCAGAGTTAGAGATCTGTGGTCCTAGGCTTGCTTCCTTACAGCTACTTTCAGCATATTGAGAGATAGAAACTGAAAAGAGAAGTCTTTTCTTCACTGTTGAATACAATACTGTTATAGCTTCAGTGCCCTATGGATTGTCCGATATTGCTGGTTTTTCTTCAAACTGGTTTGCTGGGTCTGCTACCTGGGTGACTTGTTGCTGTTTCATTGAGTGTCGTGGGTTTTTATTTGGTTTTAAAAATCTGTCGTTGGGTCCTTCTTGTTGTCCATTCCTGGTTATTATTGGTTTTCCTTGGTTGTTGCTGTGTGGCTGAATCTGCTGTTGTGTTACTGCTACTACTGTTGACTCCTCTTCTCCTATATTTCTGTTCTTCTATCAGGTACACAATTGTTTTGCTGAACCTTGTAAATCTAAAATTTGAAGCATGAATCTGAGATGAGGAACTGAAGTTTTAACATTTAGCTTTGTATCTTCTAAAATTTTAAGTTGTGTAATATAGTAGCTAGTTTCATCTGTTAAAAGCATGTAATAGCTTTGCTATGTACAACTGAGTATCGAGCAGTAGTAGTGGATAGACTGCCATGTATGTTTATTTTAAAGAACCAATAATGTGGTGGTAGCATTCAGATATTTCAACTTATTCCTTTACAAAGCATGTTTCAAATACGTATAAAGACTTTAGGTCAGCTAATCAGTAGTTCAAACTGTTTTAGTTAGCAGACTTGTTCATTTAGAGTTATAAAAGGGGTTTTTGTAGTTGTTGATTCCATTTCTGCCTTATTGTGAATACCCAAAAGTGTACAAGTAAGTAGCAGGCCAGACGTTAAAATAGAAATAGCCCAGGTCCAGTTTCGCGCCCAGTGTGCTGGGGCCTGGGCCCAAAATGGTTATGTCCCCCATGTTCCCGTCTGTCTTTGATGTTAACTATTTAGGTTTGAATTTTTTCAATAATAACTCTCAAACATGTAAATAAATTAGGTATTTTCTTCTTTTATTCTAGAGACAAACGAAATAGAAGACGTAGTCGCTTTAGGATATCCTTAAAATGAATGAGTTGTGCCTCGCCGAAATAAATCACAAACTGTGGGGCCCTCATAAAATGTAGATATTGACTCTTTAGATTTCGGGAAGGACCGTTTAGCGAATTTCACGGCTTTCTCAGAAGTACTAACGCGCTAGCATCTTTAGGTATGTATCTAATAATGTTATCGTCCCTAAGCTCGGGTGTGCATTTCATGCGACCCAAATCCAAATTCCAAAACGTCGAATCGGATGTGTTCAGGATTGCGGGTTCATTTCATGCGGCGCAATCCAAAGATATGTCTTAGACGATGTTCAATTCTCTTTAATAAAGTGAATAAAAGTGGTTAAAAGTTAAAATCAGCACATAGGTTACAACATGTACAAATCGGATAAATAAGCTAAACATGACAGTTGAGCGACCGTGCTAGAACCACGGAACTTGGGAATGCCTAACACCTTCTCCCGGGTTAACAGAATTCCTTATCCGGATTTCTGGTGCGCAGACTGTTAAACAGAGTCATTCTTTTCCTCGATTCGGGATTCAACCGGTGACTTGGGACACCATAAATCTCCCAAGTGGCAACTCTGAAATAAATAAATAAATCCCGTTTCGATTGTCCCTTAATTGGAAAAACTCCCTTCCGCATCCCTTCTCGGGGGCGCGGGCAAAAAAGGAGGTGTGACAGCTCTGGCGACTCTGCTGGGGAACTTTGCAAACAAGAAACCCAGAATGTTTTGTTCAGGTTTCAGAATTCGAGCTTGGAATAATTGTTGTATTTGGCTTGGTCTGATGTTGATATGATATGTGCCTAATGTGCTAGTTGACTGCTTTTACCGCTTTGATATTTCATGAACTGTATATAAACTGTGCCGAAACCCATCTCCTCTCTGAGTCTTCTAAATCATGAAGAAGGGTGCATTTCGGGTGACTTCTTTTCTGTTTAGAGTCAACCCCATTTTTAGAACGAGGTTCGGATAAGTTGCAAAGCCGGGTTGAGCTTCTGTATCCCCGGTACACTACCCCCCCCCCCTCCTCGAGCTGTCCGCTCGGGTAAGCCAGGTCTAAAACAAACACCCAGGTTCTGAACCTAGAATAACTCAACTTCATGTCGGATCCCTATTAGGAACGCTTATCTGCATCATGTGCATTTTTGACTTAGGGAACTCAACACAGGGGTTGGGTCCGTCTAGGAATAGCAACCTGAAACAGAAAAGACCATCCTGATGCATCCTACTTACGCTCTGTGCATTTATTTTCGAACCCGCATGTTGACTAGCTTCTGAATCTAAGGGAATGTTAGAAAAATTTTGAAAAAAAAAGAGAAAAAGAGAAAAAATAGCAGTTGAAGAGTTAATTGACTGTTTTGGAAAAAACCAATACCCAAATACTGTCGAAACTCTGCCGAAATTTTGAGAAAAATATTTTATTTTTAAAATAGTTGTTTTATTCAAAAAAAATAGTTTGTTATGTTATGGGAAAAAGAGTCTTGATTTTTGTTTCAAAATAGTTTATTTGTCAACGGAAGCGAAAATATGTTGTTTTTAAAAGTATTTTTTTTTATTTTTATTTTATTCATTTATTTTGCTTGAAATGCTAAAAATTAAATAATAAAAAAATGGTCGTGTTTTAAAATAGTTTGTTTAATTTGGCAAACTACGCCGGTTTGATTCTCACCGGATGTGAGATACGTAGGCAACCCTCATCGGGTCCAACCTCCCCTTTTTCTAAAATAGCCAAAAAATATATGTCAAATTTTAATTTCATCATAAAGAAGTCGGGTGACGCTTTTTTGTCAAAACATATCCGAATGTTCCCGAAAGGGACACCGGAAGGCTGACTTTGCATAAACATCCACCTTTGGGTCATTATTTTAGATTTGGTTCAGTTGACCCACACAGCCTTAAAAATCTTCGCCCCCGAAGTGCTGAAAGGCCGTATTTGAAAACCGAGTCCTTCATCTTTAAAATTAAAAAATGGAATATAGATAGTTTTATTTTGAGTCGAATAAAAGTTTTTCTTTCTTTAATCACCTTAATAAATGTGCAGGATGAGCACAAATTAAAATGAACCATTCTCAGTCTTTAGCGAGGTCCCTCTACAACTCCACATGTGGTGGAATGATCTGAAAGACGATAGTAAAGAAATAGTGGGAAGAGTTTTGGGAGGTTTTGTCGATCTGTTGAATATCAAGCCGAGGACAGATATCATCGAGGCTCTAATACCATTCTGGGACCCTACCCACAATGTATTCCGTTTTGTTGACTTTGAACTTTCACCTACACTAGAAGAAATCGCAGGATATGCGGGGTTGAATGGAAAATTAAGGGGACAATATTTGCTTTCACCGAGATCGGTATATCCGCACGGGTTTTTGGATTTACTAAACATTAGTCGGAAGGTGCAAAATGATGATTTGTTGAGAGGATGTTGCGCTCTCCAATTCTTACATCAACGGTATGGTGCTCTTCAGGGCTTTGACGAGCCGAACCTCGGACTAACTCATACTGGGAACAGGAACAAGTGGGAGGCGAGACGTGTTTTGGCATTCATAACAGCATTCCTAGGGATCGTGGTTTGTCCACGCAAAGATAAGAAAATAGAGATAGGCCTTGTAGGGATGGCTGATGTTGCGATCAAAAAGACTAACAGTACTATGGTCCCTCTGGTTTTGTCCGAAATCTACCGAGCCTTAACTATATGCCAAGAAGGAGGCGATTTCTTTCAGGGATGCAATCTATTACTCCAGCTGTGGATGCAAAAACACCTCTGTCACCGAGTAGGATACATGAATCACGGGCTGAACGAAAAAAACTGTATCAGTGGTTTTGAGAAACGGATGGCAGGCATTGTATTCCCCGAAGGTGTCGAAGCATGGCTTGCATGATTAAGGTCAATGATGGCCGACCAAATTGAATGGGCATTTGGGTGGTTGCCTGATACTGAGGTAATATATATGGCGGCCGAGGAATGTCATATTCTTTTGATGGGAGTTCGTAGTATCCAACCATATGCCCCTCATCGGGTGTTGCGCCAACTAGGAAGATTTCAGGTAATTCCCACTGATGAGGATCTAAGCAGGCACGCCATTGAGTTGAGTCCAGGAGTCGTATTCCCCGAAGGAAATATTAGAAAGTTGTGGCACGAATGTAGATTCCTTGAGCCCAAGACTATGGTTCGAGAATTGGCTAAGGGTGAGGTAGATCCAAAATACAATGTTTGGTTCGGGAAAAGGTTCCAGATTCGTCAAAGACCTGCTAAAAGAGCTCATGTCCAATAATTTAAGGATAATTTGCAAGAACAGTGGGGTTGGTTGGCGAGAGAAGAAGGTTACCTGGCTGAAATCGGGAAGCTGAAGCAACAAGTTGAAAGGCTTAGGTTTGAGAACAGCGTGCAAGTTACCTCGGAGCAGGGTGAAAAGAATAAATTGACCAAAGAAATCAGGCACTGAGATCCCGAATTCGCTAAGTCAGTAAGAGTAACAACGACCGACAGAAACGTCACTCCGATGAAAGGTTGATAGCAGAGTTGAGAAAGCAAGTTAGCGAAAGCCGAGAAGGTTTGGAAAAATCCGAGGCTTGCCTAGCAAGGATGCGGGTCAGGTGGGCAAAAGGTACAATGGCACGGAGAAAGCATCTACAACAAGTCATAAGAGATTACAAAGAGACCATTGGGCTATTAAGAGAAACGAACTCCACTCTTCAGGAGCTGGTCTTTAAACAAGCCCGAGATGCCCGAGCAGACAGAAGGCGTTGTTATGATTTAATGGCCAGAATGGAAGAGCAAATGGAGAGGTTCCAGGATCGACTCGCCGACAATGTTCAAGTACTGGGACTAAAGAACCGGCGAATAGAGCAACTGTTCAAGGAAAGGGATAACATCCGGGGTAGGATTGATGAGATTGGGCACTACATCTACATGAGATGCCTAGCATGTGAGCAAATACCTCGTGATACCCTTCTTGCCTCCGTCATGGGCTACGTCCACCGGATCATGGATGAGTTGAAAAGCTTACAAAGGGGTCTTACACCAAAGCCCGCGGAAAGGCCGAACGATGCCTCGCGGGCACCTAAATTGAAAGCTTTAATGTATCCCTAGTTCAAGTCTTGTTTGTTGACTTTTAGGGGTCTGTTATCTTCCCATATGTTATGTTTTCATCGAGTCAGGTTAAGTATTTTGGAATCTGTATTTTGGTGTTCTTTGTTTAAAATAAGTAGCCTGTAATAGCAAATTTTGGTGATGAATTGAATGATTCCAAAATAATTTTGCGTCTTTACTTTGTGGCAGAACTACGCCCGATCTGATTCACGCGGGGACGTGATATGTAGGCAATCCACATAAGATTCGACCACCACTAAAAAAAGAGAGAAAAGAAAGAAAAATAATGGAGAGGAAAGCGGAGGGTTCCCAAAATACTTTAAAGGCACAAATAAAACAAGCCGAGATGACGCATGCGGTTGGAGCAAAAACATGTTAGAAATAGTGTAACTGCCTAGGAACATTGCATTCTCCAATGTGAGATTACACTATGTGTTAAACTCTAACGCTAACAAGTTTGTTGTTTATATCAGAGAAAGAAGTTTCGAAACAGTTAGCTAGTTAGAACGTTCTGGCAGAGTACCACTATCACACAAGATCTAAAGGGCCCATTCTGAAAAGTATGTATGGTTCGGACAAAAGTATTGAGGAGGAAAAGACAGAGATGCAAGTAATGAAAGAAGAGGTAGACTGGTTGAGACAGAAGATAGCAGGAATGCACCTAGCCTGGGCTAGGGGACAGATGTCACCAACCCTTCCCCCTACTCCTACCCTCTTACTGGCTCGGACTCCGGAACACCCGCCCACTGTCCCATCAACAAGCTTCCCCATTGCCCAATACTACGAAAGGGAAACTTCCTATAATCCCCAAGCTCCACCACCCAAACAAAACCCTCATCCGCCAATCGTCCCCGTCTTCGGGGCACCTCCACCAGCCACACTGCAAAGATCCTCCAGCGAGTCATTGTTTCAGGCTCACGATAACCAGTATTATCCTCCTAAACCAACCTTTAAAGCACCCGAACCATACCCTTACACCCCTCACCTCCAACTCCCGGCAGAAACCGAGAGGCCGACAAATAATCTGGAGCAGGATGAAGTGCTTCGTAAAATGAAAAGCCTGGAGCAATCTTTCCGGAGTATGCATAGGTTGGGCAGCCAAGTTAGTGTGGCCTACAAAGAACTGTGCCCTTTCCCTGATGTGCAATTGTCGGCAGCTTTTAAGATGCTCAAATTTGATCTATACGAGGGGCGTGGTGATCCCATGGCACATCTGCGAGGTTTCTGTAGTAAGATAAGAGGAGCAGGTGGAAAGGATGAGCTTCTGATAGCTTATTTCGGTCAAAGTTTAAGCGGGTCTGCACTCGAATGGTACACGAGGCAGGATCCTAGCAGGCGGTATACCTAGGACGATCTGGCACAAGTATTTGCGGGTCACTTCCAGTATAACCTTGAGATCATCCCGGACCGTCTCACACTGTTAAAACTTGAGAAAAAGCCTGGAGAGACCTTCAGGGAATTCGGATTCCGTTGGAGGGAACAAGCAGCAAGAGTCGATCCGCCAATGAGGGAAGGTGAAATGGTGGACTACTTCTTACAAACTTTGGAGCCAACTTACTTTGGTCACTTGGTGACGTTAGTTGGTAAATCTTTTAATAAAGTAGTAAAAATGGGCGGCATGGTTGAAGAGGGACTCAGGTCCAACAAGATAATGAGTTACTCGCCAATCAAGGCCACGACTCAGGCTATCCAGAGCAGCACGGGGGGTGTGCTCGGGAAAAAGAAAAGAGAGGATGTCGCAATAGTCGAAGCAGGTACTTGGTCCAGAACAAGAGGTCCTTCCCCTCGATACCAACCCAGACCCCACTACCCAAATTATCCACACACTCCATACAACCATCCACAACCCTATCATCATTCACAAGAGCCACATTTCTCCGTCCATCACGCCCAAACCTATAACCAGCCTCCGGCTCGCCCGCAATGGCGTGCGCCGGCTCCCCAACATGCATACCCACTTCCCCAAAACACATACCCCCCACCAAGGGCATACAGGAATCCTTCAGGGCCAAGCTTCCGCGGAAATCAGGTTGTCAGGAAAGAAAGGATGCAGAGGCCGAGAACATTTACTCTGTTGGGAGAAACCTATACTACTCTGTTCCACAAGTTGAGGCAGATAGGCTTGTTAAGTCCTGTCGAACCCAAATCGCCAGATCCCCTTCCCAAAAATTTGGACCACTCAGTAAGCTGCGAATATTGTTTGGGGGCTCCCGGGCATGATATCGAGAAGTGTTGGAAGTTGAAGAATGCCATACAAGATCTTATCAACACAAATAGGATCAAGGTTCAGGCACCAGAGGCACCCAACATCAATGAGAACCCGTTACTAGTGCATCATGAGGCCCACATGATCGAACTAGTGCACAAAGGAGGAAACCCAAAAAGCCCTCACAAACGGTAATGATGATTCGGGCTAGCCCAAGCGAAAAGTCGACCAGTGAAATAATAGTGGTACAGTTGGGAAAAGTAGATGACAAGCCATTTGTGATAGCGGGGAGAGGTTCGTCTATTGCTGCGAATAAGACAAAGTCAGTCGGGGTAATAATGCCGGGAGTATCAAGCGCCCCAGTGTTGGTAGTGAAGGGGGCCCGCATAGAAGCAGTCGTTATCAGGCCAGTAATGCAGCTACCGATAACAAGTGAGAAAGCAGTTCCATGGAGCTACAGTCAAGTGACAGTGATGCATAAGGGGAAGGAAGTTGTAGAAGAGATATGCGAGGCCCAGGGCTTAACCCGTTCAGGAAAATGTTTTGGTCCCGCGGAACTAAGAAGGACCAATCCTGTAACAATAAAAAAGCCAGTAACGGAGGAAGAAGCAGAAGAGTTTTTGAAGAAAATGAAGGCCCAGGACTACTCAATTATAGAGCAGTTGAGAAAACCCCCATCCCAAATTTCATTGCTATCCTTGTTGATCCATTCAAGCGATCATTGCCAGGCCTTAATGAAGATTTTGAACGAGGCCCATGTCCCGGACAAGCTCTCAGTGAACCATTTGGAGAAAATAATGCACAAGATCTTCGAAGTAAACCGAGTGACATTCTCTGACGATGAGTTACCGGTAGAGGGTACAGAAAACAACAGGGCATCCTACTTGACGGTAAAATGCGAAGACTCGGTGGTCACTCGAGTACTAATTGATAACGGATCAAGTGCAAATATCTGTCCTTTGGCCACTCTGGACAAACTAAGGGTTGCTGATGATAGGATCCACAAGAACAGCGTCTGCGTCCAAGGTTTTGATGGAAGCGGTACTGACACAGTGGGTGATATCGTACTGGAATTAACCATTGGTCCAGTCGAGTTCACCATGGAATTTCAAGTGATAGATGTGGCAGTATCGTACAATCTTTTGATCGGACGACCCTGGATCCATGCAGCTAAAGCAGTACCTTCTGCACTACATCAAATGGTCAAATTTGAATGGGATAGACAAGAGATTGTGGTACACGGGGATGACGGTACACATGCCATCAATGATGCTATTGTGCCCTTCATAGAAACCGACGATGATAAGGGCCCATGGGTTTATCAGGTTTTTGACGCAGTCTCAGTGGACAAGATTCCTGAGGGTAGGGGCCTTCCACTTCCCAAAATCATAGCCGCAACCTGCATGATAGCCTCAGAGATGTTGAACAGCTGGTTTGTACCAGGGAAAGGTTTGGGGATTGATCTGCAGGGAATGGTCCAGCCAGTTTCTTTGCCCAAGAACCTGGATACTTTTGGGTTGGGATTCAAGCCTACCGCAGCGGACGTAAAACGGGCCCGCAAGATGAAGAGAAAAGTCTGGGTCCTTCCTAAGACAGTCCCTCGACTGTCCAGATCATTTGTCAAAGAAGGGTGCAGAAAGTTACTAGTCCCAGAAGTTCTTGGGCCCTTGATCGGGCCGGATGAAGATTTGAATGAGAGCTTTGAAAGAATGTTCGCAGATGTCAACATGATAGAGGCTGGAGAGGGATCCAGTAATGCAGAAATACAGTTTGTTGGGCCTAGGGCCAATGTCAACAATTGGACAGCTACTCCTCTTCCTACTCGGAGGGAGTCCTGGTAGTTGGCTCTGATTTTCCTTTTTGTTTTCTGGATTATTCCAGGGTTGTAATCCGGATTCCTTTTTATTTTTTAGCATTGCTCAACAAAGTGTGAAACCTTGTTATCCCAGGATTCAATAAAACGAGAAGTTTCTTTTTTTATTCCTTATTTTAGTTTTATTTTTATTTTAATTTTTGTTTCTTTCTTTTCTTTTTTGAACAGTTCTTTTTATACTGGTCTTAACGACATGGCATGCACGATGGATCTTCAGCCTAGTCTAAAAGATCAATCTGATTCCGAATCAACCATACAAGAGGTCGATTATGATAATGAATCGGGATACGATGAGGATGGAGCCTTCGAGGAGATAAACAGGGAGTTAAGCCAGTTTGAAGAGAAATCCAGACCCAATTTAAATGACACAGAAGACATCAATTTAGGGGATGCCGGCGATATCAGAGAAACTAAAATAAGCATCCACATTGCACCAAATATCAGGGAGGAATTGATCAAAACACTTATTGAATTCAAGGATATATTTGCCTGGTCGTATGACGACATGTCGGGACTAAGCACGGATTTAGTGGTCCATAAATTGCCCATTGACTCGGTATGCCCTCCCGTCAAGCAGAAATTGAGAAAGTTCAAGACGGATATGAGTGTGAAGATAAAAGAAGAAGTAACCAAGCAGTTGCAAGCAAAGGTTATTCGTGTCACTCGATATCCTGATTGGTTGGCCAATGTGGTGCCGGTGCCGAAGAAAGACGGGAAAATCAGGGTGTGTGTTGATTACCGCAATCTGAACAGGTCAAGCCCAAAGGACAACTTTCCTTTACCCAACATCTATATCTTGATCGATAATTGTGCTGGATGTGAGATTGGATCTTTTGTAGATTGCTATGCTGGGTATCATCAGATTCTAATGGATGAAGAAGACACGGAAAAGACGGCATTCATTACGCCGTGGGGAACTTATTGCTACTGGGTAATGCCATTTGGTTTGAAGAATGCGGGGGCAACGTACATGAGAGCGATGACTGATGTGTTTCATGACATGATCCACAAAGAAATCGAGGTGTACGTGGACGATGTGATCATAAATTCTAAGCTGATAGGAAAACCATGTAGCAGACCTAAGGAAGTTTTTTCAAAGACTTCGAAGGTACGATATTAAGCTCAACCCGGCTAAATGTGCCTTTGGTGTTCCATCTGGAAAGCTGCTGGGATTCATCGTCAGTTGGCGAGGTATTGAACTGGACCCGTCAAAGATCAAATCTATCCAAAATTTGCCACCGCCGAAGAACAAGACAGAAGTAATGAGTCTGTTGGAAAGATTGAACTACATCAGCAGATTTATTGCTCAACTCACAGCAACTTGTGAACCCATCTTTCGACTGTTGAAGAAAGATGCTGCGATAGAATGGACAGCGGAATGTCAGGAGGCTTTTGACCAGATCAAAGGATATTTATCAAACCCACCTGTGTTGGTTCCACCTTAGACGGGGAGACCATTAATTCTTTATCTAACAGTCCTGGAGAATTCGTTTGGCTGGGTGTTGGGGCACACGACATTACAGGAAGGAAGGAGCAAGCCATCTATTATCTTAGTAAGAAGTTTACAGTATATGAGGTCAAGTACACTCAACTCGAGAAGATATGTTGCGCCCTAACCTGGGTGGCTCAGAAATTGAAACGCTATTTGTCCTCATACACTACTTATCTCATTTCCCGCTTAGATCCACTAAAGTATATTTTCCAGAAGCCTATGCCTACAGGGAGGTTAGAAAAATGGCAAATTTTACTCACGGAATTTGACATCGTCTATGTGACAAGGACGGCCATGAAAGCTCAAGCGCTGGCCGATCACTTGGCTGAGAATCTTGTTGATGAAGAATACGAGCCATTGAGGACGTATTTTCCTGACGAGGAAGTAATGCACATAGATGAGTTGGAATTACCTGAGGAACCAGGTTGGAAGCTTTTCTTTGACGGAGCTGCCAATGCGAAGGGAGTTGGCATAGGAGCGGTACTTATTTCTGAAACAGGACGTCATTATCCTGTTACAGCCCAACTGCGTTTCTATTATACCAACAACATGGCTGAGTATGAGGCATGCATTTTGGGTCTGCGACTAGCTGCAGACATGGATATCAGGGACGTTTTGGTCTTGGGAGACTCGGACCTCCTGGTGCATCAGATTCAGGGTGAATGGGAAACATGGGATTTGAAACTCATACCATATCGACAATGTTTACACGATCTGAGCAAGCGATTTTGATCAGTAGAGTTCAGACACATCCCAAGATTTCATAATGAGGTTGCTGATGCATTGGCCACTTTAGCATCGATGTTACACCACCTAGATAAAATTCATGTTGACCCATTGCACATTCAGGTTCGTGATCAGCATGCTTATTGTAACATGGTAGAGGAAGAAGCGGATAGCGAGCCATGGTTTTATGACGTAAAGAAGTACCTCAGGATGGGGATATACCCAGAGCAGGCCACCGGAGATCAAAAAAGAGCCATTCGGCAATTATCAAACGGATTCTTCCTCAGTGGAGGAGTGTTGTACAAAAGAACCCCAGATATGGGATTTCTGAGATGTATAGATGCTAGTCAAGCCACGATAGTTATGACAGAGGTACACGCCGGAGTTTGTGGGCCACATATGAGTGGATATGTATTGGCAAAGAAGATTCTTCGAGCAGGCTATTATTGGCTCACTATGGAGCGTGATTGTATCAATTTCGTGCGGAAATGTCATCAATGTCAGATACACGGAGATTTGATTCATTCTCCACCGACAAAATTGCATACAATGTCAGCGCCATGGCCATTTGTAGCATGGGGCATGGATGTTATTGGGCCTATTGAGCCGGCAGCGGCCAACGGCCATAGGTTCATTCTAGTGACCATCGACTATTTTACTAAGTGGGTTGAAGCTAAAACTTTCAAGTCAGTAACCAAGAAGGCAGTGGTGGATTTTGTTCACTCCCATATCATCTGTAGATTTGGGGTCCCAAAAGTAATCATCACGGATAATGGTGCTAATCTTAACAGTAATTTGATAAAAAAAGTATGTCAACAGTTTAACATTGCGCACCGCAATTCCACACCATATCGTCCCAAGGCGAATGGAGCAGTTGAAGCAGCTAATAAGAACATCAAGAAGATACTGAGGAAGATGGTAGAAGGGTCTAGACAGTGGCATGAGAAATTACCATTTGCATTGTTGGGTTATCGCACTACAGTTCGGACTTCAGTAGGGGCCACTCCCTATTTGTTGGTGTATGGAACCGAAGCAGTAATACTGGCGGAAGTCGAAATTCCATCCCTCCGGATTGTCGCTGAAGCTGAGATTGATGATGATGAGTGGGTCAAAACCCGTTTGGAGCAGTTGAGCTTGATTGATGAAAAGAGACTGACAGCTGTGTGTCATGGCCAGTTATATCAAAAGAGGATGGCAAGATCATACAATAAAACGGTACGTCCCCGGAAGTTTGAAGTGGGCCAGCAAGTGTTGAAACGCATCCTCCCACACCAGGCTGAGGCAAAGGGCAAGTTCGCCCCGAATTGGCAAGGGCCATTCATTGTAACCAGAGTATTGTCCAGTGGCGCTTTATGTTTAACATATATCGACAGGAAATGCGTCGACATGGCTATCAATTCTGACACAGTTAAGAGATATTATATATGATTTCTTTCGGTTGTAATTGTCGTTTGTGGTTGGCATTTATCGGAGAATGAAATGACGGAGGCAATTCTTTCTTCTATCCAAACACTTTATCCTTTGCTTCCCCTTTTGAGCCTTATTTATTCTTTCATATCCCTCTTTTGGAATAGGTAATTAAGATGAAAGGAGAAGAAAAAAAGATAAAACAATGATAACAAAAACAAAAGAAAATCACAAGAAAAACGAAGGAATTGGGAACTACGTTTGACCTGATTCCTCAAAGAAGGATACGTAGGCGCCTCGCGGCTCGGTCATAGTGTAACAAAAAATAAAAATCCCCCAAGCAAGAAAAACTAGGGCAGAAGTTTGTATTTATAATTTTGGGAAAGAAAAGTTGATTCCAATAGTTGTATTGTTTTATTCATCAAAAATATGTTGAACCTCTTGCTACCCCTTTTCTTTAACCCCACACAAAAACCCCTATTGATGACCAAAAAAGACCTCCCGATCAGTATCCAAGAAGTGCTAAATCAATGCAAATGGAAGTCGGTAATAACACTTTGATCCCCAGCAAAAGAAGAAAATCATAAGCCGAAAACGAAAGAATCCCCCAACAGAGAGAGTCATATCGGTAGCACTCCGATCCCCAGATGAAAAAATAAAATGAGAGAGCTTATCGGTGAAAACCTTCACAGGCACCCTAAGGCGACGGGAGTTGAGAGAAATGAAAGAGTCTTATTAGTGAAAACCCCTCGAAGGGCACTATGAGGTGACAAGACAAGACTGGCGGAAGGGATCTGCATTTGGCAAGGAGTTGAGTGCCTGTTTATCCCCAGCAACATGAGGTCGTCCGAAAGGTTGATTGATACAAATAGACTGGGTTGATTAATCTGAAATGCGCGACATGATCGTTGGGATCGGTTATATCATTCAGATAAGCTCTTTTCTTTCCTTTTCCCCAGCATTTGTTCAGAAAGACTTCTTCTTTTTCTATTTTTTGGAGATTATCACTTTTTCATTTCTTGGTTTAAGGATTTTACTTCCCCGACAGTTGCTTTTGAAAAGGATTTTCAGAGCTTAGTACCAGTCGCCAAAATAATGCAAATAGGATGGGTCCTGGTCTCAAGAACAAATGATGAATGGGTCTAGACCCCAAAAGGGCAAAATATTTCCAGGAGAAGTTGGAAAAAACGGAAAAGCAACAGTTAAAAGATTCTGGGATCCCCAGCAGACTTGCAAGACACAGGGACAACTCCGACAGATTCTCGACCAAGCTCCACAATGGTCGGATAACCCAGAGCGAGGAAGGAAGAGAAGGGAAGGACCATCCCCAGCAGAAAAGGCACGACAACTCGCCCCGTTTTAAACTAACAAATTTTTCTTTGATTTGAAGCAGGGAAAGGGAATATTACACAGCAGAAAGATAGGGTCACAAAGAAGATTATCAAACTGGGGCAGAAAATTTTCGTTCATTTCGAAATTTTTCGAGAAGTCTAACACAGTTTTGGGAAAAGCGATATCCCCAGCAGTTTTTCGGGAGAAGGCAAAATAAGCTTTAAAGAAAGCAATGTCAAGAGGAAGGTAACACGAGTTTGAAGGGAGATAGTCTTTGAAGGAAGATTAGACATAGATACGGTTTGCAGAGGAATGAAACATTACTCTTAAGGGAAGTAGTCTTGGGAAGAGTAAGATAACACATTTTTGAGAGAATGGTATCCCTAGCAGTTCGCATAGAAGACAATACAAGTTTTGAGGGAAGTAGTTTTGAAGAAAGATAATTCAGGACAAAAGGAAAAGGGTTGATAGCATCCCCAGCAAGAGTAGCGCAACCAACCGCCATGTTTAAACTCACAAGTTTCCTTTGTTTGGAACAGGGATGGAAGCTAGGTTCATATCAAAACATAGGAAAGGCATCTCCTCCTAAGTTTAGTTTCACCCATAGGAGAGGCATTTCCTCCTAAGTTTAGTTTTACCTATAGGAGAGGCATTTCCTCCTAAGTTTAGTTTTACCCATAGGAGAGGAATTTCCTCCTAAGTTTAGTTTTACCCATAGGAGAGGCATTTCCTCCTAAATTTAGTTTCACCCATATGAGAGGCATTTTCTCCTAAGTTTAGTTTTACCAATAGGAGAGGCATTTCCTCCTAAGTTTAGTTTTATCCATAGGAGAGGCATTTCTTGCTAAGTTTAGTTTTACCCATAGGAAAGGTATTTCCTCCTAAGTTTAGTTTCACCCATTGGAGAGGCATTTCCTCCTAAGGTTCATGTTCACCCATAGGAGATGCATTTCCTCCTAGGTTTATTTTCATGCATAGGAGACACACTTCCCAAGTCTAGTTTCGCCATAGGAAACGCAAGTCCCAAATCAATAGTTGAAGTCAGGAGCCCACCTGTAGAATGGAGGTGTTATTTGAGAAGTTATTGAAGTCAGGAGCCCACCTGCAGAATGGAGATGTTAAGTCTTAAAAAGTAATTATTGAAGTCAGCAAGGCAGAGAGAGACAACAAAAATCCCCAGCAAGAAACAACAGAAATCCCCAGCGGAGGAGGGCTGTTCAAGACTCAAAGGAAAATAATGTGAGGTTCACAAGAAAGAAATAAGTAGTTCAAGGTCGGCAATCAAGGGAGAATACAAGTCGAGCCAAAGAAAGAAACAGCAGTGGAAACACAAGGCAACAAGACAACACCAGTCACTTGACCAAGTTTGAGAATAAATCCTTGTAATTCATAGATGACAGTTTAGTCTAACTTCTTGTTTTCTTTTATAAGTCAGTAAGTAGCGGCAGCAACAGCAGTAATAGTAAATCCACAGCTCCATGGTAGTCCCAGCTACCAAAACTTCCCGAACTACATTAACCTGATTCCCTTCTAGCTAGGGATATGTAGGAAACCTCAGAAGCAAAGGTTCGGTTAAATCTTTTTCGAAAATGCTTCATGCGGAGTATTCCAACGGGCAAAAAATCGCTCGTATCCGCTCACTTTATCTTTGCACGAAAACTCTTTATGTTTTCAGCCAAAGAGGGGCAGCTGTGAGCCCGTGATTTTTGCTTCACGGAAACTACTCCAAAAGAAACCAAAAAATAAAACAAATTTCATCTGTGTACAATTTTGAGAATCTGCGTGACATTTTGGTAATTATTTTGTCCGTAAATGTTTACCCTTATTGTGATTAATTAAAAAATACAAAAATACATGTTGCATGCACATTCAAGATTTGATTGTACGTCTTGGAATTAATTAATTCATGTTTTACGTAAAAAGAAAGAAAATTACAAAAAAATGCAGTTTTGTTGCGATTTGTCATTTATGTATGCTGTGGTGTAATTTTCTTTTAATTAATTGAATGTCTAACCTTGTGCGTTAATTGTTGTTGAGGTTTAATTAACATTTTGTAGGCTAATTTTGGTTTTACAAATTATTTTAGAATTTTATTGATTGTTAATTAAAAGTAGAAAAAGAAAAAGAGTTGAAAATAATAGAGAACACTCGGTTTAGGCCAAAAAATTAAAATGAAGACAGGCCCAAACGAGCTGGCCCAATGTGTTAAACAGGTATGTCTCCTCAGAGGTGCCCAAACGGCACCGTTTATGGCACAATTGAGCGGGGCCGTTGATCTTAAATAGATCAACAGCTCAGATCACATCTTTCATACTCGTTCCCCGTACCCGACCCATTGCCCGGTTCAAATCGACCCCCTACTTAAATCAAACGATGTCGTGTTGGTTAACTCCCTTAATCCTGGCCATTGATCTCACCAGATCCAATGGCCAGGATCAAACCACCCATTCCGTATAAAAACCCCAATCCCTCACCCTACACCCCCCAGACCAACCCCCCTCTCTTACTCCTTCGTCTCTCTCACACTTAGAGACAGGTTCCATATGGAAACCCTAGCCGCTACCCCGCCCCTTCGCCTGAAAGCCGGCGGCAACGATGCCGTTGGCCATGAAACCAACACCTCTGAGCCGCCTAACCACCCTCAGCACGAATCCAGGCTCCCTCTGCTTCGAATCTCAACGGAACGTTTCGAATATCAAATCAAAGAACCAGCCTGAAACCTTACCTCCTCCGATGACCACCAAAATCACACCCCTGAATCTCCTAACCACCCTCGTTACAAATCTTCTAGTCGTTTGTCTCGAATCAACCTCCAGCATCTCGAATCTTTAATAGAATATTCGAGTGAAACCTAAACCTACCCCAACCATCCCCAAACTCACACCATGTCACCCTCTGACCTCCCTCATGCCCTAGACACACTTGGTTCAGTTCGAATCTAGGTAGAGACCTTCGAGCCCCAAATCAAACCCTCAAGAACCCTAGAAATCCAAATATTGGGGGGTCTGCCCAAGTCAACACAAGATTGGGGTCTAATAGACCTTAATCAAGGTGTTCTCAGTTGAGAACACTTCGATTAAAGTCCGTTCAACCTCAAAGGGTCGAGTCTGGTTCAAGCCTGCGCCATTTTGTTTTAAGCTTCCAAGATAAGTTTCTTTTTCCTCTTCTTTTGTTGTTTGTATTCTATTTGTGTTTGTTAGCATGTCTAGTTAATTTGTTGATTTCTGTTGTTTCTGTCAATTCTCTTCATCTTCATAGACCCTTTATTTGGTCGACTCTTCTTCTGACCATTGTTAAATACGTGTGGTAGGATACATATTCGATGTGATTAATATCGTCGAGTGGTTAATTCATGTAGGTTCCCTGTTTTGTGCAAAACTACTGAAATCATTTGGGGGCTTGTTTAGTCTTATTTGTTTATCGATTGATTGTTATATGTTATAGCTAGTATAGTCGATTGGATAAATGTCGTCGATTAGTTTTACAGGTTTGAATGTTAGGATAATCTGATTCATACTGCTTCACCTTTGATCGAGCCATTGTTTGAATTTAGTTGTGAATTGGTTATAGCTGTAGCAATTAGGAGATAGTTAGAAATTAGTTTTGGTCAGTTGTTGAGTTTGAACTCTTACAGGTTTAAATTTCAGATTTCTAAAACCTAGGGTAATACAGTAATAATCAGTGGATTCAGGGTAGCTTGGGGATTGAAAAGTTCATAAATTGATTAGTTTAAGGGGGCTGACAGTAGGGTACTGAAATGTCATTAAACTAATACAATTATTTATTAATAGTGGAGAACAAAACTTGATAGCATGGGGTTAATTGAATATTACAAAATTACCCATACCTCTTGGGCACAAAACACATGATAGGGGGCTGTCAGGAGGATGGGCATTTCTGATTAGTTTTAAGGGGTATGGGCAAAATAGAAACGGGCAGCCTGTTGCTTGCTGATTTTTGCCAATAAGTAGGCTCTTTTAGAACAAGTAAGGGGCTGGACATTAAGATTTCAGAGTTTGAAAAAAAGGCAAAAACAGTGCTGGCTTTTAATCTTCATAAAGTCAGAAGATATTGAGTGTGAGATAGGCTGGAAGTTGGATCGAAAAGTCCAGAGTTAGAGATCTGTGGTCCTAGGCTTGCTTCCTTACAACTACTTTCAGCATATTGAGAGATAGAAACTGAAAAGAGAAGTCTTTTCTTCACTGCTGAATACAATACTATTATAGCTTCAGTGCCCTGTCGATTGTCCGATATTGCTGGTTTTTCTTCAAACTGGTTTGTTGAATCTGTTGTTGTGTTACTGCTACTACTATTGACTCCTCTTCTCCTATATTTCTGTTCTTCTATCAGGTACACAATTGTTTTGCTGAACCTTGTAAATCTAAAATTTGAAGCATGAATCTGAGATGAGGAACTGAAGTTTTAACATTTAGCTTTGTATCTTCTAAAATTTTAAGTTGTGTAATATAGTAGCTAGTTTCATCTGTTAAAAGCATGTAATAGCTTTGCTATGTACAACTGAGTATCGAGCAGTAGTAGTGGATAGACTGCCCTGCATGTTTATTTTAAAGAACCAATAATGTGGTGGTAGCATTCAGATATTTCAACTTATTCCTTTACAAAGCATGTTTCAAATACGTATAAAGACTTTAGGTCAGCTAATCAGTAGTTCAAACTGTTTTAGTTAGCAGACTTGTTCATTTAGAGTTATAAAAGGGGTTTTTGTAGTTGTTGATTCCATTTCTGCCTTATTGTGAATACCCAAAAGTGTACAAGTAAGTAGCAGGCCAGACGTTAAAAATAGAAATGGCCCAAGTCCAGTTCCGCGCCCAGTGTGCTAGGGCCTGGGCCCAAAACTGTTATGTCCCCCATGTTCCCGTCTGTCTTTGATGTTAACTATTTAGGTTCGAATTTTTTCAATAATAACTCTCAAACATGTAAATAAATTAGGTATTTTCTTCTTTTATTCTAGAGATAAACGAAATAGAAGACGTAGTCGCTTTAGGATATCCTTAAAATGAATGAGTTGAGCCTCGCCGAAATAAATCACAAACTGTGGGGCCCTCATAAAATGTAGATATTGACTCTTTAGATTTCGGGAAGGACCGTTTAGCGAATTTCACGGCTTTCTCAGAAGTAATAACGAGCTAGCATCTTTAGGTATGTATCTAATAATGTTATCGTCCCTAAGCTCGGGTGTGCATTTCATGCGACCCAAATCCAAATCCCAAAACGTTGAATCAGATGTGTTCAGGATTGCGGGTTCATTTCATGCGGCGCAGTCCAAAGATATGTCTCAAACGACGTTCAATTCTCTGTAATAAAGTGAATAAAGCGGTTAAAAGTTAAAATCGGCACATAGGTTACAACATGTACAAATCAGATAAATAAGCTAAACATGACAGTTGAGCGACCGTGCTAGAACCACGGAACTTGGGAATGCCTAACACCTTCTCCCGGGTTAACAGAATTCCTTATCCGAATTTTTGGTACGCAGATTGTTAAACAGATTCATTCTTTTCCTCGATTCGGGATTCAACCGGTGACTTGGGACACCATAAATCTCCCAAGTGGCGACTCTAAAATAAATAAATAAATCCTGTTTCGATTGTCCCTTAATTGGAAAAACTCCCTTCTGTGTCCCTTCTCGGGGGCGCAGGCAAAAAAGTAGGTGTGACATTATTCAGCCGATTTGTCTTCAGATGGCCTAAGAGGCCGGGAGTAAGATCACATTTCAGGAGGCGGCCAATGTGGCCCGCAGAGTTAAGATGGTTCTGTCATAGGGAAAGGTGGTCATGGGTCGGATAAGAGGCCCTGTCATTTAGGCAGATTCAGTGGTACCTCGTCTGGAGGTAGAGATTCATATGGTAGAGGCCATCCTCCTAGGCCCTTTCAGTCAGCTCTTCAGGTTTCTCACGGTGCTTCAGGTAGCTGTGGTCCTCAGGTGTAGTATCCTGATCAGCAGTCCTTCAGTGCACCATCAGCACCTATCAGTGTACCACCGCTTCAGAGTTTCCAGGGCCGTTAGTCAAGGGCTTGTTTTACTTTTGGCGACACGAGGTACATTGCTAGGTATTGCCCTCGAGCTTTGAGCAGTTCTCTGCATCAGGGTTCTCGTGCTATGGTATAGGTACCAGATATTCCACAGCCTGCCCAGCCAGCTAGAGGTGGAGGTAGAGGTCTTAGAGGTGGAGCTCAGGCCGTCCCAGAGAGGTAGTTCAGGGTGGTGGGGCCTAGCCCCGATGTTATGCTCTTCCAGCCAGGCCCGAGGCTGAGTCTTCAAATGCAGTCATTACAGGTACCATTCTGGTTTGTGATAGAGATGCTTCAGTGTTATTTGATCCAGGGTCTACCTATTCGTATGTGTCATCTTATTTTGCATCGTGTCTGGCCATGCCTAGTAATTCATTGAGTATTCCTGTTTATGTGTCGACACCGGTGGGTGATTCTATTGTGGTTGAACGAGTCCATTGTTCTTGTATTGTGATGATTGGGGGTCTCGAGATTCGTGTAGATTTGTTGCTTTTAGATATGGTCGACTTCAATATTATATTGGGGATGGACTGGTTATCACCTTACCACGCTATCTTGGATTGCCATGCCAAGACTGTGACCTTAGCTTTACCGGGTATGCCTCATTTAGAGTGGAGAGGGACTCCTGGTCATTCTACCCGTAGCGTTATCTCTTATGTGAAGGCTCGGCGTATGGTCGAGAAGGGGTGTTTGGCTTATTTGGCTTATGTTCATGATTCCAGTGCTGAGGTTCCCTCTATTGATTTTGTGCCCGTGGTTCGTGAGTTTCCTGAGGTTTTCCCTTCAGACCTGCTGGGGATGCCACCCAACAGGGATATTGATTTCTGCATTGATTTGGCTTCGGGCACTCAGCCCATTTCTATTCTGCCATATCGTATGGACCCGCCAGAGTTGAAAGAGTTGAAGGAGCAGTTGCAAGACTTGCTTAAGAAGGGTTTCATTAGACCCAGCGTTTCACCTTGGGGTGCGCCGGTGTTGTGTGTAAAGAAAAAGGATGGTTCGATGAGAATGTGCATTGATTACCGGCAGTTGAACAAGGTTACAATCAAGAATAAGTATCCATTGCCGAGGATTGATGATTTATTCGATCAGCTTCAGGGTGCCAAGGTATTTTCAAAGATTGACTTGAGATCTAGCTACCATTAGTTGAGGATTAGGTCATCCGATGTCCCTAAGACAGCTTTCTGCACTTGGTACGGGCATTATGAGTTCTTGGTCATGTCATTTGGGTTGACAAATTCCCCATCAGCTTTTATGGATTTGATGAATCGAGTGTTCAGGCCTTATTTGGAATCATTTGTGATAGTCTTCATTGATGATATTCTGATATATTCCCGCGGCCAGGAGGAGCACGAGCAGCATCTCAAAGTGGTTCTTCAGACTCTGAAGGATAGTCAGCTATATGCTAAGTTCTCGAAGTGTGAGTTTTGGTTAAGTTCAGTTGCATTCTTGGGTCATGTCGTATCAGCAGAGGGTATTCAGGTTGCCCGAAGAAGATTGAGGTAGTCAAGAACTATCCTAGACCAGCATCAGCTACAGAGATTCGGAGTTTCTTGGGATTGGCAGACTACTATCGTCGGTTCGTGGAAGGGTTCTCATCTATCGCAGTCCCGATGACCAGGTTGACCTAGAAGGGTGCCTAGTTCAGATGATCGGACAAGTGTGAGGCGAGCTTTTAGAGGCTCAAGACAGTTGTGACTACGACACCGGTGTTAGTTTTGCCTACAGGTTTAGGGCCTTACATAGTCTATTGTGATGATTCCTGTATTGGGCTTGGTGCAGTGTTGATGCAGGATGGCAAGGTCATTGCCTATGCTTCGAGGCAGTTGAAGATTCATGAGAAGAACCATCTGGTGCATGATTTGGAGTTGGCAGTCATTGTTCACGCATTGAAGATTTGGAGGCATTATCTGTATGGCATGGCGTGTGAGGTGTTCATGGATCATAAGAGTCTTTAGTACTTGTTCAAGCAAAAGGAGTTGAATTTGAGGCAAAGGAGGTGGTTGGAGTTGTTGAAGGATTATGATATTACTATCTTATACCACCCGGGGAAGGCCAATGTGGTGGCCGATGCTTTGAGTAGGAAGTCAGCCAGTATGGGCAGTCTTGCTTATATCCCGGTCGGTCAGAGGCTGTTTGCTTTGGATTTTCAGGCCTTGTCAATCGATTCGCGAGGTTGGATATTTCTGAGTCGAGTATTAGCTTTCACGGTCGCTCGTTCTTCATTATTGGAGCATATTCGTGATCGGCAATTTGATGATCCCCATTTGTGTGTCCTTAGAGACACAATGCAGCGAGGAGGTGCCAAGCAGGTTACCTTAGATGTTGATGGAGTTTTGAGATTGCAGGGTCGAGTTTGTGTGCCCAATGTGGATGGGCTTCGAGAGTTGATTTTAGAGGAGGCCCATAGCTCCAGGTACTCTATTCATCCGGGCACCGCGAAGATGTATCAGGATTTGCGGCAACATTATTGATGGCATAAAATGAAGAAGGATATTGTTGCATATGTGGCTCGGTGTTTGAATTGTCAGCAGGTTAAGTATGAGCATCAAAGGCTTGGTGGATTGTTTCAGAGGATTGAGCTTCCCGAGTGGAAGTGGGAGCGGATCACTATGGACTTCGTTACTGGACTTCCGCTGACTCGAAAGAAGTTCGACACAGTTTGGGTCATTGTTGATAGGCTGACCAAGTCAGCGTATTTCATTCATATGGCAGTCTCTTATTCATCCGAGAGGTTAGCTGAGATCTATATCCGGGAGATTGTTCGCCTTCATGGTATGCCGATATCTATCATTTCGGACCGGGGTACGCAGTTCACCTTGCGTTTCCATAGAGCAGTTCAGCGAGAGTTGGGCACCCAGGTGGAGTTGAGTACAACATTTCATCCTCAGACGGACGGACAGTCTGAGCGGACTATTCAGATATTAGAGGATATGCTCCGAGCTTGTGTTATTGACTTTGGAGGTTCGTGGGATCAGTTTTTGCCTTTAGCAGAGTTTGCCTACAACAACAGCTACCAGTCGAGTATCCAAAAGACTCCTTATGAGGTTTTATATGGTAGGCGGTGTCGATCTCCGGTTGGATAGTTTGAGCCGGGAGAGGCTCGATTGTTGAGTATGGATCAGGTTTAGGAGGCCTTGGACAAGGTCAGGATCATTCAGGATAGGCTTCGTACAGCTTAGTCTAGGCAAAAGAGCTATCCAGATCGCAAGGTTCGAGATGTGGCTTTTATGGTTGGTGAGCGGGTATTGCTCCGAGTGTCGCCTATGAAGGGCGTGATGAGATTTGGGAAGAAGGGCAAGCTTAGCCCTAGGTTCATTGGCCCGTTTGAGATTCTTGATCGAGTGGGAGAGGTGGCTTATAGACTTGCATTACCGCCGAGCTTATCATCCGTGCATCCACTTTTTCATGTGTCTAGGCTCTAGAAATATCACGGCGATCCATCCCAAGTGTTAGATTTCAGCACTGTCCAGTTGGACAAGGACTTGTCTTATGAGGAGGAGCCGGTAGCTATTCTAGACCGGAAGGTTTGTTAGTTGAGATCCAATAGTTTCCCCTCTATTCGTGTTCAGTGGAGAGGTCAGCCTCCTGAAGCCTTGACCTGGGAGTTCGAGTCCGATATGCGGAGCTATTACCCTCATCTTTTCCCCGACTCAGGTACTTCCTTCTTCTGTCCGTTCGAGGACGAACAGTTGTTTTAGAGGTGGAGAATGTGACGACCCAAAGGGTCATCACCTGTTTTCTTATCAATTCCGTGCTTCCAAGGCCTTGAAAACCTCATTTAAAATCGCCTCGATTTGCATGCGCAGTCCGGGCGCGTAGCCGGAAAGCTTAAATATGAAATTCTGTGAAAAATGCTAAATTTTGGTATTAAAATGAATAAATTTGACTTTGGTCAACATTTTAGGCAAACGGACTCGGACCCGTGATTTGACGGTTCCGGAGGGTCCGTAGGAAAATATGGGACGTAGGCATATGCCCGGAATTGAATTTCGAGGTCTCAAGCCCGAGAAATGAATTTTTTAAGAAAAATTATTTACTGGAAATGTTTAAGAAAATTGGAAATGAAATTTGATTAGAAAGCGACGGTATCTGGCTCGTATTTTGGTTCCGGCGCCCGGTACATGTATTATATATGCTTTAAGTCCTTCCTGTAAATTTGGTTAAAAACGGACGTCGTTTGACGTGTTTCGGACTTGAAGTTCTAAATTTGAAACTTGATGAAGTTTTGGAAAAATTCTTGATTTTTGAGGTTTGATTCATTGTTTTGAGGCTATTTAGGCGATTTGATCGCACCGATAAGTTCGTATGATATTGTTGAGTTAGTACATGTGTTTGATTAGAAGACCCGAGGGCTCGGGAAGTGTTTCGAAGGCGTTTCGGAATGGTTTTTGACTTAGAAAGATTGCAGAAAATCTGCAATAGGTGCCCAGGCCTGTTGCTCTTTGCGATCACGTAGTCACTCTCGCGATCGCATAAGGTAAATGGGGATAGGGGATTTTTGTTCAATGCGAATGCGGGGTAAGGATCGCGAACGCGGAGCATTGGGGGGTTGCTCTACGCGAACGCGACCCATGTCTCGCGAACGCATAGGGCAAATGGGGGCTGGTATGGAATTTAGCATTTTTCCTCTACGCGAACGCGTTCCTAGGCCCGCTAACGCGAAGGTCAGGAGGACCAACCCTCGCGAACGCGTAAGAGGTATTGCGATCGCATAAGGCTATGTAAGTATGCTCTTCGTGAACGCGGGAGACCCATTGCGAACGCGATGAAGGTCTGCCCAGCGATTTAAAAACAGTAGCTAACCGAGAATTTATCAAATTTTCATAACTTCTTCATTTTAACTCCAAATTGGGCGATTTTTGAAAGAGGATTTCACCACAAACTCATAGGTATGTAATCTTAGACTCGTTTTCTTCCATTTTCATCAACATCTAATGAATTTCTAGGCCAAAAATATATGATTAAGGGTAGAAAATTAGGGATTTGGGTAGAGTTAGGGCTTTTTAATTTTTCTTGATTTAAACCTCGTTTTGGGGTCAAGTTTAAAAATAAATTATATATTCGAGCTCGTGGGTGAATGAGAGATTTAATTTTGGTCCGAACCTCGTGTTTTGATCAAGCGGGTCCGGGGTCGATATTTGAGATTTTGGGAAAAATAATTGGAAAGTTATAATTGGGCATAGGAATTGTATGGTTTAGCTCTTAATGATGATATTGAGTCAATCATGTATAGATTCGATTGGATTGGAGCTGGATTCGAGAGCAAAAGCGATAATTGAGGATTGAGTTGGCCGTAAAAATTTGAGGTAAGTGTTCGGTCTAACCTTAGCTTGAGGGATTAGGAGTTGAGTCATATTTGCTACTTGCGTCTTGTTGAGTACAACGCATAT
Source organism: Nicotiana sylvestris (assembly GCF_000393655.2). Classification (NCBI taxonomy): domain Eukaryota; kingdom Viridiplantae; phylum Streptophyta; class Magnoliopsida; order Solanales; family Solanaceae; genus Nicotiana; species Nicotiana sylvestris. The sequence goes on along the minus strand of NC_091057.1, from coordinate 5,664,235 downwards.
GCATGGTGACAAGTATCCTATACGTTGGTGTCGAGCATGACCGTGAGTCTTAAATTGAAAGTTGTTGTGTTCTTAAATGATATTTCGGATGCTTTAATTAATGATCTTCTATATTGAGCAGAGATTTGTCTTATCCTCGTAGATCTTATTTATGATTGAGCATTGCCATTAATTGAGCTGAGTACAATCTAAGTTAAGATTGGTTATAGCTGATTCTCCTTTGTCGGGATGACTATTTCGATATTGTTATTCCCTTTCTGGGAAATTATTATATTGCCTTTGTTCTCTTGCCGGGAAGTCATTCTATTGCTTATGTTCCCTTGCCGGGATTTCTTGTAATTTGTGATGCATCGTAAAAGGGTGCGGGTGGTACACCTACCACAAGATATGATGAAATGGGAGCGGGTGGTACGCCTACCATAAGATTGATGAAATGGGAGCGGGTGGTACGCCTACCACAAGATAAAAATGAAATGGGAGCGGGTGGTACGCCTACCACAAGATATGAGAAATGGGATCGGGTTGCATGCCTGCAACAAGATGAAACTGAAAATGAAAGTTGCCTTTATTTCTTTTTATCCGTATTAAAAGTTAAATTGTAGTTTCCTTATTATTCCTGATATTCTGTTTTATCTGCTACCCCCGAAGCATGTTTCCCTTCCCCAGCTTTAATTGTTTATTCCTTCTATTTTTTCCGTTGTATTTGCATATATATATATATATATATATATATATATATATACAGGTTTATCTGAAGTCTGGTCCTAGCCTCGTCACTACCTCGCTGGGGTTAGGCCAGACACGTACCAGCACATGGGGTCGGTTGTGCTGATGTTACACTTTGCACTTATGTGCAGATACCGGAGCAGCTTACGGTGCGCAGCAGTAGTCAGGGAGCCATCCTTCAGTCCACGAGATTCCGAGGTAGCCCTGCTGGCGTCCGCAGGCCCGGCGTCTCTTCTATCAGTTTTCATGTTTTGTTGACATTTATACCCGAGACAGACTAAGTTCTTTTATTTCAAACTCTTATTTGTGGTAATCCTAGACAGTCCGTGTATGTTGTGACACCAGGTGCTGGGTAGAGACTTGTATTGATTTTCTAGACGTTGTTTCTATATTTAGTTCAGACTTTCGCTAAATTTTATTTTCCGCTGTCTTTTAATTGCTTATTCATTAATAATTTAATTGTTTAATCATGTATAAAAACGATATGGATTCATGATTGCAAAGGTTCTTGGCTTGCCTAGCTTTCACGAGTAGGCGTCATCACGACTCCCGAAGGTGGAAATTCCGAGTCGTGACATCAATGCATATTATAGTTTAGTAAATTATTTAATTTAAATATATTTAATTAGTTTAATATAAACACCAAGCTCGAATAAGTATTTATTATATCATTCTTATATAGAATGGTAGGATCTAAAATGAAATATCTAAAAACCTCAACTTTCATAACCTTAACAAGTTACTCAGCTTTTCCCCGTTATCTTAAGCGTTTATGAAAAACCCTTGTGATTTTTTCCAAAAACTATTAGTTATACTGCAATTCTAAGTTTTTATTATGAAATATCTAAAAACCTCCTAAACTTATCACGGATTATTAGTTACAGCCTTAAATTATTCATGATCTTAATTACCCCCTCAACTAGGCCTTTTGAGAGTCATTCCACCCACACGCTAATGTGCAAAATTATGTAGGTGCACTCGTCTACCACGCAAATTTTTCTGTATATGTGGCATTTTTTTGAAAAATAAAATATATTTTTACCCTTTTAAGTATGTTACTTTTTTATATAATTTTTTTCGAATACATTTATAATAAAACTTGGATAGAAATACATTATTTTGGCTAAATTTTTTTATTTGGTTAAGAATATAAAGTTTTAGTTAATCTTTTTTTGAATTTGACCTGAAAAATAAAGATTTATACAATTAAAATAAATAGTCAAGGCATCTAAACAGTTATAAAAATACATAGTTTGAAATTAATTATTTTGGCTATAATTTTTTATATAGCTCTAAATTATGGTGCTCTAAAAATATACTTTTTTACATATTTTACATGAAAAAGTAAAAATACACAGTTGAAATAAATAATCATTGCATCAAAAGAAGAAATAAAGAGAGTGAACAAATGCAAGAAATAACTTATTATTTCTAACATACTTATTGCAGAAATGCAGGATAAGGCTGCGCACGATAGACCCTTGTGGTCCGGCCCTTCCCCAGACCCCGCACGTAGCGGGAGCTTAGTGCACCAGGCTGCTCTTTTTTTATTGCTCTAAAAATGTATCCATAGAGTAAGTTATTTTTTGCAATTCTACACTCTTTGTATTTCTTCTTTTGATACAATGACTATTTATTTCAACTCTGAGTGTGTGTATATATATATATATATATATATATATATATATATTGAGCACCATATTTAGAGCTATAAAAAAAATTATAGCCAAAATAATTAATTTCAAACTATGTATTTTTATAACTTTTTAGATGAATTGACTATTTATTTCAATTGTATAAATCTTTATTTTCAGGTCAAATTAAAAAAAAAAAGATAAACTAAAACTTTATTATTTTTAGCCAAATAAAAATTTAGCCTAAATAATGTAGTTCTATCCAAGTTTTATTATAAATTATATTCAAATAAAATTATCTAAAAAAGTAACATACTTAAAAGGTAAAAATATATTTTATTTTTCAAAAAAATGTCACATATACAGAAAAATCCATGTGGCAGGCGAGTGCACCTACACAATTTGTCACATCAGCATCCAAGGGGGTAATGGCTCTCAAAAGGCCTAGTTGAGGGGGATAATTATGACCACGGATAGTTTAAGGCTGTAACTAATAATCCGTGATAAGTTTAGGGGATGGTAAGGTATTTTGCCTTTTATTATTCATTTTCTTTTTCTAATTTAGAAATTCAAAAGACCTACCATTAATCAAAGTTTACTTTAATTAAACTGCTACAATATTATTGGATTTCTGAATGATGAAAATTGACAGCAAACGGTCATTAACGGAAAACTCAATCAAAATATGGCTTCCAATTGTACATTTATAATACTCCATAAAATCAATAATTTTGAAGATTACTAACAATGTGTAATAATACTACGATAGATAATCACCAGATGTTTTTTTTTTAAAGTCCTTGAGAATAGCAACTTTTTATTTATTCTATTCACCTATTTAGATTTTAATAATTTTTTTTTTCCTCTAGCTAGTTTTAATTACACTTTCTCTTTTAACGGACAAATCCCCGACAAAATACAAGCAAGGGGAATATTTTAGCTGACCCAAATTTATTTATGACAACAAAAGCAACAGTCAAATCGGCTTTGCACTAAATGAGAGATAATAATGAGATTTCTTTATCCGAATTTTTAGTAAAACGTAGTGTAATGTCTTTTTATATATTTTGAAGGAGCAACAATTCAATTAGTTAAATAAAAATATGTAATTTATACTTATATTCTCATCCGTCCTAAAATATATGTCACGTTTTATTTTTCAAGAGTCAATTTGAAATAATTTTAAAGCTATTAGATTAATTTCATGTTTTAAAATCAAAATTAAAATATTAGAAAACATGTACTATAATTTGAAATTCTTCTTATATTATACAGTAAAAAAGTACATATTAAAATATCGGTCAAAAATATAAATATTGATAAGTGAAAATGAATTTTGGGGTGGTGGTGAGATGAGATACTTGAATTTGGGGCCATTTGTCCAAATTCAGGTTTGAAATACTGATTGTAAATAGATACTTTGGTAAATAATACAATTAATTACCAAAAAAAAAAAAAAGACAAGTGAAAATGAAAAGTATTTTTGGATGGAATGAGTATATTTTTTGATTGAAAGTATAAGAAAATATTAAAATAATGGAATTTTTACATTCTTATGCTACATAGTAAACCTTATTACCCTCAATGTTTAAGGTATGACTTAATTACACTTAGTATACTAAATTACCAATTCTATACCATAGTGTATTTTAAGGGTACAATTAATGCAGCATATATCCCTTCTTAATTCAAGGTACCGTATATCCCACCCCTCCCACATTTCTCTCTCCCAAACCCTCACCCTCACCCTCACCCTCACCCACGTTTATGTACTGTTATTAAACATAAAAACCTATGATTATGAAAACATAGATTTGCAACATATTGATGTAGAAACACTTAAATCATACATTGCAATTAGGAGCAACAATCATTCAAGTTCCTGGTTACACTCATTGTTATTGAAAATCTTGTGAACTGTAGTCAATTACCAATACTTTATTTCCCAAAAAAATAAAGGCAAAAAAGCTTGTGTTTTAACTTCAATCAGCACCTGATTTGAATTTTCTGTTACTCTACATCGAGCTTTAACATGCATTCACCCGCCGCTAGCATTCAAATATATTCTGCATGTTGACACGAAAGCATAAATCTAACTTGCTAGTGCGTGAGATTGAGGTTCGATTGTAGCTTGTAGCTTAGTTGGTATTTTCGACATTGGTACAATTTCTCATTCAATTGTAGCTTAATTGGTATTTTTCGACATAATTGCGTTTTTTGCAGAAGATTTATAGAAGTTTTAGTCGTTTTTTATTTGTGAAAACAGAAAACAAAGCATCTACAATCAGAATACAAATAATCTACAATTTATCTACATAATATCTACAAACTGGGTACATTGAATTTTAATATCCCAATTCTCATTCAATTGTAGCTTAATTGGTATTTTCGACATAATTGCATTTTTTGCAGAAGATTTTGTAGAAGTTTTAGTCGTTTTGGATTTGTGAAAACAGAAAACAATGCATCTACATTCAGAATACAAATAATCTACAATTCATCTACAAAATATCTACAAACTGGGTATATTAAATTTTAATATCCCAATTCCCATTCGATTGTAGTTTAATTGGGATTTTTGACATAATTGTATTTTTTGCAGAAGATTTGTAGAAGTTTTAGTCGTTTTTGATTTGTGAAAACAGAAAACAACGCATCTACAATTAAAATACAAATAATCTACAATTTATCTATAAAATATCTACAAACTTGGTACATTAAATTTTTATCTCAATTCCCATTCAATTGTAGCTTAATTGGGATTTTTGACACAATTGCATTTTTCAGAAGATTTGTAAAAGTTTTAGCCGTTTTTTATTTGTGAAAACAGAAAATAAAGCATCTACAATCAGAATACAATCTACAATTTATCTACAATTTCTGCAATATGTCTTCTTCTTCTTCTTCTTCTTCTTCTTCTTCTTCTTCTTCTTCTTCTTCTTCTTCTTCTTCTTCTTCTTCTTCTTCTTCTTCTTCTTCTTCTTCTTCTTCTTCTTCGAGTTTCAATCTGAAATTCAGTCAAAACCAAGTCTAATCTTCACCAAAACCACTCAAAATTGAGATATAAACTCCAAACCATATTCCCGATTATTTTTAACAACACCCAATCCAAACAAATACTAAAAGGTAAGTTTTATATAGCAGTGGTTAGGCTTGTCATGTTGTATGGGACCGAGTGTTGGCCGGTTAAGAACTCACACATCCAGAAGATGAAAGTAGCAGAGATGAGGATGTTGAGGTGGATGTGCGGACATACAAGGATAGATAAGATTAGGAATGAAGATATTCGAGAGAAGGTGGGTGTGGCCCCCATGGAGGACAAGATGCGGGAAGCAAGACTCAGATGGTTTGGGCACATTCAGAGGAGGAGCACTGATGTACCAGTGAGGAGGTGTGAACGACTGGCTGTGGTGGGCACGAGGAGAGGTAGAGGGAGACCTAAGAAGTATTGGGGCGAGGTGATCAAGCAGGACATGGCGCGACTTAGGATTACTGAGGACATGGCCCTTGACAAGGAATTGTGGAGGTCGAGCATTAAGGTTGTAGGTTAGGGGGAAGTTGTGAATATTTTTACAATGCACTAGAGTGAGACTAGCTAGTTAGGAGTTAGTCTTAGGATGCTACTGGTCAGCTACTGATGCAGGGCTTTATCTGCTGGATATTATTATACCTTCCATCTTTTTCGTATTTCTTATATTTCTTATATTGCTGTTATTTTGTTATTTTAGGTTATGTTATGTTATTCTATGTTATTTTATTATGAGTCTATTGATAGTACTAATATATTGTCTCTTGTTGCTTTCTTGAGCCGAGAGTCTCCTGGAAACAGCCTCTCTGCCCCTCGGGGTAGGGGTAAGGTCTGCGTACATGTTATCCTCCCCAGACCCCACTTGTGGGATTATACTGGGTCGTTGTTGTTGTTGTTGTACCCAATCCAAACAAATAATGATTTTTGAAAATCCAAATTTGAATTCAAAGCTTTCAAGCTTTTTAATGGCTGTCAATGGTGGAATTGCTCCTCTCTTTTCATTTGCTTTGTATTACTAAAATTTTCGATTGAGAAATAGAGAGAGATTTAGAGAGAATGTCGACGAATTGAGCTTTTGCAGAACTGATTTCTACAATTTGATTCGAATTTGTTGACGATTTTGTCTTTTTTTTATTCATGGCTAAAGGAAAAATATCGAAGAACAGAGTTTTTGCAGAAAAGAGTCTATGTAATTTGATTTTAAATTGAAGATATAGGATTTTCATTTCAAATTTGATCTGAAGGTCCCTAAATCAATTAGAATATTCTGTTCCTGATTTGTAGCGCGCCTAATTAGGAAGATTCAGCTACTAATAATTAGTATTTAATGAATGGTATAATAATTGTAGAAAAACTATGAGCATAGCGGGTAAATTAGAAACTATGCACATATTTGGTAATAAAGTTTCATATATGGTATAGGAAGGAAAAAATCTCTATTACCTTCCTATACCATATATGAAATCTCTATTTTTTCCTTCTTATACCATATATGAAACTTTATTACTAAATATGTGCATAGTTTCTAATTTACCCGCTATGTTCACAGTTTTTCTACAATTATTATATCATTCATTAAATACTAATTATTAGTAGCTGAATCTTCCTAATTAGGCACGCTACAAATCAGGAACAGAATATTCTAATTGATTTAGGGACCTTCAGATCAAATTTGAAATGCAAATCCTATATTTTCAATTTAAAATCAAATTACATAGACTCTTTTTTGCAAAAACTCTATTCTTCGATATTTTTCCTTAAGCCACAAATTAAAAAAAATCGTCAACAAATTCGAATCAAATTGTAGAAATCAGTTCTGCAAAAGCTCAATTCGTCGACATTTTCTCTAAATCTCTCTCTATTTTTCAATCACAAATTTCAGTAATACAAAACTAATGAAAAGAGAGGAGCAATTCCACCATTGACAGCCATTAAAAAGCTTGAAAGCTTTGAATTCAAATTTGGATTTTCAAAAATTATTATTTGTTTGGATTGGGTGTTGTTGAAAATAATCGGAAATATGGTTTGGAGTTTATATCTCAATTTTGAGGGGTTTTGGTGAAGATTAAACTTGGTTTTGACTGAATTTCAGGTTGAAACTCGAAGAAGAAGAAGAAGAAGAAGAAGAAGAAGAAGAAGAAGAAGAAGAAGAAGAAGAAGAAGAAGAAGAAGAAGAAGAAGAAGAAGAAGAAGAAGAAGAAGAAGAAGACATATTGCAGAAATTGTAGATAAATTGTAGATTATTTGTATTCTGATTGTAGATGCTTTATTTTCTATTTTTACAAATAAAAAACGGCTAAAACTTTTACAAATCTTCTGAAAAACGTAATTATGTCAAAAATTCCAAGTATGCTACAATTGAATGAGAATTGGGATATAAAAAATCAATGTACCCAGTTTGTAGATATTTTATAGTTAAAATATAGATTATTTGTATTCTTATTGTAGATGTTTTGTTTTCTATTTTCACAAATAAAAAACGACTAAAACTTCAACAAATCTTCTGCAAAAAACGCAATTATGTCGAAAATCCCAATTAAACTACAATCGAATGAGAATTGGGATATTAAAATTCAATATACCCAGTTTGTAGATATTTTGTAGATGAATTGTAGATTATTTGTATTCTGATTGTAGATGCATTGTTTTCTATTTTCACAAATCCAAAACGACTAAAACTTCTACAAAATCTTCTGCAAAAAACGTAATTATGTCGAAAATACCAATTAAGCTACAATAGAATGGGAATTGGGATATTAAAATTCAATTTACCCAGTTTGTAGATATTTTGTAGATAAATTGTAGATTATTTGTATTCTGATTGTAGATGTTTTGTTTTCTGTTTTCACAAATCAAAAACAACTAAAACTTCTACAAATCTTCTGAAAAAATGCAGTTATGTCGAAAAATACTAATTAAGCTACAATTGAATGAGAAATTTTACCAATGTCGAAAATACCAATTAAGCTACAAGTTACAATCAAACCTCAATCTCACGCACTAGCACGTTAGATTTATGCTTTCGTGTCAACAGTCAGAATATATTTGAATGCTAGCGGCAGGTGAATGCATGTTAAAGCTCGATGTAGAGTAACAGAAAATTCAAATTAGGTGCTGATTGAAGTTAAAACACGAGCTTCTTTATCTTTATTTTTTTGGGAAATAAAGTAGTGGTAATTGACTGCAGTTCACAAGATTTTCAATAACAATGAGTGTAATCAGGAACTTGAATGATTGTTGCTCCTAATTGCAATGTAAGATTTAAGTGTTTCTACATCAATATACTGCAACCTTTTTTGAGCCGAGGGTCTCCTGAAAATAGCCTCTCTACCCTTCCGGGTAGGGGTAAGGTCTCCGTACATATTACCCTCCCCAGACCCCACTTGTGGGATTATACTGGGTCGTTGTTGTTGTACATCAATATACTGCAAATCTATGTTTTCATAATCATAGGCTTGTATGTTTAATAACATTACATAAACGTGGGTGAGGGTGAGGGTTTGGGAGAGAGAAACGTGGGAGGGGTGGGATATACGGTACCTTGATTAAGGAGGGATATACGCTGCATTAATTGTACCCTTAAAATATACTATGGTATAGAATTGATAATTTGGTATACTAAATGTAATTAAGTCAAACCTTAAACATTGAGGGTAATAAAGTTTCCTACGTGGCATAAGAATGTAAAAATTCCAATGGTTTAACTGTGTAGATTGGATTCAATTAGAGTACTTCGCTAAAAGTGGCCATTTGAACAAAGTTGAAACAAAGGGAAGAAAGAAGGGGTTTGTTTTTAAACATTTATGATCAAAATTGAGTCAATCGATTGATGGAAATTTTTGACTCATCAATTGGCCACCGGAGTCCGGTCAAATTTTGCCCCTGCTTTTGTCCGCCATTTTTGCTTCGATGGCTGTTTCTTAAGGGTAAATCGGTGTATCCACTCATTTTTCCTATTCGTTTGTTGATTTTGTTTTTTTCACTGATTAATTACGTTTTAATTTTTGTTTACATGATCAATGAGAATAGTTAATAGGTTGAGTTAGGTTAATTAAGAGTCAGCATTTACTGAAATCTTTGCTTATAATTAGAGTTCAAAATAGTAAAAATAGCACGGTATAGTCAGTTTTCCGACTGGCCAATCAAAAATAGCCAGCGTTTACCAAGTCAATGAAAAATAGCCACTATTTTGCTGCAATAGAGACCGGTCCAGCATAATATACTGAAGTTCGGTGCACCTGTGTATGAACTCTAGCATATTATGCTGGACCGGCATACTTTGTTGACTCTAGGATAATATACTGGAGAGTGGAGCACCGGTGCTCCAAACTCCAGTATATTATGCTGGACCGGTATACTTGCTGGAACTCCAGTATATTATGCTGGAGTTCCAGCATAACTATACTTGTACTCCAGCATATTATGCTGGAGTTCCAGCATAATATACTGACGTATTTTTCTGGTTTTGAACAGAGATTTCGCTCAGATTTATCTTTACATGAAAAGTGGCTAAATTTCGATTACTTTTGAAATTGGGCTATTTTTAAACGACCAGTTGTAAATCTGGCTATTTTTGAATTTCTTAATCTTTGTTGTGTTGATTTTCTTTTGGGCTTTCTCCTATTGAAACCGGATTGGGCCTGTCTTGGGCCATGGCACTTGGCCCAGACCTGATCAGAGAGAGAGTGAAGTAACACCTGGCACTTTTCAGTTGCAAAATATTCCCTCCCTTCTCATTTCCGGGTGAAATATTCCCCTACCTCTCTCTATTCTAACACCTATATACACTCCTCTCCCTCATTTTTCACAGACGGGTTTCTCTTTTACTACATTTTTTCTAATACACTCATATACATACTTGAACTCTGGGCCTTGTCTAGCTCTTTTCAGTGTTGTTTCTGCAGTTTAGGTCAGTTCCAAGTCTCTTTTTTATCATTTTCTCATTGAATGACCAAGGATGCATGCTTAAACTTCTCTTGCATTTGATTTGCTCAAATCATGGTTTCACATTGATTGTTTGATTTCAATTTGGGTGAAATAGTGAGATAGGTTAAAATGATGTATTTATTTATTTTCAGTTAAGGATTGATGTGAATTTTAGCTAATCATGCTGATTCCGGTTGCTCGCATCTTTGCTCCAGTTTTAGTATAGAACAGAGCCTGTTTTTCTGATATAATATGTCAATTAGGATATGAAATTCATGTTGTTAAAGTCAGTTTGTGCTGTATCACTGCTTGAGTTACTCATGTGTTTGTTAAATAGAGGCATTCTGCTAATGAAGGCTGGATTGGGTTATGGATGTAGCCTCTAATTGGCTACATTTGTCCTTTCAAATCTATATGGAATTATAGGAGTTTTCGCGGTACAAAATCGGCTGTGTTGTGATTAATTTCAGAACTAATTAATGTACTTTGCAATCACATTATGGATTTATTTTGAATACAAGAGATGGAGGATTTAGATCTGAAGATCACTTTGGTTTAATATCTGTTAAATGAAGTTTAGGTGGAGTAATTGTTGATATATGAAGGTTGAAGAAATAGTTGCTTTCTGTGTAGAATTTTATTGTTAAAGCTGGAGTCCATGTAATTCGCTGTGATTATTCAACGGGCTTTTGTTATAATTTTGTGTTTAACATAATGATCGAGTTTATGATTTAGGATGTTATTAATTAGGAACTGATGATAACATTAAGTAATCTGATGATAACATTAAGTAATCTATGCTTGTCCAAAGATTTTGTGAGCTATGAAATGTGACTGGATTAGTGTGAGTAGGAATTTGTGAATTTAGCCTTCCCCAGTTTGGGCCTGAAAATTGGCCTAACAAGGCTTGCATGCCCAATTTGGGGATACAATGGTTTCCACACTATTTCATCATTTGGGCTCAATTGTAGGCCCACAAATGTTTACAACAGACCTGGTTGAGGTCTGAACGTGAGTATTTCCTCATGTATAACTCACGATACTGTGAAGCCAACTCCTACCTATCTTAGTAATTAAGTAAATCCATCGGAAGCATTTATCAACTACTAAAATCAGCAGTTTCACGTCAACTAGTCCTTAGTCAATACTTGAAATAGGACTATTACATTCTTAATCAGATGTCTCGGGTTTAAGCGTTAGAAATGAAAATTCTTTTTGTAACAGAACACTTTTCCCTTTACGGATTTGTCGGCCCCAAAGCGAATACTGAACATCGCATGAGAAACAAAAAGAAAACTTTCTCAATATGCTAAAGAATAGCATCCTCAGAGTTTCAAAACGTGCAAGATGCTAAAGCTTTCTTAATATAAATACCCTGGAGCTGCACTTAGAAAACTGGAGCGCAATGCCTTTAATAGAAAGTTTGGAAAAGTTCTGCATTGAGTTTCTTTTAGTCTGAAAAAAGAGTAATGAAAAGAAAAACTACAAAAATATTTCAACTTTCGTTAGTTTGATTTTACTTTAATTTTCCCTTTTAAGAACAAAAATTGAAAAAAAAAACCCTTTTGAGATGCAGTAGAGTTCGTTTTTCAGTTTGAGTTTCCAATTCGAACAACTGAGTGGTGTTTAGACAGTTTCTTGTTTGAGTTTTGTTCATATTACTTTGGCTCCGAAATGTGGTCGTTGGAATCTGTAATGTGATAATATTGAGTGTTGCTATGATTGTATGCTGTTTTAGTGCCTAAATCTCTTTGTTTTTTTTTTTTTTTTTTAAATTTATAATGGATTAAAATCTGGGAATATTTATCTTACAGTTCCTCCAACAATGAAGGCGGAAATCGAAACAAAGCTATGGCTCTCTCTTTTTCTGGCCATGTACACAGCCATCACTTTTCTTCTGCTGGCTGATGGTACTTTTGTTCAGCAACATCATCTCGAGTATAGTATCGTTGCATTTAGTTTCATGATGGTTTTTGGTTTGATGGGAATGAATTTCCTTTTTGAGGGTGGGGAGCTTCCGGTTCTAGAAAATAGGAAGTATGCCAAGTATTGCAATCTAGTTGGCCCAGTTTCATGCATCTTTGTTATTCTTTTACTGCATGATAGACAGCCTATCAGTGATTGTATTTATTGGGTGCTTCTTTGTGCACCGGTGGGCTCATTTTCCCTTATCATGATGCTGAGGCCCGTCAGTACTGACATGGGGTCATTTTATCCATTCTGCATTCTGGCTTTTAGTATCTCGCTGAGAGACTATCACTATTCCGGGAGGACTTGGGCTGCCATGGCACTATCCCTATTCCTTATGTTTATGAGAGCCCATATGGAGACTAGGGCTATTTCTGCTATTGCTGCAAGGTATTGACGTAAATGAACCTATGTGTTTCTTTTTTGTATTTTGAGTTAGTGTTAAATCTTAATTTTGTTAATTTTGTAGGAAGAGGGCCCTTCGTGATGCTGTTGAGACGTCTACTGTTGATGGTGCTGATGCTTAGCGGAGTTCTTTTAGGGCACTACTTAGAAAAACTGCTACTTTTTAATTTTGTTAATTGGCTTCCATCATGTCCAAGTTTTTAAATAGGTAGAGGTTGCAGAGAACAACTTGATTGTGTGCGTGCTGTAAAATGGAGATTGACTGTTTAATTGGTCATGAGTTAAGTTCAGGCGTCTATCTATGTTTTTGGTCATTTGAAATCAATTGATAGGCACATAAAATTCGGACATGCTCTCTCAAGCTGATAGCTGTTTTGTCCAATTTATTCTTTTTGCCAACCAGAACTTGACATTCAGTCAAACGAGAATGAATTCTACTCCGTTGTGAGAAAGAATCACCACGGATTTTTGCTCACCACCCCGTTTAAGCCTTTCATCGTGTCTGTCTGTTAAACACAAAACCATACAAATATTTGAATTCGTCCCCGTTGTTTAAACACCTTATCAGTAGCTGTCACTCGAGTATTATCTACTTCAACTATCTCGGATGAAGGCAGAGGATTCCCCTGCCTCCGGACATGAAAGAAAAAAATACAATCATGGATGCTTGATCGATTATGACTCTGAGAAACAGAATCCGGAAATGAGCTAAATGCAACTTCAAGCTCCTCATTATGCGTTAGACAGCCCGAGGGGTAACATTCTTCAATGAGCTGTCCTTGTTCTAGATCAAACCTAATAATACAGAACCCAACTACCCACTGCTGAGCTTTTTCATCTATCTTTAAATTATCAGCTTCTGATTTCACCGAAAATGATGGTGATCTGCTCATTTCCGGCTACTTTAAAAACTACAACATATTCATACCAATAAAATTTGGCTTCCCATTTCTCATTCCAGAAAAATATACAGAAACTTGTATAACCTATTCAACCTGTAAAGTTAAAGCATCATATAGGAAATTAAAGAAAGCTCAGTTAGATAATGAAGCAAAAACCAAATAAATAAATAAATAAAACTAGGGTACCTGTATTTGGCACCTGAATTCAACAAAGATATATCTGCCTCGAATGCTGTAGATGGATCGGAAAATAAAAGCTTGAGTGATTAATAAAAACAAGTGGGTCTCGTTTGAGTAATTAACAAAAAATGTGCCCACTGATCCTGTTGGAAATTGTTTGCAGTAAATGTTTTTTCCTTTTCTCCGTTGATGCACAGTTGATACGGTTATAGAGTGATAAGGGGATAACATAAAGCTAGAACGAATGTGTGTGAATCAAAGACTCATTACATGCCAAAAAGGGAAAAAATAGCTCATAATTTATAAATGTAGACGAAATTAGTCCTCTACAAACACATTCAAATCAACAAGGCAGCTCCAACTCCTTTTTATGATGAGCAGGTACTTCAGGAGCACGATATGTCATGCATCTATAGAAAGATAAACCAAAGCAGAAGCTCAAAACTAAAGCTCTAACTAACAATTCTACGTTCAACATGTAACCAAGAACCTGCATTACTAATCCCAGCAATACGTCTATTCCCCCAATATCATACGCTATATGCAAGAAGTGGGCATAGATATAGAAATATGTGGTGCAGCATACTAATAGAGCGAGATACCCATAATTGAACTCCAAAAGGTGATGCAGGGCGGCTGCAATTATCATTGGAATGACCTCGATCATAAATTTCGCCTTGGCGCCAATTAACCGGAAAGGCATGTCGCGATGCCAATAAATGACCGTGAAAAACGCTATCATATGAATTATACAGCAACACATCGGGACAATCGTCTCAAAAATAATGGAGATCATGGAAACTTTTGGATCACCCATTAATAGCACGAATGCAGCGACCATGCTCAGCATGGAAACATTACTAAAATGAAGCCAATATATGTCATTACGCTCTCTGAGAAGCCCTGAAAGAAACACGGGAAAAACATATTCAGCATCTCAAAGAAAGTTAAGGAATTACAAGATCGAGCACTCCAAGACTATGAACCAGCACAATTGTAGAATGCAACTTTGCACCAAAAAAAAAAAAATCACCACTTCAAAGTCCAAAAGAGAAGCAACTTCTCGTCTCCAAACAGTATCAGCAAAATAAATTATGGCATTAATCTGCCACCCAAGCTAGGAAAACACCGTATAAAGCGAGTCATTTTTATTTGAGCATGGTTAACCAGGATCTTCATAAGCGACTTAGGAATAGACTTGTAACAACTGACAGAACTTTATTTTAAAAAGAACTTCAAAGGAAATCCTATGACCAAAAGGTAACGGCAGAAGCATGCACCTACGTGATACACTATTATTACCTTCGCTCACAGAAAATATCATAAGTTAGGGGTAAGGTCAACGACAAGACTATAACACACTGACTACATTGTCAAACTAATACATTCCTTCCTTAAGTTCCAGCTCTCTTGTACAATCTGAAATTTGTCCAATAGTGCACTAGAGAAGGGTTTGTAACCCCCCCCCCCCCAAACCCCACTTCAGTTTGCTATTTTATCTTTAAAAGCACAATTTGAAAGATGCTAGGATTGATGGAATGCCCTGCTAGTATTAACACTACCAAATTAACTATATGTTGGTATGCGATATATTTCAAAATTTCAAGTGAAGAACGCCAATCTTTAGGTAAAAAAGACTTACTACTACTACCGGTTGATGGAACATAGTCTTTATCCGGAAACACCCTCTTTATCTTATTGAAAATGGAAACCACAGTCTTCAAGCTCTGCCTGCCCTTCTCACAGGTAACGGTTGCAATGTCGAGGGACAAGTCACGGGGAGAGGCACACAGAGGAAGAACATCACCCATATGGTTGCAGTTAGATAGATACTACTTTTACAGATTTTAACAGCTGCAAAAAAAAAGAAGATAAAGTCAATCCTCTCTATAATAGCATAGCAACACTTCATTATAAAAGCCAAGCTTTTCCGGAACCAAATTTCAACATAATATATGTTCTCTACAACAACATTCGCTATAACATCCAAAAATATTCGAAACAAACGAGACTGTTATAGAGAAGTTTGACTGTAAATGCAGAATAAGGGGCAAACAACATAACCAGTTTGTATAATAACTCAAATGATCATTCAGATGAAATATTCACAATTCAGTTAGAGATTTATGATCCGAAATTAACTTCAAAATCAATCAAATTACCAACAACATTAAAAAATAAAAGTTCCAAACTTTGGAACATGTTAAATAAATTACAAAAAAAAAACTAGGAACCAAAGGTTGTATTTTGAATGTAAAATAAAAAAGATAAAAGTAGTTATCCCAAAAATATTATAGCAGAGCATAGAATCAATGATACCACTTCGGAATATCTATAGTAGGGTACAATTAATTCTTATAATTGGACAACATGTTAACCAAATTATACAAATTGCAAAACTATGATTTAATTATTTATTTATTTAAAGATAAAGAACAGAAATTGCAGAAACCATAAACCTAGGTTGAACATTTTTATTTCTTTCAATTTTATGTTCGTTTAGTTCTTGAGCCAGGGTCTTTCGAAAACTGTCTCTCTACATTTCGGGGCAGGAATAAGGTGTGCGTACACACTATCCTTCCCATCCTTCCCAGACCCCACTAATGAGATTTCACTGGATCGTCGTCGTCGTTTTATGTTCTTTAGTGTTCAAAGACTGAAAATTTTGCTTGGGCAAACAGAAAAATTATACAAATTGCTAAAAAATAAAATTAAAAATCTAAACTATTATATATTGAATTAATTACCTGTGTCGTGGACTAGACGATCAAAACCCAGCAACCTGCAACTGTTGAGAATGTCAAAAGAGGGAAACGAAGAAAGCTGTTGAGTTTGTTTTGTTCTTTTTTGTAATAAAGTGTGAGAAAGAGATAGGTAGATTTGTAATTTTGTACTAACAAAAAAGGGTTCAGATTTAAATAGAAGTGAAACGTGTCATCCTATGAAACTGGAACAATATTGGATTTGGATTAACAATCCTATTTCGGATATGAGTCAGTCTCTAAAGTCCTTTTTTATAGGGTTAAAATTAAAAATAAAATTTTACGTATTATAAAAATTACAAAAATTATTTTATATACTTATGAAAAATATATAATCATAAAATAATCTCATCATTACGTAATCTCGTATTATAACTCTCATATTACAATTTCGGTATACATAGTTGTAGCTAAAAATGTGAAGTTATGAGTTTAGAATTTTAAAAAAAATAATTTACTGTGTTTTGAATAAATTATTTTGTATATATTAAATAGATTTTTAATAAAAATATAAGATTTGAGCTAAAACTATTGAGTTTTTCAATTTTACTTGTCCGCAAACCAAACGAACCTTAGGGAATATTTGGTATGGTTTATTAGAAGAAATAATCATGGTACAAAATTCTGTACTTAGTTATAGAGCATCTAAATTTGACAAATTTGGAATATGTAAAATGAAATTGCATGTAATCACAAATAAATTTTAAAGAAAAATAATACTTCATATGTTTCAATTTATGTGAACCTATTTTTTTTAATCCATGTAAAAAAAAACTGACCCCTTTTTATTTTTAAAAATAATTTACCTTTATGTAATGATTTATAAATTATAACCACACAAAATATGTGTCACTGAAAATTTATGGAGCTACTAATTTTTAATTTCTTGGATATTCATTTTTATTGTTCAAATTGTGAAAGAGACGTACGGATGTCTGCTAAAATAGAAATATACTATGTTAATTTGCAACAAAAGCAAGAGGTTATGTATCAAATCATTTAAAAAAAATAAGTTAGGGTGCAAATTGTCAAAAGTCAAAACTATAACACATCAGATAATCAAGATAAAAGCAATAAATTACAACTTACAAATAGCCACGCCTCACATGCCATTGAAGTTGGAGGAAATTAGTCCAAATTCATTATTAACATACATAATATCATACTATCATTATTTTTCTCTAATTATTAATCATAAAGCAATCAAAACGGTCTAGCTCAACTCAAGCTTCGCATGCCTTTAAAGTTGTTGAGCTAGAATTGTTCGGTCCGTCATTTGAATGGGTATTAAAATAGTCAGCCCAGCCTAGTTCTAAGAGAGTCATGGGCTAGGATAGGCCGGCCCTTCATTTTCTTTAATCAATTTCTTTTTCAAATCTTTAAATTTCTTTGTGACATAGTCCTCTAATCATGTGAATAACTCATGTTTGCATATAGCTGTATAAGAAACTTGATATTTGATAATGAATCTCGTAATTAAAATGCAAATTCTCTATATCTCTAGTTTTTTTTATGTTAGATGAATACTTTTTAAATATTTTTCTTTTCAACTTCCTCGGGTTCAGTGATTACTCCAATAAATTTATATGATGAAGCCTTTTAATTTGGATCTAGGACCATTCACTAACTTGATTGTCACAATCCTAAATTGGACCCGGTCATGATAGCATCTATCATAAAATAAGGCCAGCCGACACAAACCCCCAAACCAATTAAGATAGTTATAATAATTCATTTTAAGTCATAAATACACTATAAATCCTAAAATAAAGAGTAGAATAGAGCAATGCGGAAACAACACAGCACGCCATCGGGGTGTCACCAGTCATGAGCATCTAAACATCCCTCTAAGAGTATGAAGAGACTACACAGTCTAATACAAAGCTAGTACAAAGGAAAATAAGGATAAGAAGGAGAAGCACTGGGCTGCGAACGCCGAGCAGCTACCTAGTCAACTCCGAACATTCTGCTGGAAAGCAATTAGCCCTCACTAGCGTGACCCGATACTTCTGGATCTGCACACAGGGTGCAGAGAGTAATGCGAGTACGTCAACTCAGTAAGTAATAAAAGTAAAGGCAGTTGAGCGATAAGAAAACATGTAAAACACAACAAAATGCTACAACGAGGCAGTATAAAACCAGAACAATGCAATAAAACAGTAATAGCTCGTAGAAACACCTTAGTTCAGTAAAAACCTCTTTAAAATATCTTTTAGCAGTTCAAACGGGTGAATGAAAACAGGTAGAAAAGATAGAAACATAAATCAGCCCCTCAGGCAATATACCAACAGAACCAGACCTTCGGGCTATCTCACAATCACTCGTATCAGCCCCTAGGGCAATAACATCAGCCCCTCGGGCTATATTACATCTCACACTGGGTACCCGCGCTCACTGGGAGGGTACAGATTCGGGGAGGAGCTCCTTACAGCCCAAGCGCAATATCAAGCCATCTCGTGGCAGAATCAAACAAGCACTCGGCTTTATAACAAGCCACCTTGTGGCGTAACAAATCAGGCACTCAACCTCAAAATCATGAATCAGTACAATACCACTGCGGCGCGCAGCCCGATCCCATAATAACCTCACAGCACTGGCCCTCGGCTTCACTCAGTCAGAAATCTCTAAAAGTCATTCGGGCACAGTAAAATATGATGTTCAGCCCAAAATATCATTTTTGATGTCAAAACAAAGTAAATATGGTTGAGTTGTGAAAATAGTAAAATACAGTATGACTGAGTACAAATATGAAGTCAAAACAGTGAGGAATAGTAGTAAAAATCTCCTAAGGGTCCAAAACAGTTGGCATGAGGCCCAAATATAACATACAACCCAAAATATGATGATAGCAAATAGTTTTCAATCAAATATGCGGTTAAACAGTCATACTGGACGGACTAAGTCACAATCCCCAATGGTATACTACCACAGGCTCGTCATCTAGCGTGTGCGTCACTCAAAGTAGCACAACTATGTGAAATCTAGGGTTTAATACCCTCAGGACAACATTTACAATCATTACTTACCTCTCTCCGGTCCAAACTCTAGCCTGCGATGTCTTTGCTCCTCAAAGCGGCCTCCGGATGCTCCAAATCTATTCAAAAACAGATTTATACCATCAAAATATGCTAAGGAAACAAAGCTCACTCGAAAATAACCAATTTACATCAAAATCTCGAAATTGGCCAAACCCGGCCCCCGGGCCTACGTATTGGATTCCGATAAAAACCACAAAATTAGAATCCTTACACTCTCACGAGTTCATACATATCAAATACATCAAAATTCGATCACAAATGACCCCTCAAATCTCTAGATTTAGGTCTCCAATTTCCAAGTCTAACTTCCAATTTTAGGCTTTAGATTCTACAAATTCCATGTTTAATTAGGTAGAAATCACATTAGGATCGAATATTAAGTCCATAAATCTTACCTTCAAGTGTTTCCCCTTGATTCCCTCTTCAATCCCCCTCAAAAAGCTCTAAAATCGCCCAACAATGGTGAAACTTAGACCCAAATTTGCGGATATGGCCTTTTAAAACATTCTGCCCAGCTTTTAAAATTCCTCCACCGCGATCGCGGAAAATGACTCGCGATCGCGAAGCACAAAAGCCAACTGCCCTCATTTAACCTTACGCGATCGCAACAAACTCCACGCGATCGCGTAGCTTTACCTCACAGACCCACGCGATCGCAACCAACTCCACGCGATCGCGAAGCTACACCACACAGACCCACACGATCGCAACACGCCTCACGCGATTGCGTAGGGAAACTCTACCTCAGACCCCAAATAAGCCTACGCGATCGCGGCCCCTTATACGCGATCGCGAAGAACAAAAGGTCTGCAACAGACCCGAAGAAAAATCTGCAACTCCTCAACATGCAATTTGATCTGTTCAACTATCCGAAACTCACCTGAGGCCCTCGGGACCTCAACCAAATATGCCAACATATCCTATAACCTTATTCAAACTTGTTCCAACTTTCGGAACGCTCAAAACAACATCAAAACACCAAAATCACATCGGATTCAAGCCTAAGAATTCCAAAAACTTCTAAATTCCGCTTTCGATCAAAAAGTCCATCAAACCTCGTCCGAATGACCTAAAATTTTGCACACATATTTCACAAATGACACAACACACCTACTCCAACTTCCGAAATTCCATTCCGACCCCTATATCAAAATCTCACCTATCAACCGGAAAACGCCAAAATTTCAATTTTGCCAATTCAAGCCTAAATCTACTCCGGACCTCCAAAACACATTCCGATCTCGCTCCTAAGTTCCAAATCACCTCCCGAAGCTATCCAAACCATCAACATTCACATCCGAGCCCTTTTTTACATAAGTCAACATCCGATTGACTTTTCCAACTTAAGCTTACTCAAAAGAGACTAAGTGTTTCAAACTTTACCAAAGTCTCTCCGAACCCGAGCCAACTAACCCGATAACACATAATACAACTGAACAAGATAATAAGAAGCAGAAATGGGGGAAACGAAATGGTAAATCATGAAACGACCGACCGAGTCATTACATTGATTCATAAAAAATTTAAAATACATGGAATTTGTAAGTGCTGTCAATTTTTTTGGGGTGTTGAAAATTGATCTTTTCCTACACTGATGAATAGTGTAATTGTTAATAATATATTATAGTAATTCAAGCTGATAAATGATAATATTTTCTTTTGAAATCATTATTGGCCATTTTAAACTTTTCTTTCTTTATTAATGAAAAAAAAAGAACTATTCTTTTCATACTACAAACAAGGGCGGATTTAGGAGAAAAATTACACTGTATATATAAGGTAAAATCTATTTTTTATCTCTATATATTAAGTTTTGAACACCCTTAATACAATCCAAAAGTGTAGTTTAGTGGTCAAGGGGGTTCATAATCTGCATAAGGTCATGGGTTCAATTCCCACTAGCTACAAAAAAAAAATTTGAACCCCCTTCGTGGAGATCCTACCTCCATCACTGACTACAAACATGTCATAAATCTGGATTATACTCCCTTTGTTCTAGTTTATGTGAACCTATTTTCTTTTTGGTCCGTTCCAAAAAGAATGAACCCTTTCTAAATTTGGTAACAATTTAGCTTAAAGTTACAACTCTACCCTTAATGAGAAGCTTTTATAACCACACAAATACTCTGAGCCCCATTTGGACTTGTTTAGGACCACAAATTCCAAAAGTCTTCATTTTTTCCTTAAACTCTGTGCCCAGTCAAACAAGTTCACATAAACTAAAACGGAGGCAGTACTAGTTTCTATGTACGTGCATTCACACGTATTATCCAGTTTAAACCATTAAAAAGTACCAATAATTTTGTCAATGTATGAGATTTACACAAGATTTCATCTTAAGAATCAAACATGGTAATTGCAAGAGAGAATACTGTTGGGATATATACTATTAACCATGGATTTTGGTTTGGATATAGTATTTATTATGGAATAATTATTTATTTAAGTTTAACAAATTTTTAAATAGATCATATATTCGTTTGTGTCCGTTACTTATATAGTAGATGATTTAGTGTATAGAGTTTAGCCTATACACGGAAGATTAAATCATCGGTTCTTATAAGTATAAAGATCACGTTCACAATCTAGTGATGGAATTGGACAAACCATCAGGAATGTTTGTAGTACAAGATTAAATATAATTTATCTTGATTATGAGAATGATTTAATTCCGACTTCTTATGCTAGTATATTTTATATGTATTGAACGGACCAAGTAGAGATAAGTATTTTATACTGACTTAATAAAATAAATTCTCTAGCCATTAAATATACTTATACTCTTAATCTTGATATAATTATTATTAGTTGTGTATATTATTTATTGTTTTGATTTACTAAAAGGCAAGATTCTTTTGTGAGTCAATATGCTTGGTAAATTGGACAATGATGATATGCATTGGCGAAGTAATAATTAGTTGATGGAATTCATGTCTCGATCTAGAGATTGATGATATACCTTTTTGAAAGCTTATAAGTTTTTATGTGTAAACTCTGCAGGTGGATTTTGTATCTGTCACATGAAATAAGTTAAGCGAAGGTCTAAAGAAAATAATCAATGAATTAAATTGTCAGTAATTTAATTTATTCGATTAGTATCTGAATCTTAATATGGGGAGTTAAATAATGTTTAATGGAAGAATTTCGAAATTGAACTGAGGAGTGCAGTTATGAATTTTTAGTGGAATAATTCGTAATTTATTATGGTAGTATTAATTCGGATATTTCGAATTAAGTCCATAATAGGAAGCCTCGTTAATTAAATACTGAGGTCCCTGTTGTGACCGAATAATTAGGAATTAAATGGAATTATATTTCTTGGTGGAAAAGTAAGACCTAACAGGTTTAGGAAAAGGCTTTAAACCCTAAAACCTGTGGCTATATAAAGAGGTTTTATTCCATAAGGAGGCTATGGTTTTACTATACAGTTTTCCTACGAGAAACTCGCCCACACGAGTTTCGCTTATTCCGGTCATTATTCGGATCACACAACAGAAGACAGTGGAACTGGAAGATGATCCCGTGGACGTTTTCGCTCTTGCTTGGAGGTTCTTTTCGTGATCGCTGTCGCGCTTCAAGAGATAAGTATCGATCTTATGGTTGATTAAAATCTGTGATTATGTATTGTCTATATTACATGCAAGTGATCCTGGCTATTTGCTTCCGCTGTTTATACTTGTTTTCCATCAAATACATAGTCACACAATTTTAACTGAATGTAAAACCTTAGAATTAGTGTATAAATTGAAAGTCACATTAATTTATTACTGTATATAGCAACTCACAATTAGGATATGAATCCTTGTGGAAATATTTTGATGCTTTTAAAGTTCATCAATATATCTGTGAGAATGTAAGATATGTATAAATTGAAAGTCACATTAATTTTACTCAATTTTCAAATATTCAAATTTTAATTAGTTAGATATGTATAAATATCGATTCTAAACACATAAATAAACATATAACTGATACAACTATATAATTAAACATGATAGAAATTATAAAAACAAAAAAAATCAAACAAAAATTAAATTAAACATCTTTAACCAAATAGTAATTTACCTTAAGGATATAGTGTAAGCTACAATGTACCAAATGTTTTATGCCTTAAAATAAATTATGTATCAATCAATTCTTTTCTGGTGGTGGGGTTTCTTCGTTTTCATAAATTATGTTTTAGAGTATATTTCTGTTGAAACTAAGGAATGTTTTATGACAAGGCTTGTATTAGTCCATCTTGCTTCATCAACAATCTCCACATCTTATAATCCTTCCTCTCTTTGAACTTGTGAAGAAGAATTGCCTCTCTGTATATCTTAGAATGAAGAAAAAATGCATCTTTTCATTAGTATTAACATCATATATTTTCTTTTGATAACAAAAGTTGATACACGTATGAAAAAAGAGATGAGCCAGACAATGATATTTGTTAACATAGAGTGACATGTACAGAGGCGAAGCCAAAATTTAGAGTTTATGGGTTCGAGGTTCTAATCTTTTAAGTTACTGGGTTCTAAATTGTTAATTCTTACATATTCAATGAATTTTGTAAGACAAATACATGATTTGAATCAAAGTGATTGGGTTAAGCCGAATCCGTAATCAGTGGGCTAGCTCCGCCTCTGCACGTACAGCTGCACTAAAGACATTAATTATGTGCAAAACTATCTTTTTAAATAAAAAGGAACTTGTAGAGAAAAGAGTAATCCAACATGCACATAAGAGAGTTTTCTTCTGGTCTTCAGAAAAAGATAAGAGTTAAGCTTTCAAAATAGACAGTGCTAGCTCTAATACATCATTCTTAAGTTAGTTCTGATATAGTGCAATAAAAATTGACAATATAGTTACCTGAAGTTTCAGCTGTTTTCTCCTTTTTGTTAAAAGGACCTGATTCAGTTGTATTTTGTATACTACCAACATCATTTGTAGTATCATTTGGGCCACATTTTCCTCCCTAACTTCATCTACAAGTTTATTTAAGTGTGATGCAAGCTTCTCACCACTTTTTATTGAATCGGGCGCATCAATAGATCTTTACAAAATAATACTTGCGGGGCTGTTCACAAGAAAGTTGATGAAACATCTACTTTTCCCTTCCGACTAACTATCTGACATTATAGAACAACCATATTGCTTCCATAAATTTTTGTGTTCTTCTAGCATCCTGTTAATGTTGCCTCTTCTTTTAGTATCCATGTTCTTAGATCATGCATTGTTGGAGGCAGGAAACCTGGCCCAAAGTTTGCTACTCCTTCAAAAATCGGCAAATAGTAAGCACTTGAGAAGAAAAATCGGCCAATCTGCTGTCAAACTAATTTTTTCCCTCTTTTTTTCCATTTAGAATTCAAAGTAGCTTGCCCCACTTGAGAATTAATAAAATTATCTATGGGACCTCTGGGCTTTGGTGATAAAGCGTTATTACTGTTTAATCAAAAATGTGATTCTTTGGTCAAAGCTAAAGACAAATAGAAATTCGGGCTACTGATAATCAGGAGATAAAAAAGAAATAATAGACTTTTTGAGAATGACAAATAAGCAGTAAATAGGTTTGTATTCTAATGTAATGTTTATGATATCCTCTCCCCTTACAAATGACGAGACCTCCTCTTTTTATAGTTGATTCTAAGTAAAGGAGTAATACCTTAGTCTTAATGAGACAATTATGAGCAATAAATGACATTAAATAAGATGTTACACAATCATTCCTATTTAATACCAATTCTCTAACGTATTGGGTATTTAATATTGAATCACATTATTCTAACGTTACACAATCATGTCTTCAATGCCTTCTGATCTCTTGGCTTTAAATGACCTAAATAGGTACGAAGCTTGTATTATTCGAATTGTCTCTCGTGCCTATTTAGCTTTTCTTTCCCCGTATCTGTTGTCACTCGTGCCTCTTAACTGATCATCATGTTTTGACCATTCCTCGTGTCATGCCACGTCACCTTCAATGTAAATTCAGTTTTTTCCCAATACAGATAGTCCCCCCACTTTTCATTTATTTATCAATTAAATATCTGGGAAGTGGATCTTCATAAAAAGGAAATTTTTGCCGTAATTAATTCTATGACAGTACTGACGCTTCAATTGTCCCTTCTAATTAATGCTTTGCATATGTGTCACCTTTTATTTAATGCTCTACACACGTGTCACTTTCTGATTGGTTCTGCAATTCTGCACCCTTTTTTCAAGGCTTCTTTGTTCCCACTATTCACGAAGTGATAGTTGCCTTTATTATAGGCTTTCCGTCATTACACTTCTAAGTTTGACGATTGTCATTATAAACATATTTAACCCTCTTTCTTTTGTCTTCTTCTTCATAAATCTTCAACAAGCAATTTATTATTCACTTTTGCTTTTTCTCCCCTTTAGTTCATCCTTCTTCAACAATGTCATCTCCAAACCCTAACCCTAGAAAAATTTCAATTCTAGATCACTTCCCCAATGCCCCCGCAAGACATAGGAGAGACAGAGGAGGTAGGCTTCGAAGCTTGAGCCTAGGATCCACTCGTGGTGATTCGTCTGGTTCTGCTTCTTCTTCTTCTGGTATTAGGAGTTCTATCCCAAAGACCCCTTCTTCTAAAGGTAAAGAACTTTCTGAACCTACTCAGGAACCTTTAGTTGAAGAAATCGTACCCAATGATTTATCTTTTGGGAATGATAGAAGATCTCTCCAAGAACAAGTTAAAAATTTAGAAAAAGTTGACACCTATCCTTCTTTAATAACTGAACTTGTGATTCCTACTGTTAGGAAAGATTGTAATTGGAGAGATAATCTTCGTATGATGATTCCTGCCCCAAACCAGAGAATTTCTTCTTTCAGAGTTGGATTCTCTTTCGTTTATACTTATCCCTTTACTTTGGGATTTAATCCTGCCATTGACCTAGTTATACTTGAATTTTGCCATTTTTTCAAAATTTGCTTAGCACAAGTAGGTCCTCTTGTTTGGAGAGTTGTGGCTTGCTTAAGGTATATGTCTACTAAAGCCAATGTTAATTTTACCTTTTCCCATCTTATTCACCTATACCACCCCATATTATTCCGCCATGGAGTTTTTACCTTGACTGCAAGAAGCAAGAAGGTTTTCGTAAACCCCGAAGATGACAAGGATCGAGGGTGGTATTGTCGTTATGTTGCTGTACGTACGGTGGACTTGTTGGGTGAAACAATCATTCCCTTCCCTGAGAAGTGGAATTTTGCACGTAAGTTTTTCTTTTTCTTACCGTGTCTACTTTTTAAGAATTTTGATTTCTTTTCTAATCTCGTATTTTTTTGGCTTTTTGTAGCAACCATGGGAGATGTGGAACACGTTCCTAACTTCCGTGGTTGGGTAGATTCAATTTTGAAGATTGCGCCTATGGAGGCGAGAACTTGGAAATCAATTTCTCTTTTGAATGGTTGGAAAGTGAAGTCCCATGGTATGTATTTCCTTATGCTTTGCCGTATATTGAATTCTTTCTTATTTTAATTCTTTATCCCTCTTTTTATCAGGATTTGGTATCAGGGGTATGACAGTTGAGGTAGCCGTTGCCATTCGAGCGTCTTCAACCGCTTCACTTGATTTGGAAAAGACTCGGGCCACGCTACCAAAAAGAAAAGTTGTAGAAGAAAGTTCTGAGAATGAGGAAGAAGAGAATACCTCTTTGATAGCTAGGCCAAGAGCCAGGAGACGCGTCATTGATGGAGATGAAGTTGAAGATACTCCTGCTCGAGCCTCTATCTCCGAGCCTGTTCAAATCCTTTCTGATGAGGATACCACTCCAAGAGGCTCTAATGAATCAATTCGACGTCTCTTTGTTAGTGGTTTTGAGAGTGGAGAGTTTGGACCAGTTCTTGATGAAACTCCCCTCTCTTCTTCTATTCCCATTTCTTCTATTCCTTCTATTCCTTTGACAACCACGAGTATTTCTTTGCCTATTTTATCGACTCATGTTTCTTTACCTGTTTTGGTTCCCATATCTGCTCCTACTGTCCCTGCTTTGACTCCCACAGCTCCCATTGTTTTTACCTCTTCTACTACTCCTCCTTCCATTGTTTCCCCTCCCTCTGTTCAGCATACAGAGGCGGGTTCTAGCAGCAGAGGCATGGCTATGAGAAGTGTTACTCTTGAAGTTCCTGCCAATCATAGCCTTTTGAGAAAGACTGGTGGAGCTGATGTTTGGCTCGAGCCTCTAATCGGAGATATTGAGAAGAAGAAGATGGAGAGCCACAATTGCTTGACTCTAATGAATGACATAGTTCATTCTACCTTGAAGGTACTTCTCTTTTAACTTACAAGTTTTTTTATATCTCTCTATATTCTCACATTTGATGCCTTTCCCTTGTATGCTAATCTTATTGGTACTGAGTTAATGGGAAGAATCTCCACTCTAGAGAAGAAGGATCGAGAGTCTGCGAAGGCTATCTCTGAGGCCAGGAGAATAGCCGAGGAAACCCAGCTTGAGGCAGCAAACTGGAAGGAGCAGTTTGAGAATGCTCAGGGGACCATAGAGGAGTTGCAAGAAAGTAGAAATCACCTGGAGCAGCAAAAGCGTGGTTTGACTTCTGAGCTAGCAATTGCCAAGGCTACTTCAAACCAATTTGAAAAAGATAAGGAGCTTTTGGAGTACTCATTTTCAGAACAATTATCAAAGGCCAGTGAAGAAATCAGAGAGCTTAAGGAACTTGTGGAGAAGAAAGAAGAATATGCAGGAGAGTTAGTGCAAAGCTTGACTCAAGCTCAGGCTGACTTAAGGATCTCCTCTAATGAGATACGTGCTTTGAAGAGTTCTCATGCCTCCCTTGAAGCTTCCCTTGATTCCCACTTAGCTGAACACCAGATATTGAAGAACGATCTTGTTATGTGGGAAAGGGAGTATGGACTTCTTGAGGAGAGCTTCAACATAGAGGTAAGTTGGGCTTTTCTAAAATCTCGCCGTGATGCTTTGATGGAAGCTACTCAAGAAAACTTTGATTTTCAATCTGAATTAGCCAAAGTCTTAGACACTATTGAAAAAAGCCAACAACTAGTTGATACTCCTTCTCCTACACTTGGAACTCCTGGGGAAGAAGAGCTTTTAAATGAAGAAGTGGCTACTGCGGCAATTGGAGTTGCAATTCCGGCTCCCGAGGGTGAAACTTCTATGACACAGTTCATAGAAGTTGAGGCTCCCGTGACTCTTGCTTCCCTTGGTGATTTTAACACTACAGGCCCAGTTGAAACTGCTCCTATTGCTGCTCCCTCAAAAGTTGTTACCGTGCCTGTGACTGCCCCTGAAAATGAGATTGCAACTTCTGATGTTCCAACCCCTTCAGTGACTAGTTGAATGTATTTCAAACTTTACTGTTTTTTTTATTAATCGGTGGTGTTATCCCTTAGCAACTTTAAGGGATCTTTTGATGAAGTCCCCAGTTATCATAATGGGGCATTTGTAAAAAACAAATATTTTGCTGACTAAGTTTGTACTTAGTCTTTTATATTAAGAAGTTTTATCGGTACTTCTGTATATTCTATTCTTGCCTATTTATCTAGGACTTATAGAATAGCTTAGCATTTTTATCCTTTGAAAATGCTTTATGATTCTTCTCATGGATTATCAACATGAGGCTTATAAAAGATGGCCCTTTTATTTTATCGACACTTAATGAAGAAGACGTCTCAACTTCATAATGGTGTTATAATACGATGAAAGAAATAGGAATACACATGTTTTGCATGAAACAACTTTGACAAGTTTTTATTCATGAACTTTAACAAGTTTTTTGACTATTACATGTATTAAAATACATCTATAACTTCCTCGTAACTGTTTTTCTTGTAACAGATTTTTACATAATATAAAATAAACAAGGTTTTTCTTCATAACCTGTTTCAGTACATAGTCATGACCCTATCTTTATATGAAGAGTTTGAGAGGTGACTTCGTTTATGAGTTTGAGAGATGACTCTGTTGTTCTCATGGGAAAAACATTATGATGAATGTCTTGTGTTTGTTGAACACGATGGTGAATGCTGAAGACTTCGTAACTTTTTCTCAACACTTACCTCTTTGTGGCCGGCTTTTGTTCGATATTCGTATCTATTTTTCTACACATATCTGTGTATAATATGTAGTCCCCCAAGTGTTTGAGCGGTGAAGTATGAAGCCTCGAGCACTTGTTTATTTCTTTCAAATTGGTCCTTTTCCTGAAACAAAAAAATATACGGGACTCGGAGGTGCGATTATAGATGAAGACTGCCTAACTCGTGTGTATTTCCGTCAGATTAATTGTAACCCTGGGCTGGAAATTTTAGAATACTCCATTTTGCCTTGCAGGTCGTGACTCATCATTTGGCACGAGTTAGGGTTTTTGCCGAGCATCTAAAATCGTTTGTAAAACTTTAATAATTCAAAAGAAAAATTTTAACATGGCAATACCTGACCGTGGGTACTTTCTCAGAAGTAATATCTCTTTAAATGGACGGCATTCCAATGCGAGGGTAAAACTTTGTCGTCCATTGTCTCCAACTCGTATGCTCCTTTACCCGCAATGTCACGAACTCTGTATGGTCCTTCCCACGTTGGACTTAGCTTTCCTGAATTAGCAGCCTTTGCAGATTGGAACACCTTTTTAGGCACAAAGTCCCCAATTTTGAAAAATTTGAGGCGTGCTTTCCTATTGTAATATCGTTCAATTACTTGCTTTTGTGCTTCCATTCTTATCAATGCAGCTTCTCTTCTTCCTTCAAGCAAATCAAGATTGACCCGTATCTCTTCATCATTAGATTCCTCCGTTGCCTGAACGTACCGTGTGCTCGGTTCACCTATTTCAACTGGAATTAAGGCTTCCGCACCATAAATCATTGAAAATGGTGTTTCTCCAGTGCTTGTTTTTGTCGTTGTACGATAAGCCCATAGTACTCCAGGTAATATCTCAGGCCAATTACCTTTTGAATCCTGTAACCTCTTCTTCAAGTTGATAATGACTTTGTTTGTGGATTCCGCTTGTCCATTACCCACTGGATGGTATGGCGTAGATGTTATCCTTTTAATCTGCCAACTTTGAAGAAATTCTGTGATTTGAGCTCCTATGAATTGTGGTCCATTGTCACACACGATCTCCTTTGGTGCTCCAAAGCGGCATATTATATTTCGCCATATGAAGTCTTTAACTTCCTTCTCTCGTACCTGTTTAAATGCTCCTGCTTCTACCCATTTAGTGAAATAATCTGTGAGTACAAGTAGAAACTTTACCTGACCCTTTGCTTGTGGTAGTGGACCTACGATATCCATTCCCCATTTCATAAAGGGCCACGGGGCTATAACAGGGTGTAGTAACTCAGCTGGTCTGTGCATATTATTGCCGTATCTTTGACATTTATCACATTTGGACATGAAGCTGTTTGCCTCTTCTTCCATCTTAGGCCAATAATATCCTGCTCGAATCAATGTTCTTACCAGTGACCTTCCCCCTGCGTGATTTCCACAATGTCCTTCGTGCACTTCCTTCATCACATATTTTGTTTGAGAGGGTCCGAGACACCTTGCTAGTGGTCCATCGAACATCTTTCGATAAAGATTTCCTTGATATAAACAATATCGAGCGGCTTTTTTGCAAAGCGCGTGAGCCTTCCCTTTGTCATTAGGTATGGTTCCGTGCTGTAAAAAAGCAATAATTTCGTTTCTCCAATCCCATGTTAAATGATTAAAATTTACCTCATTCTTATCAGGTTCGAGAACGGAATGAAATAAATGTATGACTTAAGCATTTGCGTCATTTGCTACGTCAGCTGCAGATGTGAAATTAGCTAAAGCATCTGCCTCTACATTCTCATCTCTTGGGATTTGCATTACCTTCCAAGTTTGGAATTGCTTTATTAGTTCCCGTACCTTTTCGAGATATTCTTGCATTCGAGTTTCCCTGGCTGTATAAGTCCCCAGCATTTGATTGACCACGAGTTGAGAATCACTCTTGATTATAATTTGTGTTATGCCGAGTTCTCTTGCCAATTCTAAACCTGCAATTACAGCCTCGTACTCTGCCTCATTGTTAGTTATAGAATGACATTTTATAACTTGCCTAATAGTTTCACCCGTAGGTGGTATGAGAACTATACCCAGACCTACTCCTTTTACATTAGATGAACCATTAGTGAATAAAATCCAAGTCCCCGGGTTTGCACCATTAAAAACTTGTAATTCTTTTTCTGCTTCTAAATGCATCCCCTGGCTAAAATCAGCTACGAAATCGGCTAATACTTGAGATTTTATAGCAGTCCTAGGTTGATAAATGATTTCGTATTCACTTAATTCTATAGACCATTTTGCTAACCTCCCTGACAATTCATGTTTATGCAAAATGTTTCGAAGTGGAAAAGCAGTAACTACAACAATGGGATGACATTGAAAATAAGGTCTTAATTTTCTAGATGCCATGATCAAAGCTAATGCTAATTTTTCTAGCTGTGGGTATCATGTTTCAGCATCTAGTAAGGACTTACTTACATAATAAATAGGAGATTCTTTACCTTGGTCCTCACGGACTAAAACAACACTTACCGCAACTTCAGACACAGCCAGATAGATGAGAAGCTTTTCTCCCACATTTGGTTTTGCCAATAACTGTGGTTATGACAAATAAGCTTTCAAATTTCTAAGGGCTTGTTGACAATCTTCGTTTCCATTCAAAATGATCTTACTTTTTGAGTGCAGAGAAAAACTTAAAATACTTTTATGAAGATTTGGAAATAAATCTCTCCAAAGCTGCAATTCTTCCCGTTAATCTTTGAACTTCCTTTTTATTAGTAAGGATATCAGAGATTTCTTCTATTGCTTTGATCTGAGAGGGATTTACCTCAATACCACGGTTAGAAACAAGAAAACCCAAAAACTTACCTGATGCAACTCCAAATGCACATTTTTCTGGGTTGAGTTTCATATTAAATTTTCGCAAAATTTCAAATGTAACAGATAGATGAGAAATATGATCATGAGACTGCTGGGTTTTGACGAGCATATCGTCTATATATACCTCCATTGTTTTCCCTAAATGTTCTTGGAACATTTTGGTGACCAACCTTTGATAGGTTGCCCCAGCATTTTTGAGACCAAAGGGCATTACTTTATAACAGTAAGTCCCCCTGTCTGTGATGAAAGAAGTTTTTTCTTCATCACTAGGGTCCATTTTAATTTGGTTGTACCCTGAATATGCATCTAAAAAACTTAAAAGTTCATGTCCTGCAGTTGCATCAATTAATTGATCTATATGTGGTAAAGGAAAAGAATCTTTTGGACAAGCTTTATTAAGATCTGTATAATCTACACAGACTTGCCATTACTATTTTTCTTAGGTACAACAACTGTGTTGGCTAACCAATTAGGGTACTTTACCTCGCGGATTGACCTAATTTTTAATAGCTTTTGGACCTCATCTTGAATCACCTGGTTTTTGAAAGCCCTTTGCTTTCTTTTCTTTTGATTTATTGGTGTAAAGGATGGGTCTTCGTTTAATTTGTGAGTCATCACATCCGGTGGTATCCCTGTCATGTTAGCACGGGACCAAGCAAAACAGTCCACGTTAGATTTTTGAAATTCAATTAACATACCTCACATGTTTGAGTTTAAATTAGCTCCAACATAAACTTTCCGTTCAGGCCACTGCTCAAATAATATCACAACCTCGAGTTCTTCAATGGTTGTTTTGATATTTTCATTCTCCTCAGGTTCTTGAATTGTATCAGGTCTCGAGTCTAAATTCTGTTTTCTCTTGCTCAGTTGAGGTCTGATTGCTAACACCTTCAACTGTTTCCTGTAATTGCTATTTTTCTTTATTTACGGTGCTCGTATCTGTTACAGTGTTGATACTCCTGGTTGTATGCTGATCCCCTCGAATTTGACAAATCCCCCAAGGTGATGGAAATTTAAGAACTTGAAGTAGAGTTGATGGAACAGCATCCATATCATGGATCCAAGGCCTCCCCATGATCATATTGTAGGCCATTTCCATATCAACTACCTGAAATTTAGTTTCTTTAACAACACCTGCAGCAAAAGTTGTTAGAACTACCTCTCCTTTTGTTACCACACTTGAATTGTCGAAGCCTGACAAGGTATGCGCCTTGGGTATCATGTTGTCTTCAGGTTGCATTTCACGTAATACCCTTAGTAGTATAATATTTACGGAACTCCCTGGATCAATCAAAACTCGTTTTACATTAGTATCATGTACAAGTAAAGATATTACCAGTACGTTATTATGTGGGGTTATCACTCCTTCGGTATCTGCATCATCGAATGAAATACTTTCATTTTCTAAAACCTGTCGTACCCGTTTCCCGTGTGTAATTGTTACTTTAGAAACCTTATTGGAAGCTGTGTAGGTTATGCCGTGAATATCTTCTCCCCCACTTATCACATTCTGTTCTCTTGGGTGAAGGAGGCTTTGGAGGCTCTTGCCTATTTTTCATATAGACTTGTTTACCTTTTTCACTAAATAACTCAGTGAGGTAC